>NC_135531.1:170908113-171256755 GCF_045843805.1 Urocitellus parryii | reverse complement strand
CAGCTGTTCTCTGATCTTGATAGATGGCTGGGGACATCGACAGTCTGTCTGAAACTCTCCCATAACCACACCCGACTCCATCTTCCAGAGCAAACCAAGAAAAGGAGCACCCTGGCCAGGGAGAGAAGCCCCCACTCTCCTCCTGGAACTGTCACCCTGGAACATACAGTCACAGGGCCCATGCCCATTGTTCACAGTGCCAGCAAGCTCGCCTCCACAGCAGAGTTGACGAGATAACCCACAAATGAACAATGGCCCATCCACGGCAGCACATGGGTAGCCCCCACAGAGAAGGGAGGACAGCTTGGCTCCTGGGGCCCTCCAGCCACCAGCCCAGGTCCATCCGCCCCAGGGGCTTCAGGGCAACAGGGCCTCGGAGCATCCTAGAAAGTGAAGCACTCTCTGGAAGGGCCCAGGAGGGCTGTGCACCTCTGGTCCTTCCTGGGCCACGCCCAGTTCTGGAATCAGCTCCCAGGTGGTCAGCAGGGTCCCACTTCCCAGCCACAGGCAGCGCTCCCTGAGTCGAGGGAGGGAGCATCTTCCCGGTGGCCTCCCTCCAGCATCCTGCAGCAACACGGTGGGCTTTGGTGTGCACATGCTTCTGTCACACAGGGATCTACCTCTGTGCAGGAACACGTTCCGTCCATGCTCCAACATGTCATGGCACTGGGGCCTCTCCACAGAGGTCACCAACATCCATGCACACAGTGGGGCCTCCACTACAGGTGGAGGTGAACAGATGGCCATGCCCTGCCCCACAATACACTTTACTGCCCCAGGAGTCCCTCCCTGACTCTTGACATGGGATCAGAGACAGCAGCATCCTGGGTGAGAGGCCCCTCACACCTGGGGGAGATCCTTCCCGCCACACTGAACAGACACTGGGGCCCTCACCTGCCCATCAGATGGCCCCAATGCAGGCAGCTGCCCTGGCTGCAGGGACACCCGTCAGAGTACCCTCCACTTGCTCCTCCTCTGTCTCCCGCCCACCCCTTCTCCAGTGTGCACTCCTTGAAGGCCTCCTGCGCCATCTTAATGCTTTGGCCTCACCCACATTCTCCATCCCAGGCTGTGACACATGGGGCCGGGAAAAGCCCACTCTCTGCTGCTCTGGGTCTGAGCAGGCCCCACAGTGCAAGTGTGAGAGAAGCCTAAGAGCACATAGCAGTGGAGGATACAGCAGACACAGCACACAAGGAACCTGAAATTGTCTTCAGACACACAGCAGCCAGTGCCTGAGGACACACATGGTCCTTACCCCTGACGGTCAGCGTGGCCGTGGTCCTCTCCTGCCCACACACACACGAGTACTCCCCGCCGTCCTCCTCAACCAGGCCCTGGATCTGCTGCTCACACACAGCCCCCTCCTGCCTCAGGCTCAGTCTGTCCCCGCCTGTGAGGGTCTCTGTCCCCTTCCTCCACTCCATGGGGGCCGCCTTGCTCAGCTCGCAACGCAGCATGGCCGTGGCCCCTTCCGTGGCCTCCCTACTCCTCAGTCTTCCTACGAAGTGGGCAGGCAGAGCTGGGAAGGGTCAGAAGACACAGGGCCTCAGGTTCACTGTGATGTTGGGAGACAGCATGTGACCAGACAAAGGACAAGACGAGCCAGCAGGGTAACAGGGGAGACCACAGTGACATCAGGGACACTGGCCATGGCCACTGGAGTCTCCTGGTTCATGACAGCCCAGGAAGCAGGAAGGACCCTGTGGTCCACAAGAGGAGGGTGGCACAGACGGGAGGGAAAGGGACAAGCTGATGGAGAGTGGGGTCCATACTTGGTACCAAGACATGCCTGCACAGCCATAGAGGTCCTTACCCCTGACGGTCAGAGTAGCCGAGGTCCTCTCCTGCCCACACACACACGAATACTCCCCAGCATCCTCTTCTGCCAGGCCCTGGATCTACAGCTCACACACAGCCCTCTCCTGCTTCAGGCTCAGTCTGTCCCCATCTCTGAGGGGCTCTGTCCCCTTCCTCCACTCCACAAGGGCCGCCTTGCTCAGCTCGCAGCGCAGCATGGCTGTGGCCCCTTCCGTGGCCTCCTTATTTCTCAGTTTTCCTATGAACTGGGCAGACAGGGCTGAGGAGACCAAAGACACAGAGAACATCACTTTGTTCTGCAGTGGCAAGCAGCCAGTCCAGCTATGTGGGCAGGCAGGCAGGCAGAGGTGCTCACCTTTCACAGAGAGTGTTGCTGAGGTCATCTGGTCCCCGAAGGAGCAGGAATACTTGCCCCCGTCCTGGGGCTGCAGGTCCCGGATGACCAGCTCCAGCACAGCACCCTCCTGGCGCAGGCTGTACTTGCTGCTGGACCTCAGGACATCTTCCCCATGGTGCCACTCCATGGGCGCCACCACCGAGGAGAGCACACAGTGCAGCGTGGCGGCACCACCCTCCGGCAGCTCCAAGTCCCTCAGCGCCTCCTGGAACCTAACTGCCCGAGCTGCAGAGAGACATGCTCTGCTCACCTCCCTGAGCAGGAACCCCCAGCCACGAGGTTCTCAGCCAGGGTGGGCGTGGTCCCAGCCCTGCTGCCTCACTCCTGAAGGGTCACAGGAGGCAGGCCAGCAGGGCAGGCACACGGCAGACCTGCGGCAGACCAGCATGCCCCAAGAAATGGGTGCCGGAGCCTGACCCAGGACCTCCAAACACAGTGTGGGAGGCAGATAATTAGAAGTGGACCCTAATTCCAGACACACATAGAACATGCAGGCGGGCGGCTTCAGAAGGCACCAGCCCTGTAACCTGCAACCTTAAGACCCTAAGCCTCCAGGCTGGGAGGTGAGGTCCTGGTTCCCATCCGCCCAGGTTGGGGCAGCCCAAGCAATCTGAGGCCAGCCAACAGGCTAGAAAGCCAGGGAGCCAGGAGCGAGGCAGGTCAGCAGCAGGAGGGCAGCCATGCAGTTCAGGCCACCCACCGACATGGACACCCATGCACCCCAGCCCTTGCCTGCCAGGTAGACTGGGAGCCACAGGCACTGAGCTCACCTTGGACCCTGACAATGGAGCTGCTCCAGGCCCCACCAGCCTCACACTTATATCGCCCACCATCCTGCTGGGTGGCACCTGTGATGACCAGCTGGGCACAGCAGCCCTCGTAGCTCAGCTGGCACCTAGCAGATGGTCACAGCATCTTCCCATCCTTGGTCCAGTGCATGGGGGTGTCAGGAGCAGTGGTCTCACACGTGAGGGTCAAGTCCTCGCCTTCTGTGACTGTGGCATCTGAGAGCTCCTGGGAAAAGATGCTCGGCTTCTCTGGAGGAAGAGAAAGGAGCCAAGGGTCCCTGAGGCTGTGGTGTTACTGCAAGAGAGGCCCCTGCTGCAGATGGTCATCATCTTGTCCATGTCTGCCGCTGCCTCGGGCTGCAGCCACAGACGGGAACGCTGAGGGGACAGGGTGGGCTCTGTGTGGCTCTCGCCCTGGCAGGGAGCAGGCCACCTTCAGACATGCTGACCAGGATTCTGAGCATTACCGAGGGGCGTTCATCCCAAATAGCACCAGTGCACACACCTGCCTTCCTAGGATCCCCATGCTGATGACATCTAGTTTCACGTCACCATGAGTCTGCACCCAAGCTCAGACATGACTCAGCTGCCACCTGAGCTGTTTCCCACCCTCCTCAAACTGTACCCTGAGCAGCATGAACAGTATGACATCCCCACCCCAAATGGCCCTGGCCTTGAGGTACAAAACCTACCAGTGACCCGCAGGGTGGCCGAGGTCCTCTGGTCACCCTCCTCAAAGTAGATAGTACCCGAGTCCTTGAGCGCCAGTTGCCGCAGGGTGAGCACATGGTACCCCCCAGGCTGGACCACGATTTCATTGAGTTCATTGGCATGCAAGGGTGTCTCGTCCAGGAACCAGCGCACAGGCCTGTGGTCAGCAGGGGCAACACGGCAGCAGAATGTGGCTGAGGAGCCCTTGTACACTTCCATGTCCTGCAGTTCCTCCGTGATGAGCACCCTCTGCCCTGCAGGGCACAGACAGCCATCAGGGCCTGCTGCCCAGGGAAGTCTGGCTCTCTCCAGACCCAAGGAGGGCTCCCAGCAGCAAGCAAGTGACTGGTTAGCCAGTCAGGGTTGACAACAGGATGCACATGGGAGCTGAACAGTGCAGAACAGTCTGTCTCAGGGTGACTTTTGAGTCCCAGTCCCATCTCCCAGCTCAGGTCTGCAAGGCTCTCGACACCATTCTGCCATTCCCAGAAGACAGACCCAGAAAGAACTTCTAGCAAACTTGGCCCTGGATGCCAGCCCAGGATGCCAGGGCCAGGTGAAGGATGGTCAGGAGGGCTGGGACGCACTTGTCCTGATGCTGGTGGTACGTCCTGCAACCCCAGGGCACCACAGACCCTTTTAGTTCCAATTTACGTTGCAAAGCAAGAAAAATGGTGGCTCTCACCCAGTACACCAGATGCAAACAAGCCCTCACAACCACTGTGAAAGGCCATGATCCAGGAGGAACGTTCCTTGAGACTCTGGCAAAACCAGAGCTGGAAGTTTCCCCAGGGAAGGCTCCACCTGCCCATCTCAGATGAGCACATTCTCAACACCTCCCAGTCCTACACCTCACACCCAGCAGCTCAGGAGCAGAAGTCGCTCTGTTCTTTCAGACCACCGCACTGCAGACCAGACCTCTGACAGAACACCTGCGCAGCAGTGGCCTCCACCTACGCAGAAGCCAGCACCTGCATGGGGTCTCCAAGGCCACCAACTCTGGACCTGATTATTTCCCTTCTGTGCCCTAAAGCCTTCCCCTGGCCATAGCTTCCCTGGCACACACTTAGTTTACCATAGCCCTGCAACACTCCACTCTTCCGAGTAACATCATTATTCTTTGGAGAATCTCCCTCCACCTGTTTAGACATCACAGGCACACTAACAGCTCCACCCTGGGAACACCTGGGCTCCCTGCTGTCAGCATCTGGGTCAGGTTGCCCCTCTGGTGGGCGGGGAGAGGGAAAAAGGTGTGCAGGCCCAGAGCAGAGTGCGCCTGAGCCCAGAAGGAACATGCAGCAGGCAAGGATAGTTCCAGGGAAAGAAGCCATCGACTCACCCACAGAAAGGCACAGGGAGCAACCCAGAGATGGAGAGGCTAGGCAGGCCAAGCACAGCCTCTAGGGTCAGTTTCAATAAGGCCCACCTGAGCCCCCGAGGTGCTGAAAGCCAGGGCACACGTGAGCACTGTGGCTGCACCAGCCTCTCACCTTGCACCAGGAGCCAGGCCTGGGACTGGGCCTGCCCAATGTCACAGGTGTAGGTGTCACTGTCCGTCTTCTCCAGGGTGCGGATGGTGAGCCGCAGGGCCAAGCCCTCCTGGCTCAACATGTGCTTCCCGGAGGCCCGCAGCTCCTTGAGACCCTTGCGCCACGTCACGGTGGATGCCGGGAGCTCCGTCTTGCACTCAAACACGGCCGTGCCCTTCTCCTCCACCTGCAGGTCAACCAGCTCCTCTGTAAACCTGTTGGCCTTTTCTGGGAGAGAAGACAGAAGAGGTGAGTGTAAAGCTTGCATACATCCCAGGCCAGCCTTGTCCCTCCTGCCGGCCATGGAAGCTGAGCCCTGAGAGAGACCTCCCCTGCTCTGAGGCAGGGGTCCTGGGCATGCCAAGGGAGAGCTGCTGTGGGGCCGTGTGGGCACTCACCATCCACACGGAGTCTGGCTGTGCTCTTGGAAGCGTCCATCTCACACGTGTATGTGCCAGAGTCCTTGAGGGAGGCTCCATGGACGACCAGCACAGCCTGCGTGCCTTCGTGGAGCAGCTTGTACTTCTGACTCTCGCGGATGGCCTTCCCATCCTTCAGCCAGTGCACAGGGGTTCCTGCCCTAGACAGTTCACAAGTGAGCACCACGTCCTCCCCCAACGTGGCCTGCTGGTCTTCTAGGGGCTTTGTGATGTCCACTGGCCTCTCTGAAGGGAACAAAAGTGTCTACCCAGGAAGCACAGACATGCTCAGGCAGGGGCAGGGACAGGGGTGGGCATTGGGAGCGTCCATTTCAAGACCAACACCACAGAGCCTGGACCCCAGGCCCCAGGAGCCTCCAACACTGACTTGCCAGGAGCCCTGGCCACCAGGGGAAGGCACCCAGCACAGCAGTGCTCAGGCCACTCCTGAGACCCAACACTGAGCCTGCAGTGTGCACCAGGCATGTACACCAAGAGCACAGGTCCAGACCGCTGGGAACCTCCCAGCCAAGCATAGACCCTGTGGCCCCTGCTCAAGAGTCGCGGGATGGTAGGGTGAGCCATGTGCATTAGGAACCCCAGCCAGGAGAGCAGTCAGATTAAGACCCAAACCCTGGGCCTGGCCCAAGGACACTAGCTCAGAGTGACCCCCTCAGAGGGCCAGAATCTCTCCCAGGTCTAGCAGGTGCCTCCATGCCCCCACATCCTTTAAAGGAAAGCTCACTAACGGCTGGGGTCAGTCCCTCAACCACTCCTGACCACCTGGAAAGGGTCCCAGGCTCAGCAGCCTGGGGGCCTCTGGTGACAAGTCCCCAGCTGGGTTCATCACACTCACCTTTTACGACAAGTGAGGCCTTAGAGGTGAGACCCCGCACAGAGAAGACCACTTCCCCAGCATCGTTGAGCACAGCTTCTTGGATGGTCAGGGTGTATTTGCGGCCCTGGCGTGCTGCCCGGAAGTGGCCAGAGCTGCCCACTGTCTTCCCACCAACAGTCCACATGGCCAGGTCGCCTGCACTCTCGTGGGACAGGACACACTCGAAGCTGCAGCTGTCCCCCTCCAGCACCTCCACCGTCTTCAGCCTTTTGGTGATGCCCACGTGCAGGTCTGCAAGCCACAGAGACTCCTCAGGCCAGAGCCAGACACCGACAGCACTGCCCATGCAAGACCCCAGGCAGGGCTGGCCCCAGCAGGTGGGCTGGCCGGCTGGCCCCCTGCCCCCAGGCCCAGGACCTATGCAGGGCACGATCATCAAATCATGATGCACCCCTGGCCTGGGGCTGGCCATGTCCTGGTGCCTGTGTAGCCAGTGGCTATGAGCTCCAAAGAAGGGGAAGCAAGAACCACCCACATTTCCCACCACTCACAAACCCCAAGGGAAAAAGGACAGGAGCCCCAGGAGAAGAGCCTTCAGACAGCATGAGCCCCACTCTGTGACAAACACTCCACCCCCCTCTCCTTTCCTGTCTCATCAGAAACCACCAAGGCCAACCTGGGCCAGCAGCTACAAGGTCAGTAACTAGTGGGCCTGCCAACCACACACCCTGGAAACAGAATATGTTAGGGACTGAGCTCAGGATGACCAGATGCTGAACCTGGATAGGGGGTGCTGGCCCTGCAGTTGGAACCCAACACTGGCTGAAAAGGATGCACTCAAAAGACCCAAGAGTTCAGGGTCCAGGGTTGGGTCTGGCTCCTTAAGAGGGGAAGTGCATGTCATCTGTGTGAAGCTGCCCTCACTGCATGACCAGGCTTTACCCTTGGCCAGGGAGCCCTTCCTAGGCAGGCCCTGCCCGGACCCTGAATTCTTGGTTTCTGCTCAGAAATCTGCTCCTGCAGCACAAAGCAATGTCTCTGCCAACCTCAGCCCCCAGGCATATCCAGAGAGTCTCCCATCCCCCTGCCTGTCCACTCTGGGACCTCACAGGACCTCCACAAGCACCAGCCACTGTGGGAGCTCCTTACTTCCCCCGGCTCTGCAAAGCAGCCCCAGGGTCTTGGAGAGCAGCATGGGCCTCTTGGGATGCAGGAAGACCACCATGTGCCGACCCTTCCCACACCCCACCTCGGCCAGCCCTTGGCCATGCACCATGCACGCTGACCCGGGCCCGGGTCTCCTCACTGCCCACATGGCAGGTGTACAGGCCAGCATCCTCGTGGCTCAGGTTGTGCACCACGAGGCCCCATGTGCCCGCCATGTGCAGGAAGTCGTACTTGTTGCTGGGACCAAGTTCCACGCCATCTTTGCGCCAAACCACACGGGCCTCGGGGTCTGACACTTCGCACTGCAGGGCCAGCGTGCCACACTCCTCCACGGACACATCGTCCAGTGCTTTCAGGAACACCACTGGCTTGGTTGCAGGGAAGATGGGGCTGGTGAGGGAAGCCTGATACCTGTCCATGAACGGAGGGGACCCGTAGACCCCACAAGCACAGCACACCTCGGACAACCAGGCAGGCAGTAGTGGACACCTTGGGGGAGCTGGCGCGCACGGTGCCTGCATCAGCCCGCCTCACGCTTTTCAGCACCAGTGTGTGGTGGTGGCCCTCGTGGCTGATCTCGTGGAAGCTGTCATTGTACAGGGGTGTGCCGTTGAGCGACCACTCCACCTCCTCATCCTCGCGGGACAGCTTGCACGAGAAGCACATCCGCTCCTCCTCGGTGGCCTCAGCATCCTGCAGCGGCTGCGTCACTGCCACGTCCCGAGCTAGAAGGCACACACCGGGCCTTAGTGCTGTCCACGGCCACAGCCCACCCCAGGCCCTCCCATGGCCTGCCCACCTCATGTCCTACCTTCCACAGTGACCTCAGCACTGCTCTGAGCATTGCCTGCGTGGCACCGGTAGGTGTCAGCATCAGCAGGGGTGAGCCAGAGAATGCGCAGCTCTGCCATCTGGCCCTCCAGCGTCATCTTGTATTTGTCCGACGGGGCCAGCGGTGTGTCCTCCTTATACCACTGCACGGCCTTAGGGACCGGCCTGAAGTCACAGGACAGGACCACCGACTGCAGCTCACGCCCGGCCTTGGGCTCCAGTGGCCGGGTTAGCACCACCGGGATGTCTACAGCGGGAATAAGGCAGGGCTGTAGGGCCACAGGACTGGGTGCCCTGGGTCTGAGCTATATTCTTCTATAGTCTTCTACCCACACCACTGAGTCCACGTTCTGCCCTGCACATCATGACCTGCCCCTCCTCTCCTGCCCCACTCTCCTCCACATGCCCCTCCCTGTCCCCAAGATACCCCGCACCCCACACACCTACCCATGTATGCCCTGGCCCCACACATCCTGCCCTGCCCTGCCCCAGCGCTTGCACCCTGCTCTGCAGGCCTCTGACCACTGGTTCCCAATCCTGCACCAGCTCCAGCCAAAATCTCCCATGCCCTGATCCTTCCCCCAACAAACCACTGAGCTGTGTCCACCCACCACCCCGGGCCCAGGTACCACAAGCACCATGGTGTGCCCAGCCCTTACATACCTCCTGCCCACCTTGTCCTGTGTATCCCCACACACCCCCACCTTGTGAGCCCAGGCCATAACTACCCACCATCTGAGCCAGGCCCACTGGAGGCCCTGAGCCATGCCCACCTCAGCTTACCTGAGACAACCAGGCGGGCAGAGGAGCGGGACTTGCCAATGGTGAAGTGCACAGGCCCAGTCATAGTGGAGCAGGTCCTCTGCAGTGTCAGCCGGTGCACCGTTCCCTCCTGCTCCAGGCCCACATTTGCCCCTGCCTGCAGCACAGTCTTGCCCAGAAGCCACTTGGGTGGCCTCATGGAGGGAATGGAAGTCTCACACTCGAACCAGGCAGGAGCAGGCTCCATCACGGTCACATCCTGCAGGCCCCGTATGATGGTGATGGACTGCTCTGTGGGAGAGGAGGTAGTCACGGTAGACCTGGAGGCTGGACCTGTCCACCCCCGCAGGCTCTGAGGTCCTTCCTGAACACAAACCTTCCCCACAGTGTGCTGACACCCCGAGTCTTCACACCCCCCAGGTTGCTCCTCCCTCTGCACCCACATCTTCCTGTGTCCACATCCAGCTGCCTGGATGTCCCCAGTTGGGCCACCTCCAGGACTTCTAGCACAGATCTTGGGAACCATAGCCACCCCCAAGAACCTGAGAGCTGCCACTGGCCTGGAACACACCTTCTACAAAGAACTGGGCACTGGTCTTGACATCGCCAGCATCGCATGTGTAAGAATCCTCATCCTCTGGCTGCATGTCGTTGATGACCAGCTTGCGGTAGAGGCCATCGCTGACCATCTCATACTTGGGTCCAGGCTGCAGCTCCTTGCCACCCTTAACCACCGCACCTGTGCACTGGCCCTGGACACCTGGCACTCGAGCACTCCGCGGTGCTTCTCCATGGCAATCTTGTCCCTCAGCGGGCGGAGGAGGGTCACTGGCAACTCTGCAGTGTGTGGCCAGTGGGTTCAGGGCCCAACCATGAGCACTTTGGCAACAGGCTCTCCCAGCTGGGCTGCTGAAGGACTGGATGCTGCCCCCAACAGCCTGTGCACTTACACCTGAGGCAGCAGGGGCCAGACTGTCCCCATCCAGGCTGGTCTAGGACCAGCTGTGTACCACAGACCACTGGCACCATGGTCGTGCCCCCCACCACGCCTCACACATCACAGCTGATGTGTACCCTGAATGTGCATGTCCAGCTCCACACACCATAGTCCCAGTGCCCAAGCCCCATCCCACATGCCCCCATCCTGCACTCACCCCCACCCACAACCTCAGACCCTCCTACCTCTCCTGCCCTGGCAGGCCACATCGCCACCTGCTGGAGTGCACACCCTCCTCTCCAGTGATGGCTGCAACCCAAGGAGGGAGAGTTCACTGAGACCCTGAGTCCTCACACCCCCCAGGTTGCTCCTCCCTCTGCGACCACATTTTCCTGTAAAAGATGTGACACTCCGGTTCCTCCTCCTGACCACTGCTGTCCCAGTCCCAGCAAGCGGTCTGGTTTGGGATGGCGGGGCTATCACATACCCCGTACACCCCTACACCCTAGTCCCCCCCTCTCCACACTCCACTCACCTTTCACTCGGAGGTGGGCTCGCGATTCTGCGTTTTCTGCTACAAATTTGATCTCCCCTGCATCTTCTGCCAGGACCCTCTGGTAGATGAGTGTGTATGTCCTTCCTAGGGACAAAAGCCCCCAGCCCTGGAATGAAGGGAGCAGCCTGGGGGCAGGTCTACCCCACCTGCAGCCAGCCTGCCCCACACGCACCTTCCTGGCGAATACGCACAGTGTCACTGGGCCGCAGCTTAATCCCCTCTCGGAACTACTGGCCAGGCACCTCGTCATGGGAGACTTCACAGGAGAAACTGGCACCTTCCTTCTCCATCACCTCCACGTCCTCCAGGGGCCGCACAATCTGGACACTTCGGCCTGAGGAGGGAGCAAGACCCAGCCATGCCTGCAGGTACAGTGGCCATCCTGGTGCTCCCACCCAGGGCTCCAGTTTGCTGAGAGCTAAGGGCACAGGCAGCCAAGCACCTGGCTGCAGGCTGCAGGTGCGCAAGGAGGCACTCACAATCCTAGGCCCTGCCCTTTCCACCTGTCCAAGCCTCACCTTGCACCTTCAGAGAAGCAGAGCTCTGAGCTTCACCAGTGTCACACACATAGATGCCCTGGTCCCTCATCTCACACCGGTAAGTGATGAGGCTTCTGCAGGTACCCTGGGCCACTATGCCCATGGTCTTGCCTGACCATAGCTCCACACCATCCTGTGGAACCAAGAGGCCTGGTCAGGCACTGGTGGAGGGCAGCTGCCACTGGTGAGAGGCAGGGAGGACATAAAGGAGTGGGAGAGAAGCACCTTCAGCCAGCGCACATCAACGTTGGGACGGGACAGCTCACACTCCAGGGTCACCTTCTCTTTCTGGGTAGCCACCATGTCCTGCAGTGGGTGGCTGAAGCTCACAGGCAGCTCTGGGAAGACAGGAGGAAGGTGATCAATGGTCTAGAAGGTGCTTCCCAGGCGGGTGATAGGGAGTTCTGGCTGTCTCAAGTCACACATCCTGGTCCTCAATGTCCCCATTGCCTCCCAGGCCACCTTGGGGAAGGAGGCAGGCCTCTCTGGAGTAGGTCCTGCTACCTCCACCCACTCACCAGTGACCACCAGCCGGGCAGACGTGTGCACGCCCTCTGCCTTGAAGGCCACTAGCCCACTGTCCTGTGGCTGCAGCTCCGAGAGTGTGAGAATGTGCGTGGCCCCGTGCACAGCCACATGGCACCTAGGCCCTGGCTGCAGCCGCAGTCCGTCACGTGTCCAGGTACCCTCCACTTCGGCATGCGACAGCTCCACCTCCATAGTAGCTGTGCCCTGTTCTCTTGCCTCCACTGCCTGCAAGCCCCGAACCAACCGGACCTGGCGCACTGTGGAGATGCAGGAGAGGCGCCAGTGGTCCGCTGTACCCAGAGCCCTGCCCTTCCACCAGCCAGCATTGGGACCCTAGGGTAGCACAGCCAGCTTCCCCAGGAGGTGCCAGAGGTGAGCAGAGGCCAGCGGCCATCGGCCCACACCCCAGGACCTGCCCCTTGGAAGAAGGTGGTGCCCCGCCCCTCCCGACGCCCCAGGCCCCAGCCAGCACAGCGCCACTCACTTTCCACAGTGAGCTTGGCCTGGGTCTTGTCGTCTGGTGTCTCGCAGCCAAAAAAGCTGCGGTCGGTAAAGCCCACGCTGCGCAGCACCAGGCGATGGCGTGTGCCCTCCGCCTGGATCTCCACATTCTCCCCCGGCACCAAGACTGCGGCGTTCCGGGTGCACTTCACCTCGGGCCACGGACGCGTCAGCTCCACCTCCAGCGTCACAGAGGTCTGCTCCTCCACGGTCTGCGGCTCCAGCTTCTTCTTGAACAGCACAGGCGCCTCTGGGTTGGCGCAAGAGCCAAGGTCATCCTAGACACCCAGGGCCAGCCCGCCCATAACCCAGATGGCCGCACTGCCCCCACCAGGTCCCTACGTTGCCCAGCCTCCCAGCTTGGAACAACCGTGCCATGCCCTAGTGCCTGGAACTACCAAGTGTGGCCCAAGGCCAGCAGTATCTGGTCTCCAGCAAATGGGTGGTGCCCATCAGAGCCACTGGAATCCCTGCACTTTACTACAACCAAGATCATGTGCTTGTGTAAAGGAATGAAAAGCAGACTCCAGAGGGCTTCCCCACCCCAGGCTGCTCTGTGAGCGCCCCAGTGCATTTGTCTCCATCACTCCCTCACTTAGGAACCTGCCATGGCTCCCACTTTATTTCAGGTGAAGTTCTGGCTCTCAAAGCTCTCCCCGTCTCCTGCCTCTGCCTCTACCAGCTGCCAGCCTCACTCCCTTCACCTTCCCATCACCAGATCAGCTGGGCCCCGACTCCTGCAGGAAGTCTCCCTTGAGTGCCTCAACCTCAGTTGGCCCTTCCCCACCAGATGCATCTTCAGGATGGTATCTTTCCTTCTAGGGAGAAGGCGCCCAGCTCCTCATGTTACCCAAGTCACCTCCATCCCCTGGTGGACAGGTTCTGGGTCCCTTGAGGTCAGCCAGACTAGCTGGCTGCAGGAACAATACAGCTCCTGGGAACCAGCCTACAGGGGAGTCTGTGGCAGGGAGCTGCTTGCCCCACAGGTCCCTTTCCCAAGCTCACCTCTGACCCCGAGGGCAGCTGAAGAGGTGGCGCCCTCAGACTCCACTGTGACCTGGCCCGCATCCTCCATTGCCACACTAGAGATGGTCAGGCTGTGGCTGGCACCAGTCTGGGATATGAGGAACTTCTCACTGGGCTGCAGCTGGCTGCCGTCTTGGTGCCACGTGACCACTGCATCACTGGGGGACACCACACACTGGAAGGTGGCCTCGCAGCCCTCCTCTGCAACCACTGCGCTCAGCCCAGATGTGAACTTGACCACGCGGGGCACTGCAGGGGAAGGTCTGCTTGAGGAGGTAGGAGTGTCTCTGTGAAGATCTCCACCCCTTGCACACCTTCTCAGGGAAGCTGCTGGAAGGTGGCCCACTGCCCTATCCCCTTACCATCCCCAGCTTACACCCCCCAACCCACCTAGCATACCACGGACACTAAGCTGGGCGCTGGTGCGGTCATCACGGCTCTCACACACATACTCTCCTGCGTCTCCCTCACGCAGGCCCGACACTGTGAGCAAGCGGAGGGTGCCCTCTGGCGGCCATCTGGAAGTGCTTGCCCGCCCGCAGCTGCGTGCTCCCACAGTACCACACCACCTCTGCCTGTGGTGGGCTCAGCTCACAGGCCAGGGTCACTGTGCCACCCAGATCCCCTGTGATGGACTCCAGAGGCCTAGAGAACTTGGCAACCACCTCTGCAAGCACAAGGGGATGTCCATCAGTTACCTTGCGTACCCCAAGCTCCACAGGGCTCTGCTATGGGTGGCTGCACCAGGTGGGTGCAGCAGGCCCAGTGGTCCTGGAGGAGCTCACCTTCCACCTGCACTGGGAAGTCCTGACTCTCCGTGCCTACCCGGCAACTGTAGACTGCACTGTCAAGCACCTGGGCTCCTCTGACTGTCAGGGTGTGCCTGTCCCCCAGGCTGGTAGCCTGGTGACACTTGCTGCGCCGAATCTCCACACCATCCTTGAGCCAAGTCACTGCCGCCACAGAGAGTGTGGCTAGCGTGGCTGTCAGGATGATGTCCTCATGTTTCCTGATCACCAGCGGCTCCCTGCGGCCAGATCTCTCCAGGTCTTGGGACTCAGTGCTGGCTCTGGGGGAGGTCAGTTGACATGAAGGTGTAGGACTCTCCACACTAGCCTTAACCACTGCTTCTGTCGGGCCAGCACCTAAGGGCCACCATTTAGGGTCCTCAGGGTCATACAGGATGGCCAGAAGAAGTTGCTACCAGGTTGGGGGCCACCAGCTCTTTACCCAAGGTCCTGCCCTTCAGAGAGAAATCCACCCACAAATGGATACCACAGGGAGAAAGGGCAGCTAGCAGTCCAGATCAGGCCTCCCCCAACTGCGGGGAGGGTGGCATCCTCAAAGGCAGCCCAAGGAAACTGTGTGGGTGTCAAACCCCAAGAGCAGAGACTGACTTTGGGCACTAGAGAGAGCACCAGAGCAGAGAGGGCCAGGGAGGCCAAAAAGGCCCTCCCATCCTGCCCTTGGAGCACTCGGATAGAGCATTGGTTGCAGAGTCAGTGGCTGGTGGGTGAGTGGTCAAGAGCACAGTCAAGGACAGAGACTGCTACAGTGAGAAGTCTGGTGTGGGATGCTCTGCATCAACACTGCTGGAATTCTTTGGGAGGGTGTCAGCCTGGAGGGACACTCCTGCCAGCCTTTCTGACAGAAGTACTGTGTGTTCAACAGATGCCAAGCCCACAGAGTGCAGAGAGGACCACATGGGTGGGTGGGGCTATGGAGGAAAGGGAAGGGGGCTGCAAATGAGACTGAGGTGCAGCGGGCAGGGTGCCATCCCACAGTGCCCACCTCAGAAGAGCTGGACTGTCAGGACCCCCAGGATCAAGACAAGAGCCAGGATCTGCAGAGGACATTGGGGCCAAGACTTCTGACAGCCAGGCTGGAATCCCAGCATGCAGGGGGCCTTAGCCTAGACGGAGACTCCAGCTGGGGAGGAGCTCTTTCCACCAATTCTGGGCACTAACAGCTTCCTGAACCTCCTGTGCCCCAGCCTCAATCACAGGAATTATGATAGGGTTATGGTGGACAGGTACAGGAAGCTGGGCAGGAGACCCAGAAATGTGCAGAAATGACTAGGTGCTCTGACCCAAGGACTTTCCAGCACCTGGAAGCTCCAGGAAGTGGTCCCTCAAGGGCCCCAACATGCACAAGGCCAGAGAGCCCTGCAGGTAAATACTGATTGCCCCAATTGGTCAGGCAAGCATCCGTCCTGACCAGCCCTGGCAGGATGTCACCCACCTGTGACATCCAGGCGGAAGGAGACCCTCTGGCCCCCGGCCTTGCAGCTGTACTCCCCAGCGTCCGCCTTGCCCGCCTGCTGCACCACCAGCTGTCGCCTGCAGCCAGAGGCCTCCAGGCGTACCTGGGAGCTCTGGCTCAGCTTCTTGCCATCCTTGTACCATGTCACCTCAGTCTGGGCCTGGGCCACCTTGAAGCTCAGAGTGGCACTAGCCCCCGCCTCGGTCTTCACCTTGCTGCGTGCCAGCTGCTCTTTGGCAAACACCACCTTAGGCTCTGGGTACAGAAGGGAGGGACACAGGTCAGGGACTCTGTCCAGGGCAGGAAGCCACCTGGAGAAAGACATCTGGCTGGACAACTAAGGACAGACCCTCTGCAGGCCACACTAGCTCATGCCCTGGAGAAGCCCTATCACCCTCAGCACAAGGGACCACAGTGTGTGACACAGCCCCCTCCCCTGCTGCATGGGGCTGTTCCAGGTGGGGACTCTCTGACAGGTTCCTGCATAGGTTCCTCCCTGGGGACACGGTACCCCCCTGTAAATGACCAGGAAGAGTCTCCCCAGGACCATGCAGGGCATGAGCTCTGGGCAAGGCCCTGGCAGAGCCCAGCTCCTCCTGATCTGAGCATGTTGGCAGCTCCTCTGAAGCCTGAGCCACTCCTGTTAGCCACCAGTATGTACTCATCCTGGGTGTCAGTCCACAGTTTCCACTCCATGCCTAGTAGCATTGTCCTCTTCCCTTCACTTTCAGCTTCTTTGTATAATGAATGCCTGAGATCTGACCACTGCTACGATGTGAATGTCTTCCCATCTTTCCACAGTGCCTAGAGTCTTCTGATGAGTCAGTGCATTTAGTTCTAATGTGATCAAATATGTTGACCTCGCTCTTGTGGTGAGTGCATTTGGGTTCTATGCAGGAAAGCTTTCCTTCCTCAGGTCCTTATAAAGTACACACCATCATCTCAGATGTTTATGGTTTGACTTTTGCACTGAATTCTCCAACCCATCTTGAACTTACCCCATAAGCTGTGAGTTACTGGTCTAATTCTTTCAAGTGGTTAAATGTTCAAAGCTCCATTTGTCAAAGTAAGACAGGAGACACATAGGCAAATAGAAATCTGGACCTCATAGAATGGGGTCCCACCACCCCAGATTCAAACCCTAGGCTACAGCTCATGGCTTGGGTTCTATTTTGTTTTGGCTCCTAACTGGAAGACTACTCGTGCTTGGAGCCCACATTTCCTGCTGCTCCCCCAGGTTTCTTGATGACCTCAACATTGGTCAATGCCAAGGAGCTGCTTTGAACCTAGGCAATTCTTCTGTTTTAAAGAATGAGAACAAGAAACATTCAAGTTAACAAACACATTACACCATCCCACTGTTGGAATAAGAAGTTAAAATTGCACACTCTGAATTGAGTCATAGGAAGACAACAGTCACGTGAACTCTCCAGTCAAAGGTTAATTCCTCATCAAAGCAGTATAAAGACTCCTGGACAGAAGACTCCTGGACAGAGGGTCCCCACAGTGCGCTTGGGGATCCTTCCATGCTGTGGGAGCTGGCCTTGCTTCTGATAAATCTGCTATGGAGCTCTCACCCAGCATCGTGTGCATACTTCGTTCTCAGGTTGTGAGACAGGAACCCTCCCGTGCTCACACGACCCTGTGTTACAGAAGAGCCATCCTTTCTTCACACGTGTGCAGAGTGAGAAAAGGTAATGCAGACCGGGTACTGGGACTCCACCTCTGCACAAGTCTGTGTGTGAGCTCACCTCTGCACCCCATCCCAAAACACACTTGCTTAGATGTTGACTGGGACAGAGCATCCCTGATCCTTCCACATATTTCTGTCCATTTATGTATATCTTTGTCATCTCTCAAAAAAGCACACAGGGTCTCTGATGTCTTTTATCAGGCTTGAAATTACTAACAGCACTTTTGAAGCTCTTTCAGATCTTTCATGGGGTCCTTTTCAAATCACTTATTGCTAGTGTGCTGTGACACACTTACTTTATATTGTTTTTATATATGGCACTTGAATGTCTCAGATCTTACTGAGCCAGTGGTTTAGCTTTTGGACAAATCATACCATCTGTAACCTTCACTTCTTCCTGATTTCACGCCTCTCGTTTCCTCTCCTCCCTAACCATGCTATGCACTGCGGCTTCACCAGTGACAGCTGCTGCCTTGGGAGGTTCCTGCTCTCAGAGACACTCTCAGGGTTTCCCTTTGTGAATTTTGTACAAAACTATTTACTAAATTGAGAAAGAATCTTCTACTTACATCTTTTGCACTGCTTTACAAATCTTAAGACAAATGAATTTTATAGTATGATTGAGGATACATTTTGTCAAACATTTCTTCTGAATTTACAGTGTCAAATACTTTATTCTGCACTTATATTGATGAATGACATTTTTTCAATCAGAAATGATAATGCTTCATGTTGATTTCCTGATATTTGTAATGTTAAGCAGACATGTATCCCTGGATGAAGAAGTCCATTAGCATTCTGATTCTCTTAATGTATTACTGAATTCAGCCTGCTAAATCTTTGTTCAGTTGATACTGACAACAGATTGACCTAAAATATGAATTCCTCCTATTTTTTTGGTTTGGTGTTAGTACCAATGTTACTACTTCTGTAAGTGAGACTTAAAAGTGCACCCCTTTCTGTTCTCTACAGGAACCTCCCTGGATACAGGAGAGTTCACTTCCAGCACATGTGGGGACTTCTCCACTGGAGCCACTTGGCTTCTACTGCCCCTTGAAAAGCCGCTTTCCTCCTGGCTCCACTCTTAACAGCCCTGAGAACTATGTAAGCTCTCTATTTCTTCTTGGGTCAGTTTTTATTTAGTCTTTAAGAAACTGGATAATTTATCAAAACTTTTCAAATCTGGTTGCATAAAATAATGTATATGCTTATTAAAATAATGTATCAAAAATAGATATTACAGGGTTTGGTATGTAGACCAAATATGGGTTGAGAATCCCTTTTCCAAAATGCCTGGGCCAGAAGTGCTTTGGATTACAGATTGAAAAAAAAAAAAAAAAAGATTTCAAGATCTTTGCAGACAAATGTTGAGCTTTCTTGGGGATGAGACCCAATGCTAACCACAAAATTCATTTATGTTTCATGAAGACCTTAAACACTGAGCCTGAAGGTGATTATATAGTGTTTTTAATAATTTTGTATATGAAGTGAAGCTGTGCAATGTGGAGCCCATGACTTGTGGTGTCATGTCAGCACAAAGCCTCTGCCTTGGGAGCATCTGGGGTTGCAGGTTGGGGATGTTATGTGGTATCCCTGTGGACCATGCCCACACTGACAGGAAGCTCAACTCTCCTAACAAGCAGGCTCCATGAATCAGCAGGGAACCAGACACAGAGTCCCCAGGAAAAGGGAACAGCCTAGCCAAATAGTAATCCGGCCTCACCAACTCTGCCAAAGCACTATATTGATGAACTACATTTTTTTTAGAACTATGTTCTACCTCTAAGTTGCTAAGTTGAACCAAGGGGAATTCTGGTCCAGAATATTGGAACTAGGGCTGAGGATGTAGCTCAGAGTAGAGCACTTGTCTATCAGCACCACAAAAAAAAAAAAAAAAAAAAAAAGAGAGAGAGAGAAAGAGATAAAATAACACAAAACATGAATTGCTTTGAAAACAGGATTCCAACCTCTCCTGTGAGTAGCACAGCACGTGTCCACAGAGGGGTAGCATGTCCGAGTCCTTGGAAAGAAGGGAAGAGTGTTCCAGAACACCTACACAACTAACCCTCCATAGCCCATGTCAGCATTGGTCAAATCCTGATCTGGCTGAGTGTCTGGGATTTCCCAGGTTGGTTCAACAAACTCAAAAATCTCTTGGTAGGAAGAGCGTCTGGGGGGCTGGGTGAGTCCTGGAGGAACTGTGGTATACTCCAGAGAGGGACCCTCGTTGGTTCAGCCCTGAGTACCAGGGAAGAGCAGAGTCCAGAAAAGACTAACACTGCTGGGTCAGGACAGGTTATGGGAATATGAGATGGACATCATAGGTGGACACGCCAAGTGCAGCACACAGCTGTGGCCTCCTCACATACTTCCTCTCACACCCAGTGGCTTAGCCACAGGTGTGAGTTCAGGAGACGGACAGACATGGACATGGATGGAAAATACACCAGGTCACTGTGGGCACTAGCAAGGCTCCCCTTCATCTCCAAACACAGTGATGGTAGAACCACAAGAACTCACCTGTGACATCCAGATGGAAGGAGACCCTCTGGCCCCCAGCCTCACAGCTGTACTCCCCAGCGTCCGCCTTGCCCACCTGCTGCACCACTAGCTGCTGCCTACAGCCAGAGGCCTCCACGCGCACCTGGGAGCTCTGGCTCAGCTTCTTCCCATCCTTGTACCATGTCACCTCTGTCTGGGACTGGGCCACCTCACAGCTCAGAGTGGCGCAGGCCCCCACCTGGACCTTCACCTCGCTGTGTGCAGGCTGCTCCTTGGCAAACACGACCTTGGGCTCTGGGTAGAGAGGGAAAGGACACATAGGTCAGGGACTCCAGAAGAGACCCAGCCCTGTCTCACAGCCCAAGCACACCCCAGGGATGGCTGAGCAGAGTGTCCATCATGAGCAGAACATTGCATGGCCATGCCTAAGTTCTATCCTACAAATGACCCAAGCTGCAAACTCCAAGGCTGGTGAGTAGACAGCTGGGCAGCCTGTCCTCATCAGAGCCCTAATCACTTCCTGATCCACTCTGATCCTGCAGGTAACTGCACTGTCACAGCCCACAAGGCCACCACAGTCAGGCCAGGCCTACCTCCTGATGCCAACACCCTCCCAGCTACTGGGAATAGACCATGACCCTTCTCCTCCCTGGGACCCCAGCCCATCAGTGACTTCCCAGCTCTCCCACCATGCAGGGAGTACAAAAGCAGGAGGAGGTAGACATAGCAGGGAAGTCCACCTGAGCACCAAACCAGAAACCCACATCTTTGTTGGCCACAGCTACCAAAGGAATGCAGGAGACCAGACTGCCAGTGCTAGCCAATCAGCAGAGACCTCAGAGCCTGTGCAAGCCAATCAGCAGAGAACCAAGTGCCAGCCAATCAGCATAGAGCTCAGTAACAGTGTGGGCCAGTTAGCAGACAGCTCAGTACCAGATGGGGCAAATTAACAGAGAGCTCAGTGCCAGCCAATCAGCAGACAGCCAAGTGCCACTGTGGGCCAATCAGCAGACAGCCAACTGCCAGCAAATCAGCAGAGAGCTCAATGCCAGTGTGGAAAAAATCTGTAGGGAGCTATGTGCCACTTTGGGCCAATCAGCAGACAGCTGTCATCCTGGACCTATCAGGAGAGAGCCCAGCACCAGTCTGGCTATCAGGAGCAAGGTTCCCAGCCATAGGTGGCACTTTCCCAGCCTGAGAGACAGGTCACAGTGGGGAGGGGAGGAGATAAGGAAGCAAGAAGGGATAGACATGCAGGATTCCAAAGGGCCCAAGCAAGGGCTTCTGGAGCTCTGGGCCCAGCAAGTAGGTACAGGCAGGTAGAGGGAGCCCCTGCCCCTGCAGGACACACTCCCCAGGTACAAACAACTCCCAGTGCCCAACTCCACCCAGAGCTGGGCCACAGATGCTGAGGTCCAAGATTAGGAAGGACACAGGCCTCACAGAGCCTAGGCTGCCACAGGTGCCTTAGAGTTACCACCCTCCCTCCATTCACCCAGCCCTAGCAGCACCCACCTGTGACATCTAGACGGAAGGAGACCCTCTGGCCCCCGGCCTCGCAGCTGTACTCCCTGGCATCCGCCTTGCCTGCCTGCTGCACCACCAGCTGCCGCCTGCAGCCAGAGGCTTCCACGTGCACCTGGGAGCTCTGGCTCAGCTTCTTCCCATCCTTGTACCATGTCACTTCTGTCTGGGCCTGGGCCACGTCGCAGCTCAGAGTGGCACTGGCCCCCCCTTGGCCTTCACCTCGCTGCGTGCCAGCTGCTCTTTAGCAAACACCACAGAGGGGAGGGACACGCAGGTCAGGGACTCTGTCCAGGGCAGGAAGCCACCTGAGGAAAGCCATCTGGCTAGACAGCTGAGGACAGACCCTTCTGCAGGCCACACTAGCTCGTGCCCTGTAGAAGCAAGGCACCCTCAGCACAAGGGACCTCAGTGTGTGACACAGCCTGCCCCTGCTGCACGGGCTGTTGTAGGTGGGAACACTGTGACAGCTTTCTGCACAGGCTCCTCCCTGGGGATTATGCACCTGCCCATGACCAGCAAGAGTCCCCCCAGGACCGTGCAGGGCATGAGCTCTGCTGGGTCACCCAGCTCCTGCCTGCTATGAGCCTGACAGCTTCTCTGGTGATGTTCGGCCACTCCTGTGCCTTATCCTGAGGCCCATGTGGCTGAGGCTTTTCCTTTTCTAGCCAATGGTGCTTGGTCTCCCTGCTGAGACTCGTACTCAGTAGTCAGTAGCGTGAGCTCTCCTTCATGTTTGTTCTGGGGCTCGTTACATATTTCAATAATAGTCCTTCGTTTCAGGAGACATATGTTGATCTGCCTCTGTGGGCAGCGCCATCACGTCCTGTGTAGGAACCTGTTACCCTGGGGTCATACACGATCCACACCACCTGCTAAGAGCTGGTTCTACTCCAGGTGGGAATCTGACGCACCCAATTGATGACTGTGTGTGGAGAGAGGGAGACGTCACTTTCATTCTCTTCCATGCAGACCTGTGGCTGAGGCCTCCATACCACTCACCTGACAGCCATCCTCTTTCTGTGCCCCACACCCTTGCCATGGTAAAAGGTGCTCTGAGGATGCTCAGGTCTCTGGGCTCCATGCGCTGTTCTGGCCCTGTCTCTATGCCCTTGTGGTGCCCAGCTGTCTTCTGTACTATGGCTGAAGAATACTTCTGGGTTTAGACAGATTGAATGTTCTCTCTTTGCCCATGGTACGGTGTCTCCACCTGGCCTTTGGACTCAACTTGACAATCTTCACACTCCCTGAAAAAGAACTCTGTGGATCATCAGGAGCAGACGTTTCTCTGTCTTCTACACATTTCTCAACATTGACTCGTGTCACCTCTGTGTCTCCCTAACATACTTACTAATTTGTCCTCTGAGGCCTTAAATATGCTTCCTCTGCATGCAGTTACAACCATGGTACTGGGGATGCTATGGTAGTTCTGTTACTTTCTGACTCTGCAGCCCATCTACAGACAGAAGTGTTGACCACCGACTCTGTGGAATCTACGCTCACTTTACCCAAGCTGTGAGTCTCTGTTTGATATTCCTCTTCAATATCTACATGAGGCTGGACACACTGCCATGTGGCCCTGTTGTCCTTAAAAGGGAAGTGCTCAGAGTTATGCTAAAGGGTGGCGATTGCTGCTGTGGTGCCCTCCACAGAGGGCTTAGGAAGCTCCTCTTCTTACCAGACCAGGGGTTTGCTGCAGTGCTGGGACCTGATAGGCCTCCTACATGCAGGCAATTGCTCCACCATGGAGCCACACCCCAGCCTAAGAAGGTCTAAACACAAAAGGAAGCTAAACTATGTCTCTCAGGCAAGAAGTCAAACTTCTACTGCAGCAGCAACTCCTTCCTGAGGGGTCTCTCTGTGTAAACAGTTGCAGTCTGCAAGTCTCTGCTTCTGTAATCAGGCTTGCTCAGCAGCTGTGGCAGCTGCCTGGAGATCGAGGAGGGAGCAAGGCCACTTGCATGAGGGAAGTCTTGAAACCCAGGAGTCTGTATTGTATTAAGATGCTGAGAACAAAGGGGAGAGCTCAGCCTTCAGAGAAGACTCTGTCGAGCCTGCACAGGAGCTGAAAGAATCTTGCTGTTTACATCTCCAAGCATAGCTTGTCTCTCTCCAGTGCCACATTTTCTGTAACATTATCGAGCACTCCATTCTCTATTGTGGGAGACCAACCTTGCACTTGACTGAGTCATACTCCCCAGCTGGGTGCTGAGGCGCTCAGTCGCAGAAATGTGGCAGAGCTTTCCCCACCCTTCTTGGGTCCGAGGGTCGGTGTCTCGTGCATGGGTGTGTCTTGCTACAGCCCCATGGGTGGAGCTATACTCATCTGTTCCTTTGTAATATAACCCCTTGCCCTGTTTAGGATAGAATCTTCCATGGAAGTGCCTTATGTGTGTCCCCTTCTCTTACTGTGCCCTTGGCTGTGGCCTATCCAGGTGTCAGTCAACCTGCTGACAGTGGACATCAGGAAGATAGACTCAGACCCCTGAAACCTGACCCCTTGCCTCATTTGAATCGCTTCTCCTTAATAAAAGGGGTCAGAGTGTGCTCGCTCGCTCTCTCTCTCTCTCTCTCTCTCTCTCTCTCTCTCTCTCTTCCTGCAGACCCTTAAGGTCAGAGGAGCCGTCACAGTGACCTCAATGAAAAAGATATTTGTATCTCTTGTGTAGTTATTTTGCACAATCTAGTCATCCCAGTTTCCCTGGAGTGACCCCTGAGCATTTTAGTCATGAACTGAAACCCGGCACTCTATCTTCTGAAGGGGACTCATGCCTTTTCTCTCATGGTCTCTTCAAGCCATAATCATACTGATTTGTTGATGTTCTGATCAATAAACAACTTTGTGTCCTGGATTCCAATCTTCACCCAGTGTGTGCTGTGCTCTCAGTATGGGCCCCATGCAGTTTGCCAGTGTTCTGCACAGGATTTTGGCCCTGGTATCCATCTGAGATGAGCCTGTGATCGCAAAGTTGAATGCACTTTTCACCAGATTTTGATGTCAGTATTATACCATCTATATAAAATGAGTCAGGGGGCACATATCCCCTTTTTATTCTCTAGAAGGATGATCATGAACAGAGTAGTTTATTTCAAAAATATATGGTATAATTTACCCATGATAAATGAATTTAGCTCTTTTGAGAGATTTTTTAAATTAGACTCCATTGCTTTAAAAAGCTATAGGATTGTTTGAGTTCTCTACTTTTTCTTGTGTAAATTCTGATGTAGTTGTCCAGGAATTGGCTAATTTGTCAATTTTTTCAAATTTCCTTGCATTAAATCATAAAATGCCACAAATACCTTGACAAGAACACACACAGTGAGCCTGTGTTTGGTGCCCATGGCAACAAGTGCTCACACAGGGCACAGGACCAAGCCATCACACGGCAGCTCGGGGCACCTGCCCCCCAGGTGCACCCTGACACAGGGCACTACACCAGTTCCCAGAGCTCTCAGGGGTCAGCAGTGAAGCTAGACACAGGAATCACCAGAGAAATGCTCAGAACTCTCTGCCTGGCCAGTCAGGTTGCTGTGGCAGTGACACAGCTCCAACAAAACCCACAGGTGTGCCATAAGCTTCACACTCGTTCCACTTCCACGCTCACAAATTAAACTCCTAAGAGGCACATTGATGCACAGTGCTCTAATCAAAGAAAGAGAAAAACAAAATTTGCTCTAAAACGACGACTCCAAACCTCAGAGGTTTGCCTAAGGAGCGTGTTGACCAACTGTGGACCTGCACGATGTCACGGTGGGTACACAGAGAACGTTGAATCCACATGCCAGGAGGGAAGCAGGCCAGACACATAGACGTGGTAACCTGTGGGTCAACCCTGAGATAACTCCTAGTACGACCGGAGCTTGGGTTTCCCCTCATCAGGGTCAAAGACACTAAAATCAGAAGCTGGATGTGGGTCTCTGGAGCTGCCAGAACCTCCAGATCAAGCTCAGTCACAACCCTCACAACCGGGACAGTGACGTCGGTCTACCTCAGAACTCAAAGCCTGGTAGAGACGCAGTCCTTGACCCGGAGGGATATCAGGACAGCTCTGAGCAGGTGCCAGGCATGACCAAGCCTCTGAGGCACAGAGGGCCCTTGTCCTTCCTGTCTTCCCTTCCAGTACCCCCGGCTCAGCCTTAGGCTTGACCATGGAGTGGGGAAGATGGGGTAAGCAGTTGGGGGAAGTCAAGTGGAAAGACCACTGGGTCAGCCATGGGTACAGCCAGTCATCACCTCCAAACAAGCCAACTTAGTGTCCCATAGGAACTCACCTGTGATGTCCAGGCAGAAGGAGACTCTCTGGCCCCCAGCCTCACAGCTGTACTCCCCAGCATCCGCCTTGCCCACCTGCTGCACCACCAGCTGCCGCCTGCAGCCAGAGGCCTCCAGTCGCACCTGGGAGCTCTGGCTCAGCTTCTTCCCATCCTTGTACCACGTCACTGTCACTTCTGTCTGGGCCTGGGCCACCTCGCAGCTCAGAGTGGCGCAGGCCCCCGCCTCGGCCTTCACCTCGCTGCGTGCCAGCTGCTCCTTGGCAAATACCACCTTGGGCTCTGGGGACAGAGGGAAGGGACACATGGGTCAGGGACTCTGTCTATGGCAGGAAGCCACCTGGGGAAGGACATCTGGCTGGGTGGCTGAGTACAGACCCTTCTGCAGGCCACACCAGCTTGTGTCCTGGAGAACCCAGTACCCTCAGCACAAGGGACCATGGTATGTGACACAGCCTGTTGCATGGAGCTGTTCCAGGTGGGGACTATGTGACAGCTCCCTGCACAGGCTCCTCCAGGAAGGGACTGCAGGGCCTGATGCTGTACCTGTCCCTCAGTGACCAAGAAGAGTCTCCCCAGAACTGTGCAGAGCATGAGCTCTGGGCAGGACCTGGGAGGGCCCACCTCCTGCCTGCTCTGAGCATGTTGGCAGCTCCTCTGGGGACATATGGGTCACTTTTGGCTCCTGGGTCCTGTCCTGAGGGTAGAGACCTTCTCGTGTATTTGGCCTTCAGTGGTGCTCCTCTGATGTTTCAAGGTTCAAGCCTGATGTGCATTTTCAGTTGATGGTTTTTCTTTTAATCTAGGTGCTCTCTTTATATATGCAAGCTTTTCTGTCTCCCGCAGGATGGTTGTAGACTCCCTCTGTGTGTTGCATGGCTTGGATGTGCTGTCCCCCAACACTCCCGTGCCTTAAGCTGGTTCCTGTATGCAGTGTGGAGGTCATGGGGACCCAGTGGAAGCTGATGAGCTCAGGGCTTCACCCTCTTGTGTGAATCAAGGTTTTCGGGGAAAGCTGGCTCCTGCAGGTATGGATCAGGTCTCACAAGAGCAGGCTGTCACGAATCTTGGTGTGTCTGGCCCCCTCTGCATGTGGCCAGTCCCCTTCTGCTTCTCTTTGTGGTGCAGCTGGAACCCTCACCAGGAAATGGGCTCCATGCTGTTTGGACCTTCAGCCACCAAAACTGTAAGCCACAGGAACTTCTCAGATATGTTACCCAGCCTGTTGTTGAGATGCAGCAACACCAAGCACACTGAACCAGAAGCCTCCAACGTGTCTGAGTCTTTGTTTTAACATAGTCACATTGTCACTCTTGCTCCGCCGTGATCATGTCTTGTTCTGTTAGAAATCTTTCCTTGGCACGAAGTCTCTAAGCATCTGTGATGTCATCTAAGACCACCACAGCTCTCCCAGGATCCTGAATCTCTAGTTCTCCTGACTAGCTTTTGTACATGGTGAGAAGTACCAGACAGCTGTGTTTCCATGTGGCTTCACAAACGTTCCCAAGAATGAATACAGTGTTGTCTGTGTGGGGGCTATGTGGAGTCCCATAGTCCCATAGGCACAGCTGGGTGCAGGGCTCCTGTGTCTCACACCGTGGACCTGCTGTCTGCTACCATAGCTTTAGTCAATTCTCAGTGATGGGGGATGCTCAGCTTGCCTGTCAGAGCCTGAGGGCCAGCATGCTCTGCACCCTGCACCCAGGCCTGCTCCACAGCGTGGGGACCCTGCAGGCTGATGGTCTGACTCTTCCATGCCCTTATGTCCACTTACTTAGACGTTATTTGGTGTCTCTCAAAAATGTCTGATTTACCCTGAAGAGCCTTTCAATGTCTTGCTTTACACTTAGCATCAGAAAGGTGCTTCTTATGTAAACACAAGTGGGCATCCCTGATTCAAAACCAAAATGCTGCAAAATCCAAAACTGTCTGAGCGACTACATGATTGTTCCAGGTGGAAAATCCTACACCAGGAGCCTCATTTCATGCACAAAATCTTCCTAAAATGTTGTGCAAAATCGTCTTCAAGCTATGTGTGGAATGTTCATGAAACAAGTGAATTTCACATTTACACTCAGGTCTCATCCCAAAGATAGCTCATTATGTGTATGCAAATATCCCCAAATCCAAGAAAATCTAAAACAAAAGCACTTCTGGCTTAACATTCTGGTTAAGAGGCCTTCATCCTCTACTCTGAGCTTTCATTTTCCACTGCTCGCTGCTTGCCCTCCGCAGAGTGGACTCAAATCTGCACAGGCTACCTTGGTAAGCCACTAACTCCACCTGATCACATATTCTTGGATTTCCGGAACAGAGCCACAGAATTCCACTCAACTCCAACTGCAGTACCTTCAATTCCATTTTCCTCTTCCCATCTGTGCCTTCCCCTCAAGGTCCTGCTCTCGCTGCACGCCAGCTAGCGGTTCCTACTGTCCACGTATTGCTGTCGTGGTCAGGGACCTGGTGGATGGCCTGATGCTGTATCCTTATCGCAGCTGCTCTTTGGGTTCCCCAGTGTTTCACTCTCAGCCAGTGCTGCGTTCCTGGACACTGCCCTGGGGTGGGGGGTGCACCGTCTCCTCCTGGCCACTGCTCCATCACTTTTGCTGGGTGCTGTTGAAGTTGTGACCTGATATCTCAGGAGATGCATCTGTCTTCCACACTTTCCCGGTGGACTGTGCTGTCCACGTCCAGCAGGATCGAGAGTGTTTCTTCCTCTTCTGTTCTCTGGAAGACCCTCAAGGAAGGTGGAGTCAGTTTTTTCCAGAACATTTAGCAGGAGAGCTCCTGGACTTACACCCTTCTCTATGAAAAATATTTCTTATTTTTTTAAGTTATAGGACAGTTTGAGTTGTCTATTTTTTCTTGTGTGACATCTTCATATTGTTTCTCAAGAATCTGTCAATTTGTCAAGACTTTCCAAATTTATCACCATAAAAATATCATAAAACAACATCTTGGAGTTCCTAAAATAACATCTTAGAAAGATACACAGGGTGTTGGGGACCCATACATGATCACAAACCCCTTCTGTTGCTATGCCATGCCATTCTGTTGGGCACCTGGAGGTCTGCTGTGCCACAGCCCACCTGATTGATGTTAAGACTCCACAGTGAAAGGAAAGTAAACTGGGCTCTTAGACTCCCTGTGAGTCAGTCAGGGAGGCAGACACACACGACTCACTAGGAAGTTCTACAACATCAGCTCTGCTCTACCAGCTAGTGGATCCTGTTACAGAAACTCAACTTTAATGAAAACTGATGTAGCTTCAACTAATGTATTCCTTTGCAGTTCTAAATCTGTAAGTCAAATTCCAAAGTAAAATTCTGACATAGAACAGTGCTAACCAAAGAAAAAAAAGGAACCAAACTTTCCCTTGAAGGCCCACCCTGACTCCAAGGGCAGCCCAGACATGGCTGCCAACCCTCTGCCCACACACACTGCAGGCAGGCCCAGGCCTAGAGGTTGCCCAGCGGTGCACAGAGATCTCTGCCCTATGAGAAAGGACATAGGAGCATCCCAGATACCTAAGGTCAGTCTTGAGATAACACCAAGACTGACCCTACCCGGCATCAATTAAAATGTCCCTCACCAGCAACTACCCATGTGGTGCTGGGGACAGCATTCAGGAGCAGCCAGATCATAGGAAGCAGAGGAACATTCAGCATTCCCTGGGGAGATACCTGGTCTATCAGAGGTTGCAGGCCAGAGGGAGCAAAACGCAGACAGCAGAGAACATCAGTAGGGGCAGGGCAGCGTTCAGGGTGCTAGTGCACCCCACGCGGAGTTATACTCCAGAGTGAGGGGGTGGGCAGTCCTCCCGCGCAACTACCAAGCCCAGCTACATATGAACAAGGAGGGAGAGAGGAGGGGCACGGCCGAGCACAGAAGTCTAACAGAGAGCACAGGGCCTGTCACCAAACAAGGCAAGGTGCTGTGCAGGGACTCACCTGTGACGTCCAGGTGGAAGGAGACCTTCTGGCCCCCTGCCTTGCAGCTGTACTCCCCAGCGTCCACCTTGCCAGCCTGCTGCACCACCAGCTGCCGCCTGCAGCCAGAGGCCTCCATGCGCACCTGGGAGCTCTGGCTCAGCTTCTTCCCATCCTTATACCATGTCACTTCTGTCTGGGCCTGGGCCACCTCACAGCTCAGAGTGGCACAGGACCCCCGCCTCGGCCTTCACCTCGCTGCGTGCTGGCTGCTGCTTGGCAAATACCACCTTGGGCTCTGGGGACAGAGGGAAAGGACACACAAGTCAGGGACTCCAGAACACACCCAGCCCTGTCTCACAGCCCAAGCCCACCCCAGGGATGGCCGAGCAGAGTGTCCATCATGAGTAGAACATTGCATGGCCATGCCTAAGTTCTATCCTATGCATGACCCAAGCTGCAAACTCCAAGGCTGGTGGGTAGACAGCTGGGCAGCCTGTCCTCATCAGAGCCCTAATCACTTCCTGATCCACCCTGATCCTGCAGGTAACTGCACTGTCACAGCCCACAAGGCTATCACAGCCAGGCCTACCTCCTGATGCCAACACCCTCCTAACCATTGGGAATAGACCATGACCCTTCTCCTCCCTGGGACCCCAGCCCATCAGTGGCTTCCCAGCTCTACCACTACGCAGGGGGCACAAAAGCAAGGGGAGGCAGACACAGCAGCCCCCGGCCTCACAGCTGTACCCTGGCTTCCGCCTTGCCTGCAACAAACCAGAAACCCACATCTTTGTTGGCCACAGCTACCAAAGGAGTGCAGGAGACCAGACTGCCAGTGCTGGCCAATCAGCAGAGACCTGAGAGGCTGTGCAAGCCAATCAGCAGAGAGTCAAGTGCCAGCCAGTCAGCCCAGAGCTCAGTAACAGTGTGGGCCAGTCAGCAGACAACTCAGTACCAGATGGGGCAAATTAGCACAGAGCTCAGTGCCAGCCAATCAGCAGATAGCCAAGTGCCACTGTGGACCAATCAGCAGACAGCCAAGTGCCAGTGTGAACCAATCTGCACATAGCCAGGTGCCAGTGTGGACCAATCATCAGAGAACTGTCATCCTGATCCAATCAGAAAAAGAAAAACAGCACTAGGCAAGTCACTGGGAGAGAGTCCAGCACCAGGTGGGCTATCAGGAGAGAGGCTCTGAGCCCCATGTGGCCCCTACCCAGGCTCAGGGACAGGTTACAGTGGGGAGAGGAAGGAGATGGGGGAAGGACAGATGGACATGCAGGATTCCAAAGGGCCCCAGCAAGGGCTTCTGGAGCTCTGGGCCCAGCAAGTAGGCTTGGGCAGGTAGAGGGAGCCCCTGCCCCTGCAGGACATGGTCTCCAGTATCAAGCAATTACAAGTGCCAAACTCCACCCAGAGCTGGGCCACAGATGCTGAGGCCCAAGTCAGGAAGGACACAGGCCTCACAGAGCTTAGGCTGCCACAGGTGCCCTAGAGTTACCACTCTCCCTCCATTCACCCAACCCCAGCATCACCCACTTGTGATGTACAGGCGGAAGGAGACCCTCTGGCCTCCGGCCTCGCAGCTGTACTCCCCAGCATCTGCCTTGCCCGCCTGCTGCACTACCAGCTGCCGCCTACAGCCAGAGGCCTCCACGCGCACCCGGGAGCTCTGGCTCAGCTTCTTCCCATCCTTGTACCACGTCACCTCTGTCTGGGCCATGGCCACCTCGCAGCTCAGAGTGGCACTGGCCCCCGCCTCGGCCTTCACCTCGCTGCGTGCCAGCTGCTCTTTAGCAAACACCACCTTGGGCTCTGGGGACAGAGGGGAGGGACGCACAGATCAGGGACACAGTACTGATATCAACCCACCTGACAGGACTAAAGCTTCAAGCTCTGTGTACTGGGTCCTCAATGAAGAGACATCATGTGTCCACTCCCATCAGGCTTGTGTTCACAGAGCATTTCCTGTCTCAGAGGTCAACTTCTCATGTTGGCCATGTCCTGAGCCAAGCGAGATCTGAAGCTGGAGGGAAGAGGCTGGACCATCAACTCCTGGTCCCTGTTTCACTGTCTGCCTCGTGACAGTGGCTGCATTGGCAGGTCCAGGCTGTTCATTACCACACTCCAGGCTGACACACCTTTTCCTCTACAAACCAATCGTGACTTTCACTTCAGTGTGAGTCCACATCAAGGTATTGGCTCCACGACCTCAGGTGTTCCCATTTCCACCCAACCAGAACACACCAACTAACCTACCCAGGGGCCACACACACACAGCAGAACGGGGGCAGCCGCTGCTCTGACCCCTGTAACATGCTGCCAGGGCCTGGCCTCTGGTTGTTCAAGGACCAAGTCAGTTGTGCACGTGTAGCGGCAGCACATGTGATGGTCCCGTGGGACCTTGCGGCACCCCACTGACAGCCTTTCTCAGAGCAGGCCCACAACTGAGGATGCTGGGGTTGGTCTCCTTCCTCCAGCACAGAGTCTGTGAGAACCGCCACGTGGCTGCACAGGCATTGGTCTCTGTGCTGGGACAGAGTTGTGCTGCATAGCACCTTGAGGGATTCCCTTACTCTTGGGGCTTGTTGGGGCTTTTTCCAGGATGGGGATACAATGAGGAAGGCTGCTGTGGATGTCCATGGCAGCACAGGATGTGCATGGCCTTAGGAGACCTCTCAAACAGGGCACCAAGTGGCACTCTCAGCAGTGCGGGCAGCTCCCGTCTCCAACCTCCCACAACCTCGAAGGTCTTGAACTGTGTACGTCCCACTCCAACTGAATCATATGCCCCCTCATAGCACTAGTTTCCATCCCTGTCCATTTCGGCATGTAAATATGCTGAAGAGAGTCCACACAGTGGATGTGGTGTTCACTGACTCACTGGTCTCCACGGCTACCATTTGTGGAGAACTCAGGCACAGACAACTGTAGACCTCAGCAGATGCTGCCCCAGTCAGACAGAAGGCTATGCTCCCATAGCACTTTCAGAAGGGGAAGACAAAGGCAGATAAAGCATGGACACCAGGACACACTCTCCATGAGATCAGTCAGGGCGCCATGCTGGAGGAGGGGACTGAGCAGGAGGACACACTCTCCGTGAGATCAGTCAGGATGCCATGCAAGTAAAAAGACAAATATGCTAAGCAAAATTAGCCAATCATGAAGAACCAAAGGCCAAGGAGGAGAGGACTGAGCAGGAGGTCCCACACTCTGTGAGATTGGTCAGGATGCCATGCTGGAGGAGAGGACCGAGCAGGAGGACACACTCTCCGTGAGATCAGTCAGGATGCGATGGTGGAGGAGGGGACCAAGCAGGAGGTCCCACCCTCCGTGAGATTGGTCAGGGCATCATGCTGGAGGAGGGGACCAAGCAGGAGGTCCCACACTCTCCATGACATCAGTCAGGATGCCATGCTGGAAGAGGAGACTGAGCAGGAGGTCCCACACTCTGTGAGATCAGTGAGTGCCCTAAATTGGAGGAGGAGACTGGTGATACAGATGCAGGGCCAGGGAACACCATGGTCAGGGTGATATTTGGGGACCCTCAGCCCTGGTGAGTGCCAAGGATCATCCTGCAACAACAGACATGGCATGAGCAGGACGGTGGACATGTGCGCCTAGCAGTGTGCTTCAGAGCAGTCCAAGGAGTCTGGGTGTGAGGAGGCAAAGTCCTGAGGGAGGTATTCTCAGAGGTGTGCTCACACTGGGCCCCTGTTTGTCTTTGTTTCTATGACAGAACAGTGAAAACCCATGCAAAGGGCCAGGTGCAGTGCAGCTCTAAGAAAGAAGGGAGCCAAAGTTGCAGGGACTTCTCACACAAATAGAATAAATCTTGAGATTGAAGAGCCAAGCCCCAAGGAAAAGAGCAGTAGAGAATGAAGCCCACTTTTGAGTCATTTCCAATCCAGACTTTGAGGAGTTTGAAGCTGCGTGGGGGCAGGAGGCTACAGAGCTGTCATGGTTCGTTTTGTATTGCTAAAATATATGGCTGAGGCCAGATGTTAGAAAAGAAAAGATTATGTAGCTAAGACCTGCAGGTCCAAGGCTATGGTGTGGCATTGCTGTAGCTCTAAGGAGGCCTCATGGCATCCCAATAGCAAGAGTACGTGAGGTGTCATTGAGGCACCAGGATTCTTAAAACAACCCTTTCTCACAAGAACCAATGCATCCCAAACATCTTGCCCAACACCTGCAGGTAAGTAATGATCTGGTCACAAAACTGAAAGCCATGACCTGACCTCCTCCACGAGACAGCGTTCATCCGTTCATGAGGGTGGAACCATCTCATAACAGACCCACCACCTCAAAACACCAGTGCACTAGGTACCAAGCCTACATACAGACATCCGAGATACAACACATTGGAACTACAGCAGAAGAGAAGCAGAAAGCCTCTGACAGTTAGTGTGAACATTTCAGCGTCTTGCTTTCCTAAAGAAACAATGGTTACAGCTGCTGGTAACCTAGGAAAGGGCCATAACAGTACCCTAATCTTTGGAGAAATCCATGGAGGACTATGCCCAGGATCAGGGTAAACCAGAGCTAAAAGACCCTGATCAAACTGCAACTCAGCCTCGAGTCAGAGGATTCTGGAATGTGCCCAAATGGGTCAGTAATCCTCCACCTGCCTAGAAGAGCAAAGAGGAATCCTCTCTCTGAAGCAAGACAAAGTCATCCATATTCAACATCTTTTCTCATATAATGCCAGTTAATTTGAAAATTATTTGACATGCCAGGAACTGGCATAAATATTATCAAACCTCCCCCACACACACACACACCCAAATGCCATGCTAGAGGAAAGGTGATCTCAGTTGTTACAGCTATTGGACAGGCATATAACCATGCTTAGTAGTACTGAAAAAATAAAGATAAGAAAATGAATCAAATCTGGCAACTTACTGGAGATAGAGTTCACTGGTAGAATGTGGGCTTAACATGTACAAGACCCAGGAATTATGGGGTGACTTCCACTACAGAACCTCAAACCTTAGAATCCATAAAAAATTGATGAAGTGGAACTTATGAAGCATAAAATGCAATAACTCAAAGTAAACTCACTTTTTGTGGGACTGACAAACAATTAGATATAGCAGGACATGATATTAGTAAATTAAAAAACAGGTCAAAAGAAAATATCCAGGTTAAAGCAAAGAAAGAAGAAAGGATTATGAGGCAAAGAGAGGATATACATGTAAAAAACATGCAAATGTCTAACAGAGCCAAACAGGAGTCCTGAAAGGGGACACACATGGAACAGGACAGCAAAGGCCAAGTACACCCACAGCTGATCAAAGATATAAGCCCACAGATTCAAGATGCTCAGAAACCCCCACTGGGATGAATACAAAGGAAACCATATAAGTTTCATCAATGTCATGCTGCAGAAAATCAAAATTGAAATGAAAAAGTCAAAAGTAACAGAAGGAAAAAAAATACCTGACTCTCAAAGGAACCATAATAAACCTAATGTGAAAATATTTCAAAGTACAATATGGAAGCCTTGACTTGCCCTCCTCCAGGAGATGGTGTTCATCCATTCATGAGGGTGGAGCCACCTCATAACAGACCCACCACCTCAAAACAATGGAATGGCCTCTTTAAATAGGAAAAAAGTAAATAGTAAGCTCAATTCATAGTAGCTAAACTATGGAATCAACCTAGGTGCCCCTCAACATATAAATGGATAAAAAACTATGGTATATATACAAAATGGAATAGTACTCAGCCTTAAAGAAGAATGAAACAATGTCATTTGTCAGTAAATGGATGAAACTAGAGACAAATATGCTAAGCAAAATTAGCCAATCACGAAGAACCAAAGGCCAAATGACTTCCCTGATATGCAGATGCTAGTTCACAATAAGGTTGGGAGGGGTGAGATAATTTGGACTAGACAGAAGGGAATGAAGGGAGAGCAGGCGGTATGCAGGTAGAAATGACAATAGAATACCCTTTGTTCCTACATGATTACATACAACCAAAAGAATGAGAAGTTTTACTCCATTTATGTATGATATGTCAAATGCATTCTATTGTCATGTATACCTAATTAGAACAAAATTTAAAAATTTAAAAGTCTTCAAAATAAAAAAATATATGTGTCTCTTTAAAAAAAAAAAAGTAACTGCTGAACTATAATTTGATACCCAGAGAAAAGATCCCTCAGAAAGAGATCTTGTTTTCATACAAGCAAAAGGCAGGGCTCTATATCACAGCAGTCCTGCTACATATATAGGGAAGCCGGAGTTCTTCAAGCACACACACACCCCTGATGGTGCAAATCCTTACTAGACAAATCTTAGCCAGGTATAGAGCTTACCTGAGCCTTATCTTAAAATAGGTATAATCATAATCCTTCCACATAGAGTTGTTGTAAAGTGTAAGCAAGTAAAAAGACAAAACAACAGTCAACAAATTCCAGGTCTTCAGGGTGAATTTCCAGTGGCAGGCCATAGTGGTAGGGAAGCCTTGTGAGAATAGGGGCCAGCAGTAGCACACACTCTAACTTCCTGACACTTATCCCAAGCAACACAAGGAAAAGCCTCAAGAAACCCACCTGTGACGTCCAGGTGGAAGGAGACCCTCTGGCCCCCAGCCTCGCAGCTGTACTCCCCAGCGTCCGCCTTGCCCGCCTGCTGCACCACCAGCTGCTGCCTACAGCCAGAGGCCTCCACGCGCACCTGGGAGCTCTGGCTCAGCTTCTTCCCATCCTTGTACCACGTCACCTCTGTCTGGGCCTGGGCCACCTTGCAGCTCAGAGTGGCACTCGTCCCCGCCTGGGCCTTCACCTCACTGTGTGCCAGCTGCCCCTTGGCGAACACAGCCTTGGACTCTGGGGACAGAGGGAAAGGACACACAAGTCAGGGACTCCAGAACACACCCAGCCCTGTCTCACAGCCTGAGCCCACCCCAGGGATGGCTGAGCAGAGTGTCCATCATGAGCAGAACATTGCATGGCCATGCCTAAGTTCTATCCTATGCATGACCCAAGCTGCAAACTCCAAGGCTGATGGGTGGACAGCTGGGCAGCCTGTCCTCATCAGAGCCCTAAGCACTTCCTGACCCACTCTGATCCTGCAGGTAACTGCACTGTCACAGCCCACAAGGCCACCACAGCCAGGCCTACCTCCTGATGCCAACACCCTCCTAACCATTGGGAATAGACCATGACCCTTCTCCTCCCTGGGACCCCAGCCCATCAGTGGCTTCCCAGCTCTACCACTACTCAGGGGGCACAAAAGCAGGGGGAGGCAGACACAGCAGCCCCCAGCCTTGCAGCTGTACTCCCCGGCATCCGCCTTGCCTGCAACAAACCAGAAACCCACATCTTTGTTGGCCACAGCTACCAAAGGAGTGCAGGAGACCAGACTGCCAGTGCTGGCCAATCAGCAGAGACCTCAGAGGCTGTGCAAGCCAATCAGCAGAGAGTCAAGTGCCAGCCAATCAGCCCAGAGCTCAGTAACAGTGTGGGCCAGTCAGAAGACAACTCAGTACCAGATGGGGCAATTTAGCACAGAGCTCAGTGCCAGCCAATCAGCAGATAGCCAAGTGCAACTATGGACCAATCAGCAGACAGCCAAGTGCCAGTGTGAACCAATCATCAGAGATCCATCATCCTGAGCCAATTAGAAAAACAACAACAACAACAACAACAACAACAACAAAAAAAAAAAAAACAGCACCAGACAGATCATTGGGAGAGAGCCCAGCACCAGGTAGGCTATCAGGAGAAAAGCTCTGAGCCCCTTGTGGCCCCTTCACAGGCTCAGGGACAGGTCACAGTGGGGAGAAGGAGGAGATGGGGGAAGGACAGATGGACATGCAGGATTCCAAAGGGCCCAAGCAAGGGCTTTTGGAGCTCTAGGCCCAGCAAGTAGGCACAGGCAGGTAGAGGGAGCCCCTGCCCCTGCAGGACATGCTCCCCAGCCACAAACAACCCCCAGTGCCCAACTCCACCCAAAGCTTGGCCACAGATGCTGAGGTCCAAGGTCAGGAAGTACACAGGCCTCACAGAGCCTAGGCTGCCACAGGTGCCCTAGAGTTACCACCCTCCCTCCATTCACCCAACCCCAGCATCACCCACCTGTGACATCCAGGTGAAAGGAGACCCTCTGGCCCCCCGCCTCGCAGCTGTACTCCCCAGCATCTGCCTTGCCCGCCTGTTGCACCACCAGCTGCCGCCCTGCAGCCAGAGGCTTCCACGTGCACCTGGGAGCTCTGGCTCAGCTTCTTCCTATCCTTGTACCATGTCACCTCTGTCTGGGCCTGGGCCACCTCGCAGCTCAGAGTGACACTCGCCCCCGCCTCGGCCTTCACCTCGCTTTGTGCCGGCTGCCCCTTGGCAAACACAGCTTTGGGCTCTGGGGACAGAGAGTAGGAGAATTTAATTGATATAAATAAATGCGGGCTCACCTTCTTGTCCTCAAATTCTGGTGCCTGTAGGATCCATTCATTAGCCTAAGTTGGATCTTCTTCCTTATACAATGCACACATTGGTGACTCTTTGGCCATCTTGTGGACGGTAAGCTCTCTGAACATGCTTTCTGAAAATTCTTCGTTTACCTCATTTTTGAATGCAGTTGAGCTGGGTTTGGGGCTCACGGCTGACCGGTGACCCTTACAACTTGGAACACAATGTCATCATGTCTCTTCTTCTCGTTGCTGCTGGGAATTCCCTCTCAATGAGGAGAAGTTGACGAACACATGTGTAAGGAAGACCCAGCTTCCCAGACCGACAGGCTCACAGAGAATGAACATAACTGTCCCCTCCTCATATCCACTACCTGGAAACCCCCTATCCTTTCAAGGTCAGGTGCTGACGTCCCCTCCTGTGTAACAGTTCCACCAGCATCTCTTGTTGTTCATGAAAAGAGGGTTTCCACACTACAGAAGTCCATCACACTGGTGGGACCAGACACACAGACTGGCTGATTGTACCCCCGCCACAACACACTTTGTCATCTAATAGAGACTTTTGCCTTAGGGACAGCTCTCTGAGATCTCAACGCAAGTGTGCAGAAACTCTCAATGCCCTGGACTGGATTTTAAAGTCTTTTCTTTTAAGAAATACATCCACATCCACCTTATGCATGATTCTGCTGTTATGTCTGCTGAGATTTGAGGGTATCCCCAAGGTCACATGTGCCCTGTGGGTTAGCAGATGGAGGGCCCACCAAGAGCTGGCCTGGTGGGAACCCCAGGGATGGACGGAGCCCAGGAAGACCTGGGGAACCTGGCGGGATTCTTGGCTCTGGAGGAGGGTGTCACAGAGAGGTGAGCCCCACCACACTTCTCTGGCTCCTGTCTGGGGACGTGACCCCTCCTGCTTACAGGCTTCTCTCACATGGTACTACCTCTGGAACCTCCAGAGCCACAAGCCAACAACCTCCTTCACGAAAATGTGCCCTGGCCTCAGGGACCGTTTTGGTGTCAAAGACTGGACGGAAACAATACCCAAGCCTGTCTTCAGAAAAGGTGCAGGAAAGCCCTGTTTTCCTATCCCTCATCCACCACCCCTGGGGACCTGGTGGCCAGGACAGACAGGACCACAGCAAGAGGGCTGGAGACCCCACCATCCTCTTAGACTCAGGACACAGCTATGGACAGGGCTTTTGGGGCAACGGTCAGCCTCCACCCACTGGCTCTTCCCCCTACTCTGTCCCTCATGCTCAGAGCCAGGCCCACAGGAGAGCAGTCAAGACACCTGTCCCCCCACAGCCACTGATCTCTGCCACAGCCCACATACCCACACCCAGGTGGCTCTCCCTTCGACCTCCGTGGCCTGCCCATTACCTGTGGCATTGCTGCCCTCCTCTCGCCCTTGGCAGAACTCCTTGGCCCCACAACACTCTCTGAATCCTGCCTGTTCATCTTCCTCCATGAGTGAGACCCCCTAGCTCCCCAGGAGCGGCTCACATCACCCTCTTCCCACAATGACATCCCATATTTCCCACCACCCACCATCGCCCACCACCCAGCACCCACAAGGTCCCAGCCAGGCAGCAGCTGCCTCTGTGGGTCCCAGGCAGCCCAGGCTGGCTCATGGACAGTCCCAGTTCTCTGTCATGGCCAAGAAACACAGGAGGCCTCCGTTGCTCTGTGACCTGGCCAGCCGAAGGCTTCCGTGCAGCCTTGAGCCGCAGCAGGGCCTTGGACTTGCAAGGATGGGGGAACTTCGAGGCTCAGCAGACAGATGGGGCCGGCCCCGGTTCCCGCACTTCATTGGAGCTGTGCACCACGAGCTCACAGTGGACACCAGGGGACCCTCAGCCCTGCTCTCTGCTTGCAGCCCTCTCAGCATTGGTCGCTAACCACGCTGCACTTTGTTTTTCACTTAGAACCTAATGAGGACAAGACAGGATGGTTTGGGCCGTCCCCAGTGAGGACTGGGAACCACACCTCAGGAAAACTCCATATACTTCTCCAGCCAGAGAGATCAGCTCTTGGCCTGACCACTGCCAGGTGGAAACTGCACTGTGTCCTTGAGCAGCCTGGACTCCACTGGGGAGAGTGTCTACACCTCGACCTGCCCCTGTCCACAGCCCACCCAGGTGCTCCCTGTCCTACACACCTCCCAGCCTTCAGTCCACCTCGGGGAGCCCCTCCTCCTCAGACCTGCCCATATCCACAGCCCTCCAAGGTGCACCCTGACCTGCACCCCACCCTGTCTGCAGTTCACCTTGGGGAGCCCCTCCTTCTCAGACCTGCCCCTGTCCACAGCCCTCCCAGGTGCCCCCTGCCCTGCACCCCTCCCAGCCTGCAGTCCACCTCGGGGAGCTTCTCCCCCTGATCTCTGCATGTGCTGAAGCCCAGTCCACTCTGCCCTACCCCTGAAGCTCTCTGCAGCCTGGGTTCCTCTCCATCTCCTGATAACCGCCTGTCCTCAGACCTGGTCTCTCCAAGTTGAAGCACTGCAGAGCCTCCTGCCTTTCTCCCTGTTAATAGTCTAAGTTGTCACCCTCCTTGCCTACCCCCAGGAATCACAAGGCCACTCCCTTTCTTGGCCTCTCCAGTTACTCCAGGGTTTCCCCAGAAGAAAGGTCACATGCCTTTCAAATGTACTTCCAGTTCCAAACCTGAGTTGGTGTGTTTTCTGTTCTGTAACAAAATGCCTGAGGCTTCACTGTGTGGAGAAAGGAGCTCTATTTAGCTTATTATCACAGCTTTGGAGGTTGAAGTTCCAAGACTGGGCTACTCCTGGTGAGGGCACCTTGCTATGTCACATTATGGAGGAAGTGTGGAAGTAAGGAAGGCAAAGAGGTTCTGGGGTCAGGCTCTCCCTTCAGGAACAACCCATCTGGAAACAAAATCACCCTGCGAGGCAGTGCTAACCCTCCTGAGGGACACCCTAGTGCCTAGCCACACCCACCACTCCCACACTCAGGAGCCTGGGGACAAACCCCTCCTAAGGATAGCAAAGCTGTCCTCAAAGTCAGGGCATAATGCCCACAGGCGCAGCTGGCTCAGAGCACTGGCCTCTCTGGCCAGCAGGAGGGCGACCCCTGCACATACTGGACCCAGGCCCACTCCCTGCAGTTGTCTTCCTGGCCATTGTGATAGACCCAACCTGATCTTTTCTTAAAATTGGGAGCAATCTTGCCACAAAGCCATGAAAAGATAATTTCGGCTTTACTATAAATTACTGCAAATTCTGAATCTGCTTGGAATGCCTGCCCGTGCCTTGAACTCACCCATGCCTGGCTCTCTGACCAGATAACAGCCCTCTCTGAAACTTTAGTGACACCTCATAAATATTGGCCTTCCCTGGCCTGACAATGACCCTCTCTGAGGCTCTAATGGTCCTCATAAATTCTGATGTTGGGGCCAGCAAAAAATGTAAACTACCATTAGTGTGATGCTTGTCAGAGTTCTGTTATCTGTAACCCCCCTTTGTGTAACTTTCTGGGCCATAAAGCTGGGCTGCAGGAAAGCTGGGGTGCTGTCTTGTTCCCGCCATTTTGGGAGAGAGAGGCAGCCCGGCCGCTCGAAATAATAAGCTTGCTTTAATTTGATTTTAATTGGAGTCAGTAGTCTTTTCTTGCGTCCTGGCCTAACAATTGGAGCCCAGGTGGAGACCCAGCTGACCACCTGCTCGCCTTCCCTCAGGGCATAGCACCTGGCTAGTGTCACCTCTTCCTGTGACTTCACAACCACCTCCAACAAACACCTCCAGACCCAACAGGAGATGCCCTCCTGGACCAGCCTGTCTCAGGCTGGAACTGGCCACGTCCTGCTGGTTGACAGCCAAAACACACACAGCCTCTAGTGTAGGGCTTCCCCAGGTCCTCCCTCACGTTCAAGGTTCGCCTTACAGAGAGTCACAGTGGACCTCAAGGGGAACCTGGTCCCTCTGGAACTCCCAACCACTGTGTGTGTGTGTGTGTGTGTGTGTGTGCGCGCGCACGCATGTGTGCATGACTATTCACAAGTGTGTCTTTAAATGTGTGGATGCACGTGTGTCTAAGTGCCTGCATGACCTCATCCATGAGTGTGTGTGTTACTGTGCAGTGTGTGGATGAGGGTGTAGATCTGTGCGTGTATGTTCGAGTGTGTATATGTGTTTAAATGTGTTATGTAAATATGCACATACTATGTGGGCATATATTCACATGTGCTGTGTACTAGTGTATGGGTGTGGCATATGTCTGTGTTATATGCCTAGTATGAGGATAAGGCACGCGTGTGTTATGTGAGTGTGTGTGCATGCACATATGGGTGTGTTGGTCTATGTGTCAGGGAGCACATGCAAGTGTACACGTAGCTGTGTGTGTGTGTTGAAGTGTGTGTGTATGCATGTGTGTAAATGTGTGCATGGCCACCAGATTGCACAATCTAAGGAACGTAAGGCCAGCTGGACATTCAAACATTCCTCCGCGGTATCAGCAAACAGTGACTTTTGAAAACTCTCTCTTCCTCCAAAGCAATGAAAGTACTAGAGGAAAATAAGTGGAATTGACCTTTTCAGAACTCTGGGAATTACCCAAAGGACTGCAGAAGTCTGGGGAGTGTGACTCCAGGCAGACAGCTGAGGCCGGGGACAGCCATCCCCTTCCCGGGCTCTGAGGGGCTTGGAGGCAACAGTCGGGCCAGGCAGGGCCGGTGGGGGGCACTGCGGAGACCTGTGGCTGTTCTGCTGCCTGAATGCAGAGCCCTGGAAACTCCACTTGCAGGGTTCTCATAGTCAAGGTCCCCCAGGGAAGCAGCCTTGCCCCCAGGGGGGTTCACTGGACTCTAGGTGGCCGAGGCAGTGGGGAACAGGGAGCAGAAGACCGGAGGGGGCCCGGCTGAAAGGTACCTCCACACGCCTGCCATTCACGCCTGGGGAGGGTGAACTGCACCAAGGGCCCCTGAAGACCAAGCACCTGGGCCTCCGGTCACAGCCCAGCCACACGGGAGGGCACACAGCTTCACAGCAAAGCGCGGCCAACACACTCGGGGTCACGGACCTCGAGAGTCTCCCCATACCCCGTGGCATTTCAGACCCACAAGACTCGCCAAGAAGCAGGGAAAGCAGCCATGCGAGATCGCCCCTGGGCGGCCCCCACCCGCCTCGGCAGCTGTGAAGCCCACCTCAGTCCACCTCCGGGAGCCCCTCCTCCTCAGTCCTGCTCCTGTCCACAGGAGGACCTGAAGGAGACCACTCCAGGGGCCCAGCCTGGGCGGCCCCCACCTGCCTCAGCAGCTGCCCTTGAGAGCACTCCAGAGACGTGAAGGCCCAGAGGGACTCACCTAGAGGGCATCCGCACAAAGAAAGTACTTTTTAAAGGAACTAATAGATTTGAAAAGTACAAAGGATGAAATTATAAAAACACTGCAAGAGGTTCCACATGGCCCATCTGAGCAGGCAGCAGGCGCCAGGGCACAGGCGGCAGCAGGAGCCAGGGCGCAAGCGGGCAGCAGGCCTGGGGGGACGGGTTTCCACCCTTCACACACAGGACCAGGAACAGCTCCACCCAGCCTAGAGGCTCTTCTGCATTACCCAGCAGTCTGGAAGTAGGTGGGAACCAGCTGAGTCACATGCCCGGGGAGGCCCGTGTAGACCATTTAAAACCCCACAAAGCAACAGTAAAGGCAACAGCCTGGCTTAAAAGCAGGCAGAGAGACCAGGGTGCATCTCAGTGGTAGAGGTTGCTTAGTGAACACAGAGCCCTGGGTTCCATTCCCAGCACCACTTCAAAACAAATTAACAAACAAAAAAACAGGCAAAGAGAGCATTCAAGAAGATTTTTTTCTCCAAAGAAAATAGCCAATTAGCAAATGAAAGAAAATGTGGCATATATACATAATGGAATAATACCCAGCCATAAAGAAGAACAACTTGGGCTGGGGTTGTGGCTCAGTGATAGAGCGATCACCAAGCATGTGTGAGGCCCTGGGTTGGATCCTCAGCATCACATAAAGATAAATAAATAAAGGCATTGTGTCCATCTACAACTAAAAAATATTTTAAAAAAAGAAAAACTTGACATTCGCCAGTAAATGGATGGATCTAGACAAGTTATGCTAAGTGAAAGAAGCCAGTCCCCAAAACCAAAAGTCAGACCTTTTCTCTGATATGTGGAAGTTAACCCACAATAAGTGAAGAGAGGGAGATTAAGAAACAACAGAATAGAAGCCCAGTGGAGTAGACAAGGGGCGAAGGGGAGGGAGGAGAACTGGGGCAAGGAAAGACAGTGGCCGAACCTGACGAACCTTCCTGTGTGCGTGTGTGGACATACCACGAGAGTCTCACCTTCCTGTCACCCACAAGAAACTGACTTAGAAACAACCGTAGGTCAACGGCAGAAAGATCAAGAGCAGAAGTGGGAGGGGAAAGAGAGGAGCTGGGACTGAAGAGCAAGAGGGATACCACCCTTTCACATTCATGTCAAAATGGACTCACTGTCGTGTGTGACTAAAAAGGACCCTAAAATAAAATAAAGATGCTCAGTGTCATTAGTCAGTAAGGAAATGCACACCGAAGCACAAGGAACACCACTTCTCACCCAGTGGGGAGGCTGTCCGGCAGACAGACAGGCAGACAGCAAGAAGCCTTGGCGACCCAGAGTCCACTCAGCCCACAGCCCCTCTCTCTTCCCTGGAGGCTGACCCTGCCTTGGTCTTTCAGGGACCAGCTCTGGGCTGCCAGTCAGCAGTGGGCTCAGCAGCGGGCAAGACTCAGCCCCTCAGAGACTCCAGGACCTCAGGAGCAGACACCAGGAACCGGCAGAGACCAAACACGCATCTCACATCACCACAAGCTCTTCCTGGCCAGACGGGAAGGAAGGGACAGGAGCTCAGTTCCGCAGCAGCCAGGCTGACCTCCGGCAAAGAAACAGGGCCATGGACCAGACCACCACCGAAGAAACCAAGTTCCTCCCACAACTTGGAAGAGGAACCAGCAGAATGAGCCAGCCAGAGACACAAAACACAGGACCCAGCCACAACATGCCCAGAACTGACAGAATTGTGCACCACTAAATTCGTGCCATTTTAATCCACTATGTTTGTGACAATTTATTACACAGCACTGGTGTGCACGTGATCATGCACGCGCACGCGCGCACACACACACACACACACACACACACAAAACTTGATACATACTCATTCCATATTCTTTCTGCTTTTAATGTTAAATGTGATGGCTGGAGCTGTAAAAGCCATCTTGCAACCATAAGACAGCAAGTATCCACCCTCCCCTGGCCCTGAAAAAAAAAAAAAAATTCACAGTGGTAAAAAATTAACATGTAAGTCCTTGGAATAGACTGTCAAAACGTCTCCAATGGGTCTAGCCTCCCTGAGTCCACAGCCTCTACAATGGGATATGCTTCTCCCATCCCAACAGTCTACTCTGTGTCCTTGGGATTAGGCTGGCATTAAGCTTCTCTGACCAACAGAACCACACACAGTAACATTCTGACCTGCAGAAGGTGGACATTTATTAGCTTTGTGGCTCTTCCTGAGCCTGGACTCAGTCCAGCCAAGGCAGAAAGGAACCAGGGCTCTCCACAGAGAATCGCACCCAGGATGAGAGCTGCTGGGCAGCAGTGACCAGAGGGAGACAGGGCTGCAGACACAGAAACAGCCAGCCACGCCACAGGGGGAAAGAAGTCCCTGTGCAGTGAGCCAATCCAACCACAGCCCAATGGGGAGCACCTGTGTTAGGCCAGGGGGACCTGCCACCACAGGCCCAGGTGACCACCATAGCTTCGCTCCAACTGGTGTTCTGGGCCTCTGAGGTTCAGGATGACCAGTTACTCGGCACGAGAGGACGAGTTCATACAGGCCCCTCCACACCCATCCCATGTTGTGACCAAAGTCCTTTCATCAACTCACCTGTGACGTCCAGGCGGAAGGAGACCCTCTGGCCCCCAGCCTCGCAGCTGTACTCCCCGGCATCCGCCTTGCCCATCTGCTGCACCACCAGCTGCCGCCTGCAGCCAGAGGCCTCCACACACACCTGGGAGCTCTGGCTCAGCTTCTTCCCATCCTTGTACCACGTCACCTCTGTCTGGGCCTGGGCCACCTCGCAGCTCAGAGTGGCACTCGCCCCCAGCTGGGCCTTCACCTCACTGTATGCTGGCTGCCACTTGGCAAACACAGCCTTGGGCTCTGGGGACAGAGGGAAAGGACACGCAGGTCAGGGACTCCAGAACAGACCCAGCCCTGTCTCACAGCCCAAGCCCACCCCGGGGATGGCTGAGCAGAGTGTCCATCATGAGCAGAACATTGCATGGCCATGCCTAAGTTCTGTCCTACACATGACCCAAGCTGCAAACTCCAAGGCTGGTGGGTAGAGAGCTGGCAGCCTATCCTCATCAGAGCCCTAAGCACTTCCTGATCCACCCTGATCCTGCAGGTAAGTGCACTGTCACAGCCCACAAGGCCACCACAGCCAGGCCTACCTCCTGATGCCACCAACCTCCCAGCCATTGGGAATAGACCATGACCCTCCTCCTCCCTGGGACCCCAGCCCATCAGTGGCTTCCCAAGTCTCCCACCATGCAGGGGGCACAAAAGCGGGTGGAGGTAAACACAGCAGGGAAGTCCACCTGAGCACCAAACCAGAAACCCACATCTTTGTTGGCAACAGCTACCAACGGAATGCAGGAGACCAAACAGCCAGTGCTGGCCAGTCAGCAAAGACCTCTAGCCTGTGCAAGTCAATCAGCAGAGAGCCAAGTGCCAGCCAATCAGCACAGAGCTCAGTAACAGTGTGGGCCAGTCAGCAGACAGCTCAGTACCAGATGGGGCAAATTCCCAGAGAGCTCAGTGCCAGCCAATCAGCAGACAGCCAAGTGCCACTGTGGACCAATCAGTAGGAAGCCAAGTGCTAGTGTGGACCAATCATCAGAGAACTGTCATCCTGAGCCAATCAGGAAAAATCCAGCACCAGGCAGGTCATTGGGAGAGAGCCCAGCACCAGATGGGCTATCAAGGGAGAGGCTCTGAGCCCCTTGTGGACCCTTCACAGGCTCAGGGACAGGTCACAGTGGGAAGAAGGAGGAGATGGGGGAAGGACAGATGGACATGCAGGATTCCAAAGGGCCCCAGCAAGGGCTTCTGGAGCTCTGGGCCCAGCAAGTAGGCATGGCCAGGTAGAGGGAGCCCCTGCCCCTGCAGGACATGCTCCCCAGCCACAAACAATCCCTAGTGCCCAACTCCACCCAGAGCTGGGCCACAGATGCTGAGGCCCAAGTCAGGAAGGACATAGACCTCACAGAGCCTAGGCTGCCACAGGAGCCTTAGAGTTACCACCCTCCCTCCATTCACCCAGCCCTAGCAGAACCCACCTGTGATGTCCAGGCGGAAGGAGACCTTCTGGCCCCCTGCCTCGCAGCTGTACTCCCCAGCGTCCGCCTTGCCTGCCTGCTGCACCACCAGCTGCCGCCCTGCAGCCAGAGGCCTCCATGCGCACCTGGGAGCTCTGGCTCAGCCTCTTCCCATCCTTGTACCATGTCACCTCTGTCTGGGCCTGGGCCACCTCGCAGCTCAGAGTGGCACTCGTCCCTGCCTGGGCCTTCACCTCACTGTGTGCCAGCTGTCCCTTGGCAAACACAGCCTTGGGCTCTGAGGACACACAGGGAGTGATGTTGGTTGTGAGCCCCACCCAAACCTCTGGTTTCTGATTAACAGGCTCTGGACCCCGAGCTAACAGAGCCTGCCATGTGGATCCCTCAGGATACATTTTCCTAAGGAAAGTGGGAGGGGATGCCCCTCCCCATGAGACCCTGGTGTGCACAGGAGAGTCACAGGACAGACCTTGCAAAAATTGCCAAGATGTCCTTTATAAGCCCAGAGAACGTCTCCCTTGTGCCCAAACTCCTGCCCACCTCCATAGCACACTTCCGACAGATTGAGTTTGCTCCAGCAGGGAAACCTGACAGTACCTGCCTTCAGCTCTGCATATAGCCAACCAGCCCCTGGCAGTGACACCTGGTTGTGACTTCTAGTGTGAAGTGTCCAATGCTTGCCTCTAGAGCTGGTGTGCGACTGGCATTTGCAGGGCCTCCCTGTCCCTGGGTCCACAAGCTGCACCCGGCCTGGGGTAGCCCAGGCTGGGAACCAGAGCCCATCATGGCCACACTATAGCAAGCCCTCCTGGGGTGGGCGGCCCCAACAGCCTCACAGATGCCTAAGAATCCCTTGTGCATTTGTCCCTGAACTTCCCAGCCTATATCTCTGAGCCCTGGGAGCTTCTAGGAAGGTCATGGCCATGGTCAGACCCACCAGACTTAAATCTCAACCTCAGATGACACTTCACATATCTGTGGGTCCCCTCAGCCCTTGGTTTAAATGGAAAAGGAGGACTTCAAAATCCTGTGAGCTTCCCAGCCAGAGCCCAGCCCACAAGCACAGAGTAAGCAAGAGGCTTTCAGGACTGCAGAGTGGCCCCCTGCAGGGCAGGCACAATGGGCAGTGGAGGTTCAGGCAGAGGAAACACTCTCCCAAAGCTGGGATAGAGTTCATCCTTTGTTCCTAAATTTCCTTCCTGGTACTTTCTTTTCCATGTTTGGATCCTTTAACCTTCTAAGCATTAGTTTGGCATTTTATTTTATTTTCCCAAACAGGGAAGAAGCTGCCCCCAACCACTGGCTCAATAAAGAAGGGTCGAGAAGGTCAGTCACATTGTGCTGTGTACAGCAGGATCTGCTCTCCACCCACAGGTATGGGCACAGGTATACATAAGGCACTTACCAGAGACCCGTAGGTGGAAGTCCACAGAGTCCTCACCCACATGGCAGGAGTAGGTGCCATCATCCTGCCTGCTGACCGAGGCCACTACCAGCTGATGCCAGGTCCCCATGTCCTCCTGAGAGAAGCGCTGGCAGGAGCCACCCAGCTCCTTGCCATCTTTAAACCAGCACACGGGGATGTGGGCATCCGCAGTCTCACACTCAAACCTCGCCGGGCCCCCCAACTCAGCATCCACACAGCCGCCCACTGTGTCTTTGCGTAGGAAGGGCGTGAGGCCTGCAGAGTATGGCAGAGGTGGTCAGGGACCACAGAGCTCCTGACCACGCACCTGGCACAGAGGCTGCAGGCTGGAGGGCCCAGGCTCACAGACCACACAGGACACTGATTCTGACCCAGATAAGAGGCACCCTGGCCAGCTTGCTGAGTCCCAACCATGGTACTCACTGCTCACCCAAGTGGCCACCCACAGTTATCCCTCCTACAGAGTTGGGCCTGCCCTCCCACCCTCCCCATGCTGCCCTGCTGCCCAGCTGCCCAGAACCCCTTGCAGCCTGGGGACAGGGGATGCATGTCCCACACCACAGAAGGGCCAGGAAGGAGGTGGGCCCTGGCTTGCCTTCCCAAGACCCTCACCTTGCACAGACAGTTGGTAGGCAACACGGCTCCCGCGGCTAACACACTCATAGAGGCCAGCGTCATCCTTCCCCACGTCGCGCACCAGCAGTGCCCGCCACCCAGCTGAAGCCTGTTCCTCGTACTTGGGCCCAGGAGGTAACACACGGCCATCTTTCAGCCACGTCACAGCTGCAGCCTGGTCCGACAGCTCAGCCAGCAGCTGAGCCTCCTCGTGCAGCCAGGCCAGCACCTCGCGAGCGGCTACCGCTGGTGGCTTGTGGGCAGTCAGCCCAGGAGCTGCTGGGGGCCAGGGATGGGTGGACAGAAGGGACCAGGGCAATGGAAGGCAGTAAGGGAGGGAGACGGGGGGGAAGGAAAAACAAGGTCAGAATGAGGAGAGGATGGGGTGGGTGGATGAAGAGGAGGGTGGAAGAAGGAGGCAGGCAGAGAGGCAGGGTCCAGCTGAACCTGCTGTCCACACACACCCTGCCTGGCCACCTGCTGTCCACACACACCCTGCCTGGCCTGCTGCCTCAGCGCCCCACCCCCTGCCCTGCTTCCTCTTGCTGCTGCAGGCTAACTCCACAGGGGCAGCTCTCCCAGGACCCCATGCTAACACCGCCTCAAGGAAACAGGCTCCTGGACCCAGGCCTACCTCGGACCTCCATCCGAATGCTGCTTTCAATGCCATCTGCCACAAACTTGAGCTGTGCCCCGTGCAGGCTGGCAGGCACCTCTCGGATGGTGAGTGTATGCCAGGTGCGATCACAGCGGATCACATACGTGCGGCTGGCCTTCAGAGCCACCCCGTCCAGGAACCATTCACCAGCAGAGGCCACAGTAAGGTCCACAGAGAAGGTGACTTCTCCACGCTCCACTGCTGCCACTGCCTTCAGGGGCGTCCTCACGGCCAGCTGGGGGGCTGTGGTGCAGGCAAGTTAGGAGGGGACCAGGGCAGGTGAGGTCCCTGCCTCCCCTTCCTCTTCCTCCAAAGGACGGGTATTTAGGCTCAAGTCACAACAGACAGGGAGCCATAAGCACAAGTCACAACAGACAGGGAACGAGCCAGAACCACCTGGCAATATCCCAGGATCCCACAAACCTCTGAAGCTGGGCAGCACTGAAGCTGCATCCCCTGGGGCTACTGGAGACAGGGGACCTGAGTCCTGTCTTGGGTCCCCTCCCTTCCCACTAAGAAGGCCCCAATGTCCCCACCCTCACAAAGAGTCTCTTCAAGGCCTTGCTGGAGGCTGTGCTCTGCTCTGGCCGGGGCAGCCCCTGGTACCAGGGGTCACTCCTTTCTAGGCAGCTTCACTTACCCAGGTGGATGGTCCCCGGGAACTCCAGGTGTGGACTCTGGCCAAGGCTGTTGACAGCTGACACCCTGAACTGGAAGTCACCCTCCTCAGTCACACTTGTGACGGTGAGCTCAGGTGTGGCCACCCACTTATTCTTGTGGCACCGGCTCCAGATGTAGGTACCCAGCCGCCGATTCTCCACCAGGTAGCCATCAATGGTCACAGGGTGGTCCCCGGGGGGTGGTGGATACCAGCCAAGGGTCACAGAACTCTCAGTTCTGTCCTTCACCACAGGGTCCACAGGGGGGTGGAGAGGTGGCCTCCTGGGGGCTAGCAAAAGATGGGCCAAGGTCACTAATGGGGGCCTGTTAGACTGTAAACAAGTCAAAATAACACCTGGTATTTTGCCAGGGGAATGTTAGAATTCGTAAACAAGTCTGGATGGTGCCTGGCAAAATGCCAGAGGGAGTGGTTTGAGAAGTAACAAAAGCAAGCCATTAAGTGTGGAGATTCCTTATTGGTTGGCTGATGTATCTAGTTTATGCTAATTAAGATAAGCTGTGCAAAATGTATAAATAGCTCTGTTGTCCTACAATAAATGGCTCCTACTCCTGCTGTATCAAGGTACACAAGTTATTCGTCACCCCCCCCCCCTTATTTTGCTGCAGCGGGACTGCGGCAGGGGCCCAGAAAAGGAATCACAGAACCTCAGCCCTCCAAAAGACTGGACCACCAGCCATCAGGGAAGCTGTGGCCTCAGGACCCTACCCCAGACCTGTAGTCTCTGGCTGATACCGAAGAGGCCTCACCTGGAAGGAGGAGCATGACTCACACCTCCCCCCAGCCTCCCCATAGCCCTGATCAAGAATCAGGGGCCGCTGATGGCCATGTGCCCAAGGACTGAGGCAGGGGTCCTAGGGAAGACGTCATTGCAGTATCACTCAGGGCCTTACCAGACACGCAGAACTGGGTGGAAGTGCGGGAGTCTCCAGCCATGAAGACCACCTCACCCATGTCTTCCAAGCTGCACTGAAAGATGGTCAGCATGTGGCACGTGCCTTCCGCTGTGATGGCCACTCGGCCACCAGTCACCACCTCCTCCTGGTTCCTCAGCCAGCGCACAGGGCCCTTAGGCACTGCCAGCTCCACGCAAAAAATGGCAGTGTCCCCCTCGCGCACCGCTGTCTTCTGGGGCAGTTTCCGAGTCAGGTTCCCTGGGATGGGAAGAGCCCAGGCTAGTCAGCCTTGCCCCTAGCTCTACCTGCGGCCAGCATACTGGCTCGCCATCGCATTTCCCCATCCTGCCCCTAACTTGCCCCTGCCCACCCCCGCCAGGCCAATCCTCCCACCCCCTCCCCAACTCCCCAACTTTCCCACCCCTTCACTCCAGTCCAGCTCTGTCCCATCAGGTGGTTCCCCCCCACACATGCCACCCCCGTCCGCTCTATCCCATGCCGGCCCCATCCTCGCCCCTTTTGTGTGCGCCTACCGCGCAATCTGCCCTCCCCGCCCTCCACTGCCTGCCTTGGACAGCGAGCTCCGCCACGGTGCGGCTGCCCTCCGTGGTCTCGCAGATGTACATGGGGTCGTCTTCAGCCGAGACATTGTGCACTGTCAGCCTGCGCTCGGTGCCCTCCTCCTCCATGCGGTACTTGGCGCTCGCCCACAGCCGCGTCTCCTCCTTGAACCACGCAGTTTCTGTGGTGGGCTGCGGCACCTCGCACTGGAACGTGGCAGACTCCTTCTCCCACACCTCCAGGTCCTGCAGCCGCCTCTTGAAGGGCATGGCAGGCTCTGTGGAGACCGGCTGGTGAGAGGGGCCAGAGGATACCGGAGGACAGGAGGCTCCAGAGTGCAGGAGTTGGGATCTGGGAGTTGAGAAGTGGGGGGGGGGCAGAATTCAGAGACAGAAGAAGGTGGAGGAGGTGGGAAGGGGTAAAAAGGGTGTAGGATATAGGGTGGCCGTTGGCAGGGGGCCCCAGGGGATGGGACCAGAAATGGGAAAGAGGCAATGTCGGATAAAGGTGGGGAAGTGGGGTTTGGCAAGGAAAACGTGATAAAGACAGGGGGCTAAGTATTAAGGTTCCGGAAATGGTGAGGTTTGGAGGGGTCTCGGCAGGGTAGGGATAAGTGCAGTGGGAGAGGGGCAGGGACTTGGCGGGTTGCACTGCGGTGGTGGAAAGCAGGTCCCTACAATCAGTAAAGACGGAGGATCTTAGCCCCTGCATTATGCAAACCAGAAACAAAACCTGTGAAAGGTGAGAGCCACCCAGACTTCCAACTCTGGTCTATATTCCACGACTGACTTGCGCCATTGGGCTACCTATGGCAGCGGAGGCTAGGGCCAAAGGAGGTGGGCACAGGGACCAGGGAGGACCCTTGCCTGCGCGCAGGCAGCTTCTTGCTGGGACCCCCCGCTTGGCACCATGGTCCTCACCTCGCACCACCACCAACACGGAGCTGTAGGTCTGGCCCATGAGGTTGGACGCAGTGCAGGTGTAGAGGCCGCGGTCCAACTGCTTGCAGAACAGAAACTTCAACATGAAGTTCTCTTGCGTGTCCTCATACACCACGTGTTGCCGTCCCTCTGTCACCAGCTGCCCATCCTTCTTCCACACTATCTTAGGCTTGGGCTCACCCATCACGTAGCAGCTGAGACGCGCGTGTTTGCCCTCTGTCACCGTGCAGGTGCGGGTGCCAGCGCCGGGTGGTGAGGCGGGGACGCCCCCTTCGCGCATGGCTTCACGTGGCTGCTGCAGGTGAGCCAGGAGCGCTGCCGTGGAGGCCCCAGGTGGGCTGGCAGCTTCCGTGTCTGAATCTACCACCAGCGAGGCAGCAGCACTGGCTGCACCCAGCGGGTTCTCTGCCCGCACCTCGTAGGTGCCACCGTCCCGCTGTCGCGCCGCCCCGATGCGCAGCTTGCGTCTGGTGCACCCAGGCGCCGCCAGTCCTTGGACCAGCTCACAGCCGGTTGTGGCGAGCCGCGCACGCGGCAGCTAAATGTGGCCTCAGCGCCCTCGCGCACGCGGATGGACGTAGGCCGTAGCAGAAAGTGTGGTGCCTGCTCAGCACACGCGGCCTCAGCGTCCACTTGCAGGCCCACGGCCGCAAAGGCTTCGCCAATCGCGATGCGCGCGAGGCACACATACTGCCCGCTATCGCCAAGCGCTAGGTCCAGGATAGTGAGGCGGTATATGTCGCCGTCCTGGGCCAGACGGAAGCGTGGGCCTGCCTCCACCAGCTGCCGGTCCTTCTCCCAGCTTACGTGTGGCGTGGGGTTGCCCATGATCTGGCAGCTCAGTGTGGCGTCCTTGCCCACAGACACGACGAAAGCTTTGGGCCGGGTCAGGAAGCGCAGTGCACCGCTGAAGGAGTGATCCATAGTGGTGGCAATGTTGGGGACCTGTGAAGGAGTGGAAAGAAGGTCCCAGTGGTGTTGTGATGAGCCCCTCGCCATGCCCCACCTACACCCTTCCCTTCCTCAGAGCCACCTGCAGAACCCAGTTTAAGGCGGGGTGCTTCCTCCCCAGGGGTCTCTTCTTGTCCTGCACATTACCCCACCCACCAAGCCTGGCCAGATGGCACCATGGCCCAGCAGTGCAGAGCTCTTTAACTGTAAAAGCATGTCCTCTTCCTCCCCCTTCAGCTCCAGTCTCCCCAGTTAAGGTTCCTCCAGCAGCCAGGCAGCCCTGCTTCTCCAGCAACTTGGCACTTGCCTTCTGCCTTCTGATAGCTCTCCCCACAGACCTACCCAGTGCACCTGGGCCACGCTGCCCATGAGTGCCATCCCCTGCCACACACTGCTGCTACCAGGGTCTAAAACTCCAATTTGGCTATGTTTCCCTGGCAGTAGGAGGGGGAGGCCAGGCAGGCTGGGCCTTAGAGGCCCCCAGTGGGCACCAGTTTTCTGTCTGCTCCCACTGTGGATGCCATTGTGTACCACAGGTGGCAGTTCTCTACACAACTGCTTTGCTCTGAGCCTCCTCCAGGTGTGCCCACATCCTTTATCCCTCATCTTTTCTGTGGGGTTCCACACATCCCCTTGACCCCATTCTTCAGCAGCAGAAGAAAAGGAAAGGAACCCCCCAGCTGGCCAGGCTCCTATTATCCAACAAGCACTCCTAGCCCACTCAGCTGCTCCAGACCCCACACCCTGGCTCACAGTGCTCATCTGCTGCCTGCCCTCCTCATACAATTCTCTGGCCCAAGTAGGAACAGGGAGATTCGAGAGTGGGATAGTGACATGGCTGGAAAGGACAGCTGAAGGATCCTGGCCAGCTGGGGCTGGCAAGGTCAGCAATGTCCCCTGGAACAGCCTGGGGTCTCGAGCTAGTCTGGGGCTGAGTGGCCTGGTCACTCCACAGATCTGTCATAGCTCTGCTAGCTCTGGGCTGGGAAGGGGTCAGAAGCCTCAGTCAGCCTGAGGCTGAGCCCCAGCCAGAACCCTGTACAAGAGAGGAGACTTCCTGCCTGCACAGGGTCTTGCCTAAGAATGACAGGAGGAAGCACTGACGCTTTCCACCTGGGCAGACACAAGCACCCCACTACACAGAGGTCATCACCTTGTACCCTGCAGAGCCCCCAGTTTCTTGGCTGGGCTGCCCAGGATGGAGTAGTTGGATCCATGTTCCCTGCAACCCTGCAGCTCCCAGTGCTCTGATTCAGGTACCTAATCTCCCCTAATCCCCTTCCAGGAGGCTGAGCCTGGACCAGGGCTGGGCTGCAGTTGCTGTCTGCTGGCTCACTGTGCAGTCAGCACCTCTGTTTCTCCACCACCACAGCCAGGCCCCATCTCTCTGGGCCTCCGTAGGATTTGGGTAGGAGTGGGGGTCACCAGGCAGCACAAATCAGGACCCCAGTGTAGAAGCTGCTGAGGCACCTTTATATGAAAGTACTACTTTGGCATCAGCATCTAAAAACCCTAAGCACCCAGGTCTTAACAGTGCTTCCTGAAATTATATGGTCAATCTGTGGGTTCCCACCCCCCCACCACACCCAGAGCCTGAGCTGCCCAGCCAGAGAAGCTTGAACAAGCTTATGCAGGCAGCCAGTCACTGCACAGGTTTAAGGGGACCTGGCCACAGCCCTCAGCAGGTACACAGGTTGAGTCTGGCCTAGCAAGAGTGGTGGACACCCCAAAGTGTTTGTAGGCTTCCAATCTTGGGGACCAGTGAACTGGACGTCAGAAGTGAGAGTGGTCTCGGGACCCCAAGCCTATGGTGGTGCAGGAAGTGAGAATGGTCTCGGGACCCCAAGCCTGTGGCAGTGTCAAGTGAGACAGGCCTGGGAGACACCTGACCTCCCTTGACCTTGGCAGCTCCCATCCCTGAGCCACGTAAGGCTGTGCTCCGTGACCCTGAAGGTACAGTGTGATCAGCACCCTTCCTGGCCCATTAAGCTCACAGGCCTCTCCTGCACCCAGGTGCCTGCCTGTGGCCCCCTCTGTGGTCCTGGTGCTCTCTCGGCTGCCCTCAGGCATGTCTGTCTTGGCCCTGTGCTGACTCTTCACCCTGCTCATTCCCCAGGGTGGCCATGGCACCACCTGACTTACCTGTTCACTGTCCATCCTCAGGATGTTTGCCCTTGAACAGGCCTGGACTGTCTCTTGTTCCCCATGCCCAGCCCACTGACCAGACCCCATGCTGTCCTCAGCCCCCGTGCAGCCCACCCCTGGTGGGGGTTCCTGTGAAGGGTCAGTCTGTAGGCCCTGGCAGGTACCCTTATACCAGCTGACAGTAGGCTTGGGTGTGCCGGTCACACAGCAAGCCAGCTTTACAGTTTCCCCCAGCTCAGCCGTGCAGTCAGCCAGTTTCTCTTCAAATTCCGGACGAACTGAGGACACATGTGGGGGTCTGAGGACTCTGAGGGTGGGATGTCAGGCCTATGTCCCCTGGGTGCACCCTGGCAAATTGCCCCCAACAACAGCAGTAGCCCCACATCCAAGGGCCTGGTTACTGACTAAGCTGGGTGTGGCTGCACAAGGCAGGGACAGACCAGGGTGCAAGACCATCACACCCAAACATGACCTGGTCAGATACCCCAAGTCTGGAGCTATGCTATGTCCCCACTACATCCCTTTGTGTCCCCCATTTGGGTCAGGGTCAGCTCAACACCTGCTCTGGGGCTCCCTGGGAGGCCAAAGCCACCGGTCCCTCAGCTAGATCTGACCAAGGGGAGAACCAAGCCACCAGTGCAGAAAGCAACACATGCCCACGTGCCTGGCCTGGGTGCAGCCCGCTGGGCATCTAAGTGATGTTCAGGTCCCCGCCCCAGCACAGCACCAGGGACACTCACGCCAAACAGGCAGGGCCAGGCGCTGCTGGATGCCGCTGATCTCCTTCACCCAGGAGTGCTTGATGATGACTGTGCACTCCTGCAGCAGGTACTTGCGCACAGAGTCCTCCCGCTCATGCCACACCTAGAAGGCACGGTCGTCCCCTTCCACCTGGTCGTTCAGGTCGATGCTGCTTAGCTGTTGAGGGGTGCAACATTAGTGGGAGGACAGAGCTAAGCATCCCCAGACAGACAGGGTCCAGTAGGGCTATGCCCAGGTCACCGCAGAACAATGGCAAGTTCTCCTAAAGTGGCCACCCTGGAGCCCAGGAACAGGGAAACCTCCCTGTGTCATGACACTTCCAGCCCCTGGCACCACAGACCTTCATCATATTCCGGAACACATAGCTGAAGGTGTCGGTGCGCGAGTCTCGTCGGGGCTTGCAGATCACCAGGTGGTTTCGAAACAGGAAGACATGGCGATTGTGGCCCTTCCAAGGCATGCGGGCCCCTGGTGCGCCCTCCCACACAATGAAGTGGCCCTGGGGTGTGAGTAGATGTGGTTGGACTGTGGTTGCCTGGCCCCATCCCTGGACGCAGACCCCAGGGTCATCTATGAGCCCAGCACCCACAAAAGCCACACCCCACCACTTGGCAGCAGACGCAAGTCCCCCCACCTGGCGGATGGGCTCCCCCAGGGCCTCCAGGGTGCCGGGGTAGTTCTCCATGAGGGACACATGCAGCTTGTTCTCAGCACGCTGGGGCAGCGCTGACACGACTGCGTAGGCCTGCTCCAGAAGGGTGCAGTTCTGCCGGTTCCGGGCCTTGTTGCGGATCAGCTCCTGAGGAGGACCAAGGGTCAGGACCCAGACTGTTTCAGCCCCAAGGCCTGGCCTGGACATTCAGGGCTGGGGCAGGACATGGCTTCCACCTTGAGCAGAGCCTGGTACTTCTGCACCCGCTCCACCGGCTGCTCCAGGTAGTGCAGCAGTGGGGGGTGGGGGTGGCTGCGAGGGGTCCCCAGCGGACAGCATCTCCTCAGCGCATTTCTGTAGGCACCAGAGGGCAGGTTTCGGGCAAGAAAGCACAGCCCCAGTTAGGGCCTCCTGACAGTAGAGGACATCCCAGGGGCACTCTCACACCTGGCCCTGAATCTGGACAATGGCTGTGTTACCATCTAGCCGGAGGCATGCACAGAACTTGGGCAGTGAAGTGGCCAGCCCAGGAGCACAGAGCTACAAGGCTCAAGGGGCCCTGGGGACTGTGCGGGAAGAGATCAGGGAATATGAACTAAGGCCAAGAGCACAGGACAAGGGCTAAGCCTCAGGGGACTTTCAGGTCAGTGAGTTTTCTGATGGGAGTCAAGGCCAGCACTAGGCCTGGGAGCAGCCAGGGAGGGGCTCGGTGGCCAACACCATGGAGCCAGGCACGGGCACCTTGTAGAACTCCTGGACAGGCGTGCTGACAACCACGGACTCTGCCTGCACACGGCCCACCAGGAACTCCAGGTACTTCTCAAAGGCTTCCTGGTTCTTGATGAAGCACATGGCCACATCGTCATCTGTGTCACAGCGCTGCAGGTCCTGCAAGAAGCTGCCACAGAGAGGGACAGGGTCAGGGACATGGTCAGGCACAGCTCACAGCCCAGTCCTGGGCCCTCTCCTTGAGTGGCTATGGTTCTTGCCCAGGAGTGGGTTCTGGGCCTGTCAGATTGAGTATACTAAGCTGGCTGTGCAGACACGTGGGCACGTACAGAAGCACGTGGTTATGTACACTTGCTCACGAGTGTGCAGATGTGTAGTATGTGAGCATGTATATGTGGGTACATGCATGTACAAGTGCACGTGTGTGGGTGCATGTGTGCACGCATGTGACTGTGCATGTATACACAAGTGTGCAGATGTGACCATGCATGTGTGGCATGTGTGTATAATATGTGTGCATGTGTTTGCCTGAATGTGTCTGTGGATGTGCACATGGCACACACATGCACTCAAATGCTTGTGTGAGTGTGCAAGAGTGCACGTGCATGGAGATCAGCATGCATGTGAGTGCACATACCTATGTGTATCCATCATGTATGCACATTTTTGTACAGGATTCACATATGTATGTGTGCACACATATACACTATGTGCACACGCATATCAACATATCAAGCACATGTGCATGCACATTTGAGGCTGGGTGCGTGAGCATATGTGGTATGCACATGGGACTTCCCGTGTGCCCATGTACATTCATGTGCATGCACATGGGCCTGTGTGAGTGCTCATGGGTGGCAGGTATTCTGAAGCCTTCAACTCATATGGCGAGCGTCTGTCACTGGGGCATCACACAAGTGGGATGTGCCCGTGGGTAAATCGAGTTCCTACCCTAGCTGATGAGTGTCACCCTCCACGAGGCCTGACCCACAGCTGTGGGTGCACCCCACATGCATGTGTGTGGCCTTGCCTACCTGCTGTGGAAGCGACTGATGTCCTGCACATTGCGAAAAATGACTGCCTTCTGGCTGGCCACGGCTGCTGGTGCTCAGGGAGCACGGTCCAGTTGCTGTATGTAGTGGCTTTGGAGGAACTGAAGCTCACCCACGAAGGTCTGCTCTGAGCTCAGCAGCTCCTGGATGACAGAGCTGGCGGAAGAGTGGCATCAGGGGGTGCCCAGCAGCTGCCCTGCTCCCACTGTCCCTAGTCTCCACATGGGGACTAGGTACACATGGAGAGCTTGCTCCCTTGCACTGCAGTTAAACGGGATTCCTGTGAACAGGAGCCTGTCATCCAGCTTCAGAAAGTGGGTAGGTGGTGGAGCAAGGGCACCACCTATTCTCCAGGAAGCCCTCACGCATGAGGCTCTGGGAGGGCACAGCTGCAGAAACCAGGGGCAGGACCGTGACCTAAGGAGGCTCACACAGCTTCAGCAAGCACAGGTCCCCCATGAAGAAGCAGGGCAGAACGCCAGCTGGCCCTTGAGGCCCAGCAGCCAGCTGTGACTCCAACCTCAACCCTCCCCAACACATACCTCAGCCTGGTCTTGTACTCATCCTTGGACACGGCCTCGGGGAATTTGGGGGCCTCACTGGGCCCCCACTCAGGAGACAGCTGTTGAGAAACAGGAGTTTGTCCCAGGGCACCAGTTTGTTACACCTCCTCTGTGGCCACCAGGCTCCTGTCCCTTACTTCCAGGGTTGTCTGGCGAAGGGCCAGGATCCCAGGGCCTTGGCACCCTCCCCCAGCTCCAGACTACCATACCTTGAGCCTCTTGTCCAGGTAGGCTGGTGACACACAGCCTTGCCTGGAGGGGCTGGACTTGGTGGGCTTGGTGCGCACAAGCCAGCGCAGCGGGTGGGCTGAGTCCAAGACCTCCACATACTGGCCTTCCCGCAGTGTGATGGCATCCTGCTCGGCCCCCAGGGATAGGTAGTCGGCCGTGGCCACGTAGATATCAGATATCTGATAAAGAGAAATGGGCCTAAGTCCTGGGGCCAGAGGGGTGAGGCCTGCCAAGGCCACCCATGGCCCCCCACCTCTGAGGAGGGAGAGGTTCTCCAAACCCCCTAAAACCCCCAAGAGCACAGGGGGGAGTTTGCTGACTCCAGGGGCCAAGGAGGTACCCAGTCCAAGGCCACAGGGCAGGAGCCCCCAGGGTCACTCTGCACAGATGGCAGTGAGAGGGCTGGCTCCTGCCCATGTGGACGGGCGCCTAGACTGTGGTTGCTCACAGCGCCTTGCTGCCCACTGCCCCCTGCAACCCAAGAGGTGGTGGGCTCTGGAGGCAAAGGTGCACTCTCCACAGATGGCAGTAAGAGTGACATCAGAGGTAGTGCTCTGCAGGAACCCACGTGCAGAGACCCTGCCCTCTGCTCCAACCTCTGGTGTCCCTTGGTGTCTCTGGGGGTGATGCCCCTCCCTTGGTAGCACCAGGCCCTTGCAGCCCCCCATCGTCTCTTCAGCAGGTCAGGCCCCAAGCCCTGTTCCCAATGGTCCCAGCCCACCCACCTCTCCTCAGGAGTCCCCATCCTCTGACTCCGAGGATGACTCCTGGAAGCTGGAGGAGGGCTGCCACTGGCCATGCCGGGGGGAGGCGGACGGAGTCTTGGACTCCTCATCACTGTCACCTCCAGGCACCTGCAGCTTGGCTGGGCGAACACAAGGGTTGTGATGTCCCTGGAAGGCTGTCCCCCTACTGCCTACCACCCAGCCAGTCTCCAGGGCTCCCAGGCACAGAGTCCTAGCTAGGCCCCATGCGAGGACACAGGTTCCCAGCCTCCCCTGGGCAACCTGGATGCCCATCCTGGCCCTCTCACCCTGTGTGATCTTGGCCGACACCATCTCAGTGATCTGGGAGGTGAGTTTCTGTAGGAATTCCTCTGTGCCCACCTCAGCGAGGGACAGGTGGCCGTGGGCCTCCTCATCCACCAGGGCCTCCCCTGGGGGAACAAACACAACACTGTGGGGTCATGCTTCCCCCAAAAGTTCACTACAATTCTCCTAGGGGCTGATGGTGAGCAGGAGACCAGGCCCTGGCAGGGAGACCATGAGGTGGTGCCAGCAGGAAGAGACCAGTGAGGTCAGCAGGATGCAGAGCCTGTGACCAGGGATGAGAATGAAGGGAGCGGGTCTGGACAGAAGAGGCAGCAAGTGGCCAGAGAACGGCAAGCACAGCTAAGGGGCAGCAGGTGGCAGGCAGGGCTGCAGGCAGATGGTGAGGGAGCTGAGGACAGGGCTGGGCAGGGTCCAGCCTGGCATCAGGCTTGAGGCGGGGTTGGGGCTGTGGGGGCAGAGGTGACTTTGTGGCTCTTCTTAACATAGCCCACTGGGCATGGGCCCCATGACCACAGAGGTCAGAAACAGCTCTGACTCCAACCAGAGGTTGGAGCTGGCCATGAGAGGGCAGGGACCTGCCCAGAGCCCAGGTCCAAAGGGCGGCCTCCCCTGCACCCAATCCAGGCATACCTTTCCTCTGCCCAGCAAGGCCGGTGAGACCAGCAGACTCTGACATCTGTGCTGAGATGGCTCGGGTGGTCCTGAGGGGAGGAGAGGTGTCCTGCAAGCCCAGCTTGGACCCCACCACTCTGTTCCCCATAGAGGGGGACCTAGGGGCCAGGACACCACAATCAGGGGGCTCCACACCAGAAGGGGCCCACAAAAACTTCATTTTATAGTGTGGAGAACCTGCACAGGGAAGGGGGTGGCCACCCACAGGGTTACACCACCCTAGCCCACTGGGTAAGTAGCACCAATGTAGGCACGCCCGGGCGCACGCACGGACGCAAACACGCACGGACGCAAGCAAGCACGGACGCAAGCACGCACGGACGCAAGCACGCACGGACGCAAGCACGCACGGACGCAAGCACGCACGGACGCACTGCAAACTACTTCCTGAGGCCTAGACGTTTCAGGCAGTTGGTGGTGAAGCACGTGTCTTCACTTAGCTGAGGACCTACCTTCCGAAGGCTGCCTGGCCTACTCTGCTCCTGGCCAGGAAGCTTTGTCGCCCTCTAGGATGAAGTCCCTTCCGGCTTTCCACTTTGCAGTTCCTAGTGAGGATGTGAGGCTTCCCACAAAGGCAGCCTTGTGCTCACCAGTGTGCTCCTGTTGGACATTGTGGATCCCAGTGGAGAGCCTCAGGTAGGGACGGCACCAGTGTTTCCAGCAGTTTGTGGGGTGCAGCACTGGCTGGAGCGGCGTCATGGGATCAGAGCTGGGTAAGTAATGCATGGGGAAGAGGCAAAGTGTCTCTCTCTCCCTGTAAGGAGGTTCATGGATGCGCCGACCCTGCTGAGTCCTGTTTGGGATAGGAACCTTGCTGGATAGTTCTTAGGGAACCAGGAGCAGGGTGGGGTAGGAGATGGGAGGGGTAGGAGGTGGATGAGGTATGAGCTCCGTGGGGTAGGAGCTGGGTGGGATAGTGCAGGGGAGGGGATGCCCTGTGCTGTCCCTAAGAGGCAGTGACTGAAGGGGTGACCATGCTGAGGCTTGTGGGGGAAGGGTCCTGGCTGGAGATCTTAAGGGACCTGAGCTGGGTGGCATAGTGTCTGGGGAGGAGGCGCACTGTGCCTGTTGCCACTAGGCATTACTTGGTAACATTCCTGGGCAAAGCCCCACCCTCAACACACAGGTGAGTGCATGAAGCACACAAGCTTGGGCGGGCATATTGCAAACTGTTTCTGTGCTCTGAGTTTCCAGGCATCCAGAAGTGGCCAGTAGACAGTGGAGAAACATGTTCCTCAAGTACCTGAGATCCTTCCTGCTGAACCTGGGAGCAGAGCCTAGGTAGGGAGACTTCCAGTGTCCTCAGCAATGTGTGGCGTATGGCCCTGGCTGGAGAGGTGTTGGGGGACCAGACTGGATGGGGTAGGTGCTAGGTGTGGTAGTGTGTGAGGAGGGGGCACACTGTTTCTGTAAAGTGGTGCCTGGAGAGGAAGCTCATGCTGAGGCCTTTGGGGACACCGCCCTGGCTGAAGAGGCTTCAGGGGAACGGAGCTGGGTGAGGTAGTTGGTGGGGAGGGGGCACACTGTGTTTGTACCTGTGAGGAGATGCCTGGAGAGGGCGCTCTTGCTGAGGCCTGTGGGAACAAGGCCCTCACTGGAGAGGTGTTAGGGCACCAGGAACTGGATGGGGTAGTACATGGGGAGGGTACTTGCTGTGCCTGTCGCTGCAATGCAATGCCTACAGTGGGTGCTTGTGCTGAGGCCTGTGGGGGTGCAGTCCTGGCTGGAGAGTTATTGGGAGACCAGAGCTGAATGGGGTGGAGCTTGGTGGGGTAGGAACTTTTGTGGGGAGAGGTGCACTGTGCCTGTTCTTGCTAGGGGTTAGCTGGAGGGGGCAGTCGTCCTGAGGCTTGTAGTGGCACAACCCTGGCTGGAGAGGTCTTAGGGGACCAGAGCTGGGTGAGGTAGTACCTTGGGAGGGCTGAACTGTTTCTATAACTGTGAGGTAGGGCCTGGGAACATCCTTGCACATAGCCCCACCCTCGACACACATGTGCATGCAGTTTGCACACATTCACTGATTCATGCAGGGACTTATCCCAAACTGCGTCTGCACAGTGGATTTCTGGGCAGCCTAAAAGTGTACTGCAGATTGTAGAGAATCTGGGGCCTTCAAATCACAGAGATCCTTTCTACTGATGGCTGCCTTGGCTGCTCCAGTCTTGCCCCTAGACTATGTCACCCACTGGGAAGGTGTCCTTGCCGTCCTTTCTCATTCATGGGTGAGGATGTTGGGCCTCCCACAGGGGCAGCATGGCCCTCACCACCACCTCCTGTTGGTCTTTGTGGACTTATGAGGACAGTCTCAGGTAGGGAGGACTCCAGTGTCCCCAGTGGCATGTGTCATATGGCCCTGGGAGGAGAGGTTTTACAGGACCGGAGCTGGGTGGTGAAGGAGTTCGGTGGGTAATGTGTGGTGATGGGGCACACTGTGCCTGTCTCTGGGAGGCAGTTGCTTGAAGGGAAGCCTGGGGGGGTGGCACAGCCCTGGCAGGAGAGGCATTGGGGACTAGAGCTGGATGAGTTAGAGCTGGGTGGTGTTGTGTGTGTGGAGGGGGCATGCTGTGCTGGCCCCTCTGAGGTGGTTCCTTGAAAGGGGCCTCTTTCTGAGGCCTGTGGGGGTTGGACCGTTGCAGGAGAGGTGTCCTGGGACCAGAGGCTAGGTGGGGTAGTGTGTGGGGAGTGGGCACTCAGTGCCTGTGGCTGCAAGGTGATGACTGGAGCAGACACACGTTGTGAGGCCTCTGGGGGCGCAACCCTGGCTGGAGAGGTGCAGAGGGACTGGCAGCTAGGTGGGGTAGTGGGTGCCTGCTGAGAGGGAGTGCCTAGAGGAGGCACTAGTGCTAAGGCCTGTTGAGGTGGGGAAGTGGGGCATAGGAGTTAGTGTGCTCTTCCTGGGTGCTCTTGGCAGGAGCTGAGTGGGTGTGGCAGAGGTTGCAGGGCAGTGGGGCAGAGGCACTTGGGTGCTGTTCCTGGGTGCTCCAGGAGGCAGCTGAGTTTGTGTGGTGGAGGTTTTAGGGCCGGTACCTGGCTTCAGTATTGGGACCTTGTAGGGGGAGTAAGTGTGAAGGGAAACTTTGGTTGGGGGCTAGCCTGAATGGGAGGATGTTAAAGGGAGAAAGCGGAACACCTGGTTTAATTTGAGTACACATGTATCATTTTTAAAGCTGTGCATACGTGTATGATTTTAAAAGCTGTGTTCTCAACTTTATCTGCCAGTGTTTTCTTTTGTTTGTCCCCCCAAAAGAGTTAATTGCAAGTTTATAGTATAAGTCTATTCTCTACATTCTGTACATATAATTTATGTGTTTTTCTTGTACCTTATATTTTATTACAATTAGGTGATTTGTAATGATTCGTTGTTTATATATCAATGACTTTCATATTTTAAATCAATCATTTTTATGGAAACCATTTTTGTAAGTCCTCATTTATTTTGCTTTTTAGTTCACTATTTCCCAGTAAGTACAATTACTCATCCATTGGCATTTCCCTTTTTGCTGTGCAAAGGGTATATTCATTCTGAAATACTTTGATGTGTATTTTGTCCAGTGTGTGTTACTAAAGCTTCATGGAAATTTAATTATCAGTTGTTTTTGTCTTAAACTGGGAGATAAACTGTAGTTGAAATGGTCAGGTTTTTAAGGCATTTGTCTTCTGGTGACATTTTGCTCTGTTGAGACATGCATTTTGTAAGTACATGTCTTTATAATAACACACATATTTCATGTCAATATTTTTGTTCATAGAACCAGTTTTAGTAAAAAAAAGTTTTCTATTTTTTCACTTCATCATTTGATATGTTTGAGCCTCTGTTCATGTTCTATAGGTGGGAATTTATTATGATCGCCATCTGATAAAAGAGGCTGGTAGCAAAGTTAGGGTTAATTTTTATTTTTACCACAAGGTCATTTGTCATAACGAGGTTTTACTTAGGGGTTTCACAAGTTAGCATCAAAGTAGGCAATTAAGAATATTAACATTAACCAGCACTATTATAATTAATTCTTTTTTTACTTTTGGGATTTCACAGTGGGATTGAGAATATATGAGGAGTATCATTTCTTAGAAGTATTTTATGTGTAGCAGATGCAACCAAGGTTACATATTTCCATTAAAATATGTAGCCCTGAATTCCTGGGCTGGGGTTGTGGCTACACCTCAACGTATACACGTGTGTGTGTGTGTGTGTGTGTGTGTGTGTGTGTGTGTGTGTGTATGCTTTGAAATCCTGTCACTTTTGATTTTCAATTATGTAGAATACCTTTCTGAGTGTTGATTATATTTGTATAAGTTCATTTCATAGTTTTTGCTATTTAGAATACCTCTAAATGCAAATGAGGGCTCTCATGAGGAAACTAAATGTGTAAATTTTGGTTTCCCATAGCAGTTCTGTGACGTATCCCAGGGCCTCCAAGCCCCGGCTAGTGGTTTGGTTTAGAATGATGATGGTATAAATGGAGAAAAGGGATGCATACTTGATTGTTTTATTTGTTCATATGAGTTATAATTGAGAATAAAATGTATTTTGACATACATAAATGGAGTATAACTTCCCATTCTTTTGGTTGTACATGATGTAGATTCACACTGATCATGTGATAATATATGTATAAAGGTTAATAATGTCTAATCATTCCACTATTGTTCCTACCCTCTTACCCTCCTCCACTCCCTTCACTCCCCTCTGCCTTATCCAAATCACCTGTATTCTTCCCTAGAGGGCATCCTCCTATCTCAGTCTCTAAACTCATGGACATTACAGGTGTGCACCACAGTGCCTGGCTTTTCTTCTCATTTATTCTGAGGTCCCAGGCAATATTTCTTCTCTCAAAGATTTATATTGTTTAACACCTCATAAGTACATATTAGTATGTACAATGTAATTACTTTGATTCCTGGGTAATATCTATCTCAACTTCTATCATTTCTTATTGTAAATATTTTAAATATCCTCCTTTGTATCTAGTTTCAGTTATTCAATGCTGTATTCACCCGCCTCTGCCATAGAACACAAGAACTTATTCATCCTAACTGTAATGGCGTTCCGGTTGACCAATCTCTCTCCATCCTCCCACCCTCTACACTCTTCCCAGCTTCTGGTAACAACTATTCTCTCAACATCTATGAGATTGACTTTTGTAGAATTCACATATAAGTGGAATCAGGTAATATTTGTTTTTCTGTGCCTGGATTATTTTATTTAACTTAATGTCCTCCATGTTTATCTCTGTTGTTGCGAATGACAGGACTTCTTTTAATTTTGTGGTCAAATAATATTTCTTTGTATATATCACATTTTCTTTATCCATTTGTCAGTTTATGGGCACATCTGTTGTTTTCATTTCCTGGCTATTATGAACAGTGCTGCAATCAGTAGGGTAGTGCAGGTGTTTCTTTGCCATGCTCATTTCATTCCTTTTTGTATACCCCCAATAGTGGAATTTCAAGATATGTGGTAGCTCTATTTTTAGTTTTTGGAGGACTCTCCATACTTTCTTCTATAATAACTGAACTAACTACATTCCAACCATCATACTCTTCAAAAATGGTTTTTGTGTCTTGCCTACCACATTTATCCCAATATTTCCCTAATATTATGGCTTTCCAAGTGTGAAAATATCTACCTAGCCAAACCGTTATCTCACTGTCCTCAATACTGTCATGTAAATAAAAAGTTTTTACAACTGTTTCTCAAACACACAATGACAGTTTCTGTCTGGAACTTTACTAGATTTTTATGCAACAATATCTTTGACTTTCTCAATAATTTACATAGTTTATTCCAGTATACTTAATTTTAAGTGTTTACTGTGTTATTATAAAATTGATTTGTCATTTTTACTTTACCATATTTGTTAATAGTACCTCAATTTTACCTTTATATCCCAAGGGATTGAATCTAGGGCCTTGTGCATGTGAGGAAAGCACCCTACCAACTGAGCTATATCCCCAGCCACAGACTATATTATAAAAATGGAGAATTTCATAGATACCATTGAATTTATGTATTGAGATGCAAGAATAAATAAAATGGCCACATGAGTCATGAATAAAGAATACTTTGAGATTATTCAAAAATAATATCAATAATGATGATATAAATTAAGATTTACTAATAATTAAAATGTCTATTTTTCTAGCACTTAAGACAAATAATCAACCTAGTCAGCAAGAAAATGAGCACATGCATTATTATCTAGGCAGTATATATATCCATGTAAGGTCTAAAAATATTTGGCTTTTATTTGGTGCTAAAGTTAAGAAAAGTCACACATCACTATTGCTGCATTATTTAAATAAAATTCTTTTTGTTAGTCTTTTCTTTTTTGTTGGCATTGTAAGGATTTCTAGTATACATAATGTATTAATTTATTGAGGTATTCTGCTTAACTTGCATCACAGACTCCTCAAGATTTACATTTAATATGTAAAAATATTTTGACATGCATAATCTATTTTTATTTCATCAACACTTTTTCTTTTTTTTCTTAAGAGAGAGTGAGAGAGGAGGGAGAGAGAATTTTTTTAATATTTATTTTTTAGTTCTCGGCAGACACAACATCTTTGTTGGTATGTGGTGCTGAGGATCGAACCCGGGCCGCACGCATGCCAGGTGAGCACGCTACCGCTTGAGCCACATCCCCGGCCCCAACACTTTTTCTTAAGTTATGTATTTATGAACCACATAAACCAAAATATTCTACAAAGGTGATAACAAAATGAAGAGAAGTAAAACAATTCCATTAAACATATAATAATCTATGTTCACCATTGAGCATCAAATTTTTAAATTATCATATCTTGGCATTTTTCCCTTTGTTTCCTAACACAAATTATATTATTCAATACATCTTATACAAAAACCATTTATTTCTTATTAATAATGTTTTCTAGCTAAAGCAGAATTTTCTGAATATTTCTCTGTGTGTGTGTATGTTTGTGTGCATAAACGTGTATGACTCTGTGTGTGTGTGTGTGTGTGTGTGTGTGTGTGTGTGTTTGTGTGTATAGAGAGAGAGAGAGGGGAGAGAGAAGGACAGAAAGACTTTTTATGTTAGGTAAATGTATTTGTATGGAAACTCTGGTATAATTTTGCTATAAAATTTGAACTTAAAAATGAAGTATCTGATATAAATAGTTTATAAACAGAAAAATGAAATATCTGATAATAAACAGAAAAATGAAAATTGAAAAAGTGTTATCTGCTGGTACATTCTTTATTTTGTAATTGATCTTTTAATATTAGATATTGATCAGATAATATCAGTACACAGTGAGACTAATTATTTGGGAAGATCATCAATATTAAATGCATTTGAGAAGTCCAAAATAACAGCTATGTTTCCATTTTGTTTTTCTTTTTTTAGTTTTATCTTAGTTTTTTTCACTCTTTGCAAAGTATAAACTATTACCACCTCCTTTTCTCATATACTATAGCTACCTAAATAAATTGTTTAGAAAATTTACAATGTATTCTCCAGTATGTTACATGATCTTTAAAGTTTGAGACAAATGTTTTCAACTCTTTGTATGTTTTTTACATTGTTGCGATTGTTTTTAATTTTATTAGAATACATGTAACGGGAGGTAATATTTCTATATTTCAATGTTGAAATTTTTAAAGGTCTTAATCACAGTACTTTTTGTAATACGGAGTTATATACATACCAGAGAATAACATTAATTTGAAAATATAGGACATAATGACAATTAAACAGGAGGATTGCAAGTTCAAGGGCAGCCTCAGCAACTCTGTGAGATCCTTTCTCAAAAATGGTTTCATCTGCTTCACTGAAATAAAATGTTGGGGATCTTTCTCAGTGGTAGTGCATCCCTGGGTTCAATCTCCAGTGTTAGAAAATAAATGAATAAAAATAAATGAAAAAAAGAACCAATTAGTTGATAACAATTTCATGAAATGAATGAGTATTTTATAAGATAACACATTAAAGGTTGTTTTTTTTTATTTAGGTAGAACAAACAAAAAGATAAGGTTATTTTGTCCTAATCATAATATTTATGACTTATGGGATTTATTTTGATAATTTTAAATTACTGAAAAATTGGTATATTACTTTAGTTATTTATATTTCTTTTTGTTAATAGTTAGTTGTCATCTAGTTATATCTAGTGTATAGTGGGCATGGTTTGGCCACCATTCTTTGATGATATAAAACATTTAATCATAAATATGGCTTAAGAATCCTAATCTGGAGGCTTACTGAAGCTGGGGTGTGAGTGGCAAATAATGAACTATGAAAATAATAACAAGGACTTTGGAAAATGTTTATTTTTTCTCTCTCTGATTGATATGAGTCTATCTGTATGTTTATCCATTTATTTATGAACATGTTTGATTGGAGATTGAAAAGGCAATTTGATATTATTTCTTTTTATATGACAAGGGAGGAAAAAGTCAACTTGTCCTCTACAAAGGACGCTAAGATGGGTGTTCTGTCATGACAAGTCATCAAGATTTGAACCATTTGCTATTTGGGAACTGAGGCAATTTACTTTTTTTTTTCTGTTCCTATTTCTCTATCTAAAAGGTAGCAATAAATAAAACAGCTTGTTTATAATTTCCATTAGTTTTAAATAAATGACGAGGAGACAAGCTGCCATGTAGACAGTGCCCAACAAAAATAGCAGCGACTCTTGCCACTGTCATCTACCTTGAGGTCCTTTGTCATCATATCACAACAGTGCTGAAGTATCAGAGAGATTTAATCCCTGACAGTATCATTAATTCTCTGTGATCTAAATAGTGACAGCTAATCTTTCTGGGTTTGGTTTGTCATAAATCAGTTGGTGACGAATGGTTCTTTTTCCATACAGATGTTTGAAAAATTTTATGCATTGTTCATAAACTGTTGGGTGACATTCTCGGAACACATTAACTGCAGCTATTTGAAATGTTATTACTAAGAGCCCCTCCCCCAATTGTCTTCATGACACCCCTCTTCTGTAGCTTTTCCTATTATTTTCACTTACATCAGAAATTTCTTTCTAAAAATATTCACTCTTGTCACATTACTTCAGATGTACCTTTAGGATAAAAATACAAACAAAAGAGAAACTAACATAAATATAATGATAATGAATTCTTTTTGTTATTTGGTAAGCTAAACATATAGAAGTTCTCTAATTTAGTCCTTCCAGTGATTCTTCAATATGGGTGATTGTTTTCCCTATTTTAACTGCTGAAGAGACTGGCAGAAGTAAGATGAATCATGTTTTAGTGGCATGATCTTCTCTTTGTTATTGAGACTTAATGAAGAATCTGTCAGTTTATTTTCTCCTTCTTGCAGCTTAGAACTTAACATGCTTTTATGCACTGAAAATAAATACTAAAAATAAAAGAAATTCATGTTGCTTATCTTTGTTAAGGGAATAGTATACTAAAAATCCTCAGTATCAGCAGTCAGATATAAGGTAAAAATAAAATTTTAAAAAATATCTGTATCAGTATTTCTGAGAATAATTTGAAAAAGTGATCTAAGGTATTTGAAAAAAATGTTACAACACTTCACTGAAATAAATAGCACTGTTATTGTTTTTGAGAAAAAAATAAACACTCAGGATATTTTTAATTAAAAAATAAGTTATAAATTTAAGCTATAAAGGATAATACTTAAATAATTTAAATTTAACAAAAACATTTGTATAGGATGCATAAGTGTGCATGAAATATAACTATTCATAATAGAGATACCTGGAAAATAAAAAGGAGTAGTTCTACAAAATATTTAACTGTATCATTATACTATAGTAAAGCATTATAGTGTGGACACAAGGTAGCAGGTCTATTATATGAGAATAAAAAAGGATAACTAGAAAATTTCTAATTTTTTGAAAATAAATCTAATAAATTAATTGTAGAACTTGAAATTTTTATAGTATTAACTTCATTTCTAAAAATCTTGCCAGAAGTTACAGAAAAAAACTTGTGACATCTTATGGATGAGTACATGCATTGTAAGTTAAACAGTAGAACACATTGGTGTTCAAGTTCTTACAGGCATGACATTAAGCACCTTGCAGCAGAAGAACAAGCTGTAGGTAAATTCTTCTCCATGACATTATCACCTGTTTCTTTAGTAGAACTGCATAAGCATCTCAATAAAGTTCAGAATGAATGCACATTTAATTAAGGATGACAGTAATTTTTATGTAGTTTTTTATCTGCCATCATTAGAAATGTAATTAATATATAATTTTCCTACAATAAATATAACATTAGAATTTCAACTATTTTGCAGAAATATTATTCCAGTCTCATCACAGTGAAAACTTTAGTAAACTTTGTATAATCCTTAAAACATTTTTATAAATATTATGCTAATTCAATATTAATAAGAGATCAGTCTAGTTTATATTTTTCCCTAAAAATGGCATTTTGAAACAAAAGTGCATATTTATACCTACTTCCATCTTATTTTCAGATGTGCAACTATAAGAAAAAGTGGATTTTTGTGAAAAGGAATAAAAAATACTTTTTTGTTAGCTTACAATGTATAATATGCAATTTTCAAAGAACACTGTGAATTATGTACACATTAAATACATATAATCATATATGTAAATATTTTAGTGTACATATATACACACACATATATATATATGTACAATGTAAAGCAATGTTTTGATGTTCTAGAACAGAAGTATCTAGGGAGTTCTTTCAGATTTCCTTACACTGAATTCTAAATCGGCAAGCTAAAATGAATGTATTTCTCTCAATACAGCATAAACTAATAGAAATAAAGAAAACTATGATTTCTAAATTAATTTAAAAACTACCTGTTGTGTTACAAAATGGCAAGGTTGGGGCTGGGATTGTGGCTCAGTGGTAGAGCGCTCGCCTAGCATGGGCAGGACCCGGGTTCGATCCTCACCATCACATAAAAATAAAGGCATTGTGTTGTGTCCATCTACACCTAATAAAATAAATATTTAAAAAAATAGCAAGGTACTAAAATTAGAATTCAAATTCATATCTGTATATATTTTCAAATATTTGAGCTCTTTTCATTTTTGCACATGAGTCCAAAATAACAATGAAAATACCTAAATCCACACCGTACCAGCCAAATTTTTCACAATATCTGATTACATACTTATTCTATCCAGATTCCATGGTAACTCTTGGCAATAACTAAAAGTGTTTCTAGTAGTAGTAGTAAATGTAGTAGTAGGTAAATGTTATTTTTTTAAAATCCAAAATTATTTTTTCAATTTGTAATTTCTTTATGGTTTATTTATTATTTCTGCCCATGTGTGGTTAAGAGTTATGTGACAGAGCAGCCCTGAATGTGGCTATGTAAGTTTCCTGGAAGTTACATAACAAAATACCACAAACTGTGTAGCTAACAACAGACATTTATTCTCTCAAAATTCTAGCTGTCAGAATCTGAAATCAAGGTGTGAGCAAGGCTGTGCTCCTTCTGAGACTCTGGATAAAATCCATCCGTTCCTCTTCCTAGCTTTGGTGATAACCATTAATCCTCTTCAATTTTTGTCAGCTTGAAGCTGCCTCACTCCAATCTGCTTCTGTTCTCACAGGTCCCTCCGTTCCCATTATCTTATATATAAGTCCTTCAAGCATATTGTTTAAGGGGCAACATTAATTCCCTCATGTTTACTGCAAGTAATAAAAACATAATGGATTTTACCATCTTAGCCATTATTATAGACTGACAGATTAATTTTGTTCAAATTATAATTTAAAATAAACAACTTACAAGAGTGACAGGCTTATTGCATATTTTATTTTACAGTCCCAAGCTCTATTAAGTATCCCATTTTGTAATGCCATTTGAACATTCTTAAGTTAGATGTGTAAATAGTTGTTTTGTATTAAAATATGCTGGTATTTTAAATCTATAATTTTCAGTTAGGAATAAATTTTCTTAAATGATACTTAAAAAAATCAAATAGTAATTCCTTTAAAATAACATCTTAGCCATTTTAAGTGTGCAGTAGAGTAATATTAACAATTCACATTGTTGGAACAACCTAGGTACTCTTCAAGAGATGAATCGATTAAGAAAGTATGGTATATATACACAATGGAATATTACTCAGTCTCAAGGAGAATGAACATATGGCATTTGCTTGTTAATTGATGGGACTGAAGCTGTCATGCTAAGTGATATAAAAAAACCAAAGGCCAAATGTTCTCTCTGAGATGTGGATGCTAACCCATAACAAGGGAGGGGAAGTATAGGAGTTCACTGAATTGGACAAAAGGGAATGAAGGGAGGGGTGGGAAGAAGAAAAAGAGTAGAATGAATTGCACATGATTTTTGAATGTGCATATGAACACATGAGCAGTATACCTGCACAAGAATGGGATAAAAATTGGAATGGTTTGCACTCCATATATGCACAATATGTTAAAATACATCCTAGGGTCATGTGTATGTAAAAAGAAACAAATTTTAAAAAAGGAGAAATAATTTTATATAGGTTTTGTATTCAAATTAACATTTTATGCTGTCAGTGATGAGAAATATAATAATGTTTTCTGATAAATAAAAAGAATCAGTATTTGCATATTTTCCTTTCCTAGAATGTTTATATGATCATTTGCTTTTTTTGTTATACCATTCTTTTGTTTCCACTTGAAAGACTGCCTGTAGCAATTCCAAAAAGGAAGTCTAGTGGTAATTAATTCTCTCAGCCTTTATTTTTTTGCCAAAAAAGTTGTTATTTTTTCTTAATTTTTAAACGAAATTATTGCTGGTGCTCTCTTTTCAGTTGTTAAATTGTTTTTATTTTGTGTGTGTGCATCCTTTTTCTTTGAAAAATTAATACATCATATCTGACCTAAAGTTTTCTTCCAAAAAATCTGCTGATGTTTTTCTGAAAGCTCCATCTTAGGAGATAAATCACTCTTCACTTCTTATATTCAAAGTTTTTTATTTTCATTTTATTTATTTACTTATTTATTTATTTATTTTCTAGTTGCTGATAGACTTTATTTATTTATTTATATATGGTGCTGAGAATTGAACAGACTTTTATTTATTTATTCATATGAGGTGATGGGAATCAAACCCAGTGCCTCACACTTGCCAGGCAAGTGTGCTTCTGCTGAGCCACAGCCGCAACCCATCAAAAATCTTTATTTTTAAATTTTGATTGTTATAATTTTCCTCACTTTGGGTCCTTTTTGAATTCATCTTAATTATTTTTCTTTGAGTTTCTTGAATTTGGGTATCCATTTTCTTTCTCAGAATTGAAAAAAAAAAAGTCTTTTATTTTTTCAAATGAGTTCTACTCACCCTTCTCTTTCTCTTCTTTAGAGATACATGCAAAACACATATTTGTCCTTGTGATGTTGTCTCATAAGTCCCTTAGAGTTTTTTCACATTTAAAATTTTATATTTTTAATTTTCTTTTTGTTTCAATCAATAATTTCAAAAAATATTTTATTTCAATTGTTGTTTTATTTAAATACTGTCATGTTGGCATTTTTACACTTTACATGCATTTTCCTGATTTTGTGTCATTTTTTTAATATTTATTTTTTAGTTGTAGTTGGACACAGTATCTTTATTTTATTTTTTTATGTGGTGCTGAGGATTGAACCCAGGACTTTGTGTGTGCTAGGTGAGTGCTCTACCAATGAGCCAGAATCCCAGTCCTTTTGTGTAGTTTTCTGCTGTTTCCTCATAACACATGTAGGTATTTTTACAAGGACTATTTTTCATTTCATGAAATTATTCATAGACCTTCAAAGTCTTAGGATTGGTCTTTGTAGAGTTATCTCATTTATTTGATTTATTTGTGTTTCTGTGTTTCTTCATGTGTCTTGTTATTTCTGTTATAATTTTTTGTTTTGTTTTTGCATTTGAAGAAACAGCTACCTCTTCCAGACTTTGTGAATCAATTTTGTATGGGGGACAAGTTTCACAAATTAGCCAGAAATTTTGGAAGCCCCTTGGGTCTTTTATGGGAGTGGTTCTTTTCTGGACTTGAAAGATGATTTCTGAATTAGGTTTGCTGGTTTCTTTAAGAAAGTCTTGTACTCTCTTCCTTCCCCTGGTGTCTCATTGCTATATGGTAGAGTCTGATGCTTAGACAATCCTTTTGAGCTCTCTCTGGTTCTCAGCCCAACTCAGGTATTGAAAGTAAGAAATTTCCTCATATGAGCCTTGAGACAAGTGAGACAAATCATTTCCTCAGACATCTGTCTCTCCCTAAACAACACCTATAATATTGGAAGCATATCCACCCTTCTCCTAAGAAAGTAGTCATGAATTATGTTTGCCTTGCTGGGTTGGGCATGGGGTTGATAGCAAGTGAATGGAAATGGCCTTTCTTTTTTACCTCTTTAAATAAAACTGTATTCCTGGAATACCCCAATTTCATAACTGGCTTATGCAATATTCTTATGGGATCATTGGACCATAATCTTTGTGTGTCAATATATGTGAGGAAGTGAGGTCTGGGGCTTTATATTCTGAAAAATTTCAGACATCACTCAAGGAAAACATTTTTATTTAATAAAAAAGTTGATACTAGGCTATTCATATTATAATGTGACTTTCATTCAAGTATAATTTCTTAAATGTGAGCTACATTGTAGCATAACATTCATTTTACAGGAAAGCTTCAATACACTTCGGCCACTTTTATCTTATGACCATTGAGTAACTACAAATAATGTATGAAACTTGTCCCCCATACATTTATGATATTTGTGGTATTGTTTAAATATCCTAAGCCTTTTGGGTTTTCAAGTTGCAATATTCTTGTAAAATATGTATTATTTAAATTATTTTTAATGCTGAATACCTGAATGTATCCAATTAAAGTCATATGCATTCTCCAAATTTATAATTCAATTTTCTCAAAAAAGTTTAGTCAAATAGTATTTTTTGTGAGCCCTGAAATAAGGGAATCTGATGAGCACACTTAAGATTTTTATATTTTAAGGTGTTAGAGTATAAACCAAATCTGAAATCAAAAATAGTTTTCCATTTAATTTTTAATATTTGATATTTTTTCTCTCATTGTTTTATTGAAAATATTTTGCATTCCTTTAATTTGTTCCTCAGAGCCCCTATACATCCTAGATTTTACCTTTTAATACTATCCCATATTTTATGAAATTCAGCTCCTATTCTCTTAACATCTTTTCTCCATGATCAAGTTTCTTTGCCAAGATTATGTATATTGCCTTTATTATGTCAATATCTATTTTTCAAATGATGTAGTCTGTTGGTAATGCTTTCCATTAAATTTTTAATATGGTTTATTGATTCTTCAATTTCAAGAGTTTCCAAATTATCCTTCTTCAAAATCTATATCTCCTTCTTGACATGATCTTTCACTTCTAATATTTTCTCTCTGATTCCAATCCTTACCTCATTTTTTACCTCTTATGTCTTCTTATCTTTGAACTTTCTAAATTTATTCCTTGACATTTCCTACACTGCAGTATCAGTAGAGTCTATTGTTGAATCATTCTGTTTTGGATGTTTTCTTCTCTTGTTTTTTTTCATATTGTTTATGTATCAACCCATCTTCAAATGGATCTGAAACAGTGGGGTTTCTACTCTACCAGCTTTTAGTTATCCTGTAATTTTCCAGTGCCTCAGAGATTAAGGGAAGTCAAATAACCTCAAAAACCTATGCATATAACATATAGGATTAAATTAAATACTTAGTTCCTATTATAACATGTACAATGTTGATTGACACAATAATAAATAAACAGAAATTATAGGGTCAGCAATTTCTATCATTAAAGATAGTAGTTAATCATGAATTATGTCCATCAAAAACTCAAACAATTGGTATTACCTATGACTTCCAGTGTTTTAACTGCTTCTATTGCATTAGTGGTGGGGTCTGACATTATACAAACTAACCAGTGGTAAGAGAAGTTAAAAATAGAGATAATTAAGAGTAAAGAAGAATATATTAGGGAGACAAAGATTTGCAATTTCAAAATAGGGCTGATCCATAGACAACATATTGTTCATTATTTATGAGGAGGAAGAGAAGAAATAAAAGTAAAAGAAAAATTAGAGGAATAGTGAAAGAGAGAACAATGAGTCTGGCTTCTGTTGGTTTAACATCTATTTATTTATACATTTTTAAATTACTGCAATATAGACATATACAACATTGAAATTCACCATGCTTTATTCATAGATGTACAAAGAGAGTTTAGTTTGTTTCATTCTACTGTTCATCCCTCTGTTTGTCCTCCATGCCTTCTATGTAACCCCTTCCACAGATATCTCTGCAATTTTTGTTGAATGCCCTCTTTTCCATTATGTGGTCGAGTATTCACATATGAGGGGAAATATTTGACCTTTGGCTTCCTGAGTATGGCTTATTTCACTTAGAATTGTGTTCTCATTTCATCAATTTTCCACCTAGTGCCATAATTTAATTCTTCTTAATGACTAAGTAAAACTTCATTGTGTATATACACCATGTATTCTATAAATTACTCTGTTGATGGGTTTGATGGCTGGTTCTGTAATTAGGTTATTATGAATTGTGTTGCTATAAGCACTGATGTGCCTGTGTTTCTAGAGTATGCTGATTTCAGATATTTGGGTATATACCAAGGAATGAGACAACTGGGTCAGATGGTAGTTCTATTCCAAGTTTTGAAAGGGCTATTCATCCAGTTTTCAAGAATGGCTGTACTAATTTGAAGTCCTACCAACACTGCATTTCCCCATGAATTATTCTTTTTTTCTTTTTAAAAATTATTTTCAGGTGTATGTACAGTAAAGTGTATTTTGACATATTATATATACATGGACTATAACTTTCCATTCTTGTGCTATATATACTGTAGAGTTACACAGGTTGTGTAATTCATATAAGTACATAGGAAAGTTATGTCTGTTTCATTCTACTATTTTTCCTATTCCCATCCTCTCCTTTCCCTTCATCCTTCTATGTCTAATCCAATAAACTTTATTCTTCCTTTCACCCCAAATGTTTTGTCTGATATGTGGATCTCTGCACAATATCCTTGATAATTGATATTTTGAGTGGAGTGAGATAAAATCTCCATGCAGTTCTGTTTGAATCTAATAGTTTTATTGAAGTATAGGGAAAGAGCAAGGACATTATAACAGACTTTCTCTTCCTTGTAGTTTTGATTGTCATTTCCCTGATTCCTAAATATGTTTTATGTATATTTATACACACACACACACACACACACCACTTGTATTTTTTATTTTAAGCAATGTCTGTTTTAGATTTTGTGCCTGTTTCGTTTAGTAATTGGGGTTTAATATTTTTTAGGTTTTTTTTATTATTCTATATATTAATTTCCTGAGGAACAGATGAAAAATATTTTATCACATTGGTAAGCTCTTTATTTACATTCTTGTTTCCTTTGTTGTGCAGAAGTTTTGAAATTTGATTTCATCTCATTTATTGACTGTTAGTTTTATTTCTTGTGCTTTAGAGGTCTTGTTAAGTTGATGACTTTGTCAATATGTTGGAGTGTTGGGCCTCATTTTCTTTAAGCAACTGTAGAGTTTCTGGTTTAATTCCTAGGTCTTTGATACACTTGGAGTTGGCTTTTATGCAGGGTGATAGGGATCAAGTTTTATGTTTTTCACATATGAATATCCAGTATTCATAGCACCACTTGTTAAAGTGTTTCTGTTTTCTTCAATATATATTTTTGGCCCCTTTGTCGCATATCAGGTCACTTTATCTATGTGGGTTTGTCTGTGTTTTTTTTTTTTTTTCCATTCATCTTCAGGTCTGTTTTGGTGCAATATAATGCTGTTTTTTTTTTTTTTTTTTTTTTTTTTTTTTTTACTAAAGCTCTGTGATATAATTGTATATCTGGTACTATGAAGATATCAGCATCACTCTTCTGGTTTGGGATACATTTTGATGTTCTATGTCACTTCTGTGTCAAAATGAATTTGAGAAATGTGTTTTTTCTGTGTGTTATGAAGAATGTCTGTGTTGTGAAGGATGTCATTGATATTTTGACTGGGATTGTATTGAGTCTGTTCACTGGTTAAGGTAGTATGACCATTGGGATAATATTAATTTTGCTTTTTTCAAGATTATTGAAAGTATTTCCACTTCTTAAGATTGTCTTTGATTTGTTTTACTTCACCATTTTATAATTTTCATTGTTGAGGTTTTTCATCTCCTAAGTTAGATATTTTCCAAAGTATTTTCTTTAGGGGTTTTGAATGAGACATTTTTCTCAATTGTTTTGAAGAGGGTTTGCTATTGCTTATAGGACTGCAATTGATTTATGTATTATTTTCTTGTATCATCTCTTTTAGTAGATTTGTTATCAGCACTATAAATTTTCTGATGGAGCATTTAAAATCATCTAAGTAAAATGTTCATGTCATCAGTAAACAGAGGCAACAGGAGTTCTTTTTCCTATGTGTATGGAATTAGTTTCTTCTCTTGCCTGTTTGCTCTTGCTGGGAAATCAAGGAGTGGTGAAAGTTTACTTCCTTGTTTTGCTTTTGTTTTTAGAAAAAGATGTTTCAGTTTTTTTTTTTAATTCAGTTTGATGTTGGCATTTGGTTTCTCCTTCTATCATTAGTCCCTCTGGTGTTTGTAACCTGAATGGGTGCTCAGTGTTGTGAATAGGCTTTTCTGAATCTACTGATTATATCATGGTATTTTTGTACGTAAATTTGTTTATACAGTAAATTTTGTATATGTGTGTGTGTGTGTGTGTGTGTGCTCTTGCAAGCGTGTGCGCATATGTATATATGTACACATATATGTACTTAAATTTTTTTTTTGGAATTGGGAATTGAACCAAGGCATGATTTTCCAATTAGGTTCATGTGCCACTATCCACTTTTTAATTTTTTTCATATTTTTGTAAATGCATTATAGTATTACAGAACAATGGATTTATTGTTACATATTCACATATAAATCTAATATAAAAATAAGCAATATTATACCCCAGTGTTTCCCTTTTTTTCCTTCCCTCCCCCAGGTCCTTTTACTCCTTTTTTATTTCTTCTTTTTAGATATATGTGACAGTAGAGTACATTTGGAGATATTATATATGGATGAGATATACCTTATTCTAATTAGGATCCCATTCATGTGGTTGTACATGGTGTGGAATTTCACTGGTCATGAATTCATATATAAACATAGGAAAGTTATGTTCAATTCATTCTCATGTCTTTCCTATTATCATGCTGCTCTCTTACCTTCATTCCTCTTTGTCTGCTCCAATGAACTTCGATTATATCTTCCCTGTCCGTTATTGTGTATTAGCATCCACATATAAAACAAAATATTTGGCCTTTGGTTTTTGGGACTGACGTATTACACTTAGCTTGATAGTTCCTAGTTCCATGAATGTATTGCCAAATGCCTTAATTTGATTTTTCTTTAAGGCAGAGTAATGTTCTATTGTGTATATATAACCATATATTCTTTTGGATATTTGATTTTAAGAGAGACTAGGATGAAGGGTCAGAAGCTTGGAAGAGAAAAGCTATTGGTATGATTCTGTAATTCCCAGGTGTCTTTATGGAGAATAAAATTGACACTTTCACCCCAGGCCATCTGTTCAAGACTACAACAGTACATCTCAAGTCGGGTACATGACAGTCACTTGGAGAGTTCACTCAGACTCAGACTTCTGGGCCTCAACTCAGAGTGTCTGACTCAGGGCCCAGGGTGGCCCTTCTCTATTCCTTACAAGCACCCAGGGTTTGCTAAAGTTCCTGGTCTAAACACTTCCAACTGATGGCCCTGGTCTAGAAATTTCAGGGGCAGTGAAGGTGACATAAGGTCCTCCTTGAGTCCAGTCTTCACCTTCTTTCCCTACCTCTTTTCCCAGTGCCCTACAGAGAAACCTACTGTAGCTCCTACTTAGATCACACCTGCATATGTCCATGATAAATTGGAGCATGTGGGATCTTCCAGTCTCATGGTCCTTCCACAGTTTCAGATTTTTTCCCTGAAGACTGCAAGCCCTATCTCTGTACTTCAACCACTGTCTTCATATCAGTTTTTAGAATCTCATCTTTTGGATTGTTGATTTCCATGTGAATTTTAGAACATTGTTTACTCTTAGAATTCCACTCTGCATTTTCATGATATTTTATCCAGGACTTTGTGGACACAGGATGTTGCTGATGACAATGGGATTCCTCTTTTTCCCTTTTATGAAAGGAAGCTACCAGTCTGGGACTAACTCCTCTACTGAGTGTCAAGGAGGAGCCAAACATGGGCCCTTTTGGGTTCCTAAGACTACTCTGAAAAATAATATTTATTGGGTGTCCTAAAAAATCAATTTATTGTACCACAGTTGTGGAGTCTAGGAGTCCAAACTGAATTATTATAAGGTATCTGCTCTGGAAGGTCTAGGGGAGGATTTTTCCTTGTCTCCTCTAGCTTTCAGTAGTTGTAGGAAATTCTTGGCATACCTTGACGTGTAGATTCATCTCTCCTTTTTCTGTCATGATTATCACATGTTGTTTTCTCTGCACAGGTATACTTGTCCAAATTTCCTCTTCTAAGGTCATGAATCATTAGATTATAGCCCACTCTAATTGACTATGGACTCATACAACATTTTTATATGCAAAAACCTCATTTCCAGATGAGGTAATAAGCTGATATGCTGGGAAGGACATGACTATTCAACCCAGAGCATGTATTGAGCACTTAATGTGCCCTATTCCCTGTATTTCCCATGGCAGCACTGTGAGGTACACACAGGCATCACTCACACAGAATAAACTAGGATATGAAGCTCAGTAAAGTTGTGCTCCAGCCAGAAGCACATGGAACACTCAAGGTTGTAGTCACAGTGTAGCTGTAGCATGGGTCCACCTGTCCATTGAAAGAACCAAAGGCCAAATAATCTTTATGATATGTGGATACTAACAAATAATCAGGAGGGAGAAGGAAGAATGAGACATGTGTAGACATGAGACTGCTTCCCAGAAATAGTCCCAGAGTACTACAAAGGACTTCAAATCTTTTAGTAGCTGCCTCTTTGAGAATCTTAGAGCAGGAATTGATGCATAAAATAACACTGCTCAAATTTACTTATCAATTATCCCAAAAGTTGCAATATTACTCTTCTAAATTTAGATTACTAGAATTTCATTGAACATCCTATGTGGGTTTATAGTATGGAATTAAAACAATATTTTTCTTCACTATTTAGATATATAAATGACAGTAGAGTGAATTCTGAAATATTATATACACATAAAGTATAACTTATTCTAATTAGGATCCCCTTCTTATGGTTGTAACATGATATGGGGCTTCACTGTGTGTGTGTATTAATAGACGAACATAGGAAAGTTATGTCTGATTCATTCTGTCTTTTCTATTCCCATTTCCCCTACCTTCTTTTATTCCCATCTGTCTAATCCAATCAATATGTATCCTTCCTTCTCCCCCCTGATTATTTGTTAGTATTCACATATCATTAAGATTATTTGGCCTTTGGTTGATAGGGTCTATTATGCTGATTTTATGTCCTTTATGTTTATACTGAGAAGTGGGATAACTTGGTCAATTGGTGGCTCCATTACAAGTTTCTTGAGGAATCTCCATACTGCTTTCAAGTATTGGTTGCACCAATTTGCAGTCCAACCAGCAACGTATGAGTGAACTTTTTTGCTACATCCTCTCCAACATTTATTATTACTTGTATTCTTGATAATTGTCATTCCAATTGGAGAGAGACAGAATGCCTGTGTAGTTTTAATTTGCACTTTTCTAATGTTTAGTGATGTTGAAATTTTATTTCATATATTTGTTGTCCATTTGCATTTCTCCTGTGATGTGCCTGTTCAGTTCCTTTGCCCATTTGGTGATTGGAATGCTTGTTTTTACAGTGTTAAGTTTTCTGATTTCTTTATATATCCTCGAGATGAATGCTGAACTTGATGTGCAGGTGGCAACAATTTTTTTCCCATTGTAGGTTCTCTTCACATGCTTGATTGTTTTCTTTGCTGTAAAGAAGATTTGTAAATGGGCAACTCATGTCCCTCTTGAAGCAGTTCAATAATAAATGATACATGGAAAGCAAAATATAAATTACTTGTGTGTCATGCTCATTTAAAGAGTCATAATACCTTCAAGAGATAAAGGCAGTGACAATCCTATTTAAAATCATGAAAGTAGGTTCATAAAATGTAGGCCCTTTAGCCAAATCCCAGTTTCAGTAAGTCATAGAGTACAGTTCTGCACTGTTATTTGTGTTTTCCCTGAGCCAAGCTGTAGTAACAGGCCCAAAAATCTAATGAATTCAGTTTGTTTGAATAGAGATAATAAGACATTCTTATTAAAACCCACTGGCCCAGATAGTATGATGGTTTAGCATTATGTCCTCTTTGCCAGTATTAGATGTTGACAATTTAAAATATTGTTTAGGATTCATCATTGATTTTCTAAATACAGATGTTTGGGGTGGGTGAGGTAGGGAGAGAGGCTCTGCTTATAATATAAAAAAAACAAATTGCCTCATTCAAAAGTTGACAGATATAGCTGAAGGATATTAGAACAGTGAAAGAACTCAAAGAACTCAGAAGTAAGCCTGTATTCTCGTTTCAATTGAATATATATTTATGTGTGTGTGTGTGTGTGTGTGTGTGTGTGTGTGTGTGTATTATTACAAACTGTCATTTGTTTTGCCCGTTTTATTCCCCTTTTTTTCCATTTTGACATCAGAAGAAAAAAATAAAGAAGCAAATGCATAAAAAAGACACAGGAACAGATAAGAGAAGCAAAATCGTAAGACCACAAGCATATGGAAGAGTAAGTAAAAAGGGTCTTCTCTCCTGTACCTTATATCTGGGAATAATTTTATTGTGCTTCAGCGTAACAGGTTTATAACTAGAGAGGGCCCCTCTCTCTGTGAATTTCTCCACTGATTAACTTTCAAAATGATCACTAAATTTAATAGAGATCAATCAGTGGGTAGTTGAATAAAAGTTTGTGGCACATGCAGTGCCTTTTATATAAAACGATAAGAAGTTAGGAGATGGTTAAAACACCACTATCTGAATTGTTCAACATCCTTCATTCAGAGCACATGATGAAAACAAAACTAGTATCCTGAGAGGCACCTGACCTTTGTCCAACAGCTGGCAAATAGTACCCTCCTAGGAGTAATAAGAATGTGGGAAGTTCATTTTGAAGTGTGAGGTTCCGGATTAGTTGGTAAAATGATCCGTTGCTTCAGGGAGAAGATAAAGATGGTATCCTACACCCTAGAGGTGGTGTATCAAGAGGTATGTGGGCTCATGATTCTTTACACTCTGTAAATGGTGTGTGAGCATTTTGTGAGCTTGTTGAGCACTTATGGAAGTATATGCAATGCCTTGCTGTACCTTTTGATCACTAGCACCCTGAAGAGTTGCTACAGGGTGTAAGCACTCCATAATCAGTGTTTCTTCACAAACCATTATCTGTATAAAAGGGCTACTTTGAAAATAGAAAAGAATCATTTGTTGAAACATGAACCTATAGACATGATGTAAAAGGGAGTTTTTAAAAAGGAATTTGGAGTCATCATCAGTGATAGAGAAGACTGGCAGACTCCAGGTGTTACCAGATCCAGGTCCAGGCTCCTCATTACTGGAAAACCAGTAGTCAGGAGATGTGAATTAGTGGGAAAGAAATCAGGTTTACTGAAGATCCAGCACACTGGTAGAGGGAGGGTGCTGTCATCCTCATAGTGTCCTCTTGGGAATCTGAGGGACACAAAGGATTTTTATAGGGAGAGAAAGATGGGATTGTGAGGCAGTGGGAGAGGTTTCTTTAAGCAGAACTTTTGTCATTGAGGGTGTGTTTCCTTTTCTTTCTTTCTGAATGGACCATCACAATGGAGCTTGACTTTCTGGGGCTAGTACCTATACTTTTTTTGAATCAACATATTTCTTTCTGCATGGTAAATGTCACAGAAATTTGCTTGTTTTGTGCTGGTATATAGCTAAAGACTAAGAAGAGGCATGGCACATTCTGATTTTATCTGAGAATCACCAGATATTCTGGCTTTTGTAAATCTAAAGGAACATTATACAACAGTTCACATCTTAATCGGTTAGCCACAGCTTCTCTCCAAAATTTAGAAACCTGGGTGGAAGAGAGGGTATAACTCTGTGGGGTGCACAGGAGGAAAGCTGAAGTAACTACCTAGGACAGCTCCCAGTGGTGATGTCCTCCCCACCTTTTTCTGTTCTTTTTTTAAAGAGAGAGAGAGAGAGAGAGAGAGAGAGAGAGAGAGAGAGAGAGAGAGAGTTCTCGGTGGACACAACATCTTTGTTTGTATGTGGTGCTGAGGATCAAACCTGGGCCGCACACATGCCAGGCGAGTGCACTACTGCTTGAGCCACATCCCCAGCCCCTCCCCACCTTTTTCATTGATATTTTTTAATGAATCCAGAGGCACTTTAACAAAAAACTGAACTTATATATTTTTAATTTTAAAAAACATTTTTTGTTCCAATCTCTCATTAAGTTGTTGAAACTTGCCTCAAAGTTGAGATATTCTGTCTTGGCCTACTGAATAGATGAGGTGAGAAGTATACACCAGTGCACCTGGATAAGGGTGGCAACTGTTACACAGAAGCAGTCCTTATTTTTATTTTTTAATATGTTGTTATTAAAATGTTTAAACACTCACAAAAATATAAGTACATGGAATACCGTCCCACTCTTTTCTGTTATCACACTGTTTAAAAACTTAGCTCTAAAGTACTAAATATGGAAGGATAATTCTTTACCAGGCCAGCATATGATGAAATATACAGTATAGATTTAAAAAAATTTTAATTTAAAGAAATGTACAAGCTTTTGAATTTTTCTGAAAATGAACCGTTTTTCATATGTACTTTATTATGGATAGAAGAGGAACGATGTAGATGACAAGAAGAGCTCATGGAAAAACAGGAGGTAAACTTTTAGCAGATTCTGGATGGGGAGCCAAGGTAAATACAAATGACATTTAATCTCAGTTCAGTAAGAATTAAAAAACTTTCTGCTTCATGTAAGCAGGGTTACATTCCCAAGAGGCTGGCCTGTGGTACCTGGAGTCTTCTGTACCATCCTGGATGACATCACCTGCCAGCCCAACCCCATCCTGGAAGGGCATCCAGCAGCAGGTAGGGAAGGCTCTAGGGTGACGAGGGGGAGTGGGAGGTGTTTCATTCTTTGTCAAAAGAAGTTCCAGGGGACCAGCACAGTGTTGCTGAGGAAGGTTGGGGTTAGAAGGATATGCGGGAGGGGAGACCTTTGAAGCCTGTTCAGGGGTTCTGTGCAGAGCAGAGGAAGTGGAGGCTGGGTGTTTGTTGGGGGCAGCAGATTTTCAGAGGTGATAGCATGCCAAGCTTGGGAACTGGGAGGGCTTCAGGGTGTGGGAAGCACACTTGGACTGGAATAAAGGAGAGATTTCTTACATAAATAAGTGTCCTGAAGCAGTGTCATTTGAAGTCAAGGTTCAGAACGTGAGCTGACAGTAGTTGTGTTTCCTCTGAAGAAGAACTTGCAGGTTTTTAGTGCAGGTCTATACTTCACCTGATTAGTCTCAGGAGTGGTTATTTTCTTCTTCACTGATAGTTCATCCCAGTTCAACTGAATGGCAGCGGTCCACTCTTTTGTATGCTAAAGATTTCCACATCCATGTACAACTTAATGTTGTCAGAAACATTTTGTGTACTTCTTTCTTGACTTTTATTTGGTCTTTCCCAATAAGCAGAGTAGCTGTCCAGTGTTGTTTATTAACATGGTCCCCAATGTCTATACAGTCATTTAGACCACTGTAGATCCTTTTATGAAGTGCGTGATGAGATGACTTTTATTCCAAATAGAATTCACACATGTGCAATTAAGTACTCAAAAGTATTTTGAACCTGAGGGGGACCATGGCATTCTCAAGTAGGAAAGAAAAAGGATACTGCAGTATGATCCTTCAAGATATCTCTGAACAGAAAAGCATTATATGTTGTGAAAAAAATTATCTATATATTGAGATTTGTGTGTATCTTTTCTAGGTAGAAGAATCTAGAATTGTTTTAGTTTAGCCTTGATCTGTTAGTACTGTAATAATGGTGAGGACATTGCCTTGCCTTTCCTTATCTTTCTTGCTTCCAGTTTCCTTCTGTATGTAAACCTAAAAAAAAAGTCGAGTGTGAGTGAAGTTCTTATTTTCTCTCTCCTTCTTTTGTAAATGATGTTTATATTTTGACCAGTAGAAACTTAGATGTACCAGAGTTGTACATATTCGTGGTAGTTAAATATATTAACATGGTTATTTTAGCTCATTCTATTTGTGCTCAGTTTTGATAAATGTATCCCTGTTGTCTGAATGCTTAGTAACACACTGTGTTTGGTATTAGAAGTGTATGGAAATAGCAGCACCGTTGCCTCTGATCCTTGGCCTGGTAGTTTTCAGGGCTTGCTTGCTGAGTAGAAGTTTTACCAGCCTCAAGTCAGTGAACTGGTTTCTTGTGAAGAGTATTTCATGATAGGGTTGCACTCTAAATTCCATTTCTGTGTATGACAGGTTGTGTTGATGGGATGGGACACCAAGTATAATGGGAAGAATGGTGCTCCAATGCTAAGGGAATGACTCCTAGATACATCATTTCTCACACTCAAACCAAGTGTGATCTTGCAGGTGCTGGAGAGAGATTCTGAGGCTGACCATGAATCAGTGGATTGGAGACACTTGGAGACCCTGCTGCAAACTAGGAGGCACTGGTTTGCAGTGGAGCAGAAAGGCAGTGTGGGCTCTGGTTCAACATCCACTTGGCAGACACCATCACCAGTGCTTAAGGATGGAAGAGAGCCCCCCGATCTGGATTCTGCTTGACTCCAGGGGAATGACGCAAATTGGAGGTTAGTTGTGGCCTACACGATGGGGAAGTGTGCTCCTGAATATTGCTACTGAGAGGACCACCTGCCTTCTACATGCACCACAGTGCTTTGGATGCCAGGAAGCCCTGGGATGTGTGTCTAGGTATTAGTGAACAGCAGGAAAGTGGGAGGCAGTGGGAGGTTCCAGAAAGGGGAATTGATAGAATGCAGGACCCTGTCAGGACAGGGTTCTTGTGGGGATTAGGCTGGGAGTCCTGGGAGGGGAAGCAGTGGGAGGCAGTGCAGGGGCAACTGGCTGAGGAGTAGCAGTTTGGGTCTGGACATTGGCTGATTGATCTTTGAAGAGGTTAGAGAATGCCAAGCCTGGGGACACACACCAGTAAGGATGTGTGTCCTCAAGGATGTAGGGCCTGTACCTGGGGGTGAGGTAGGGTTATTACATGGAGGAGGAAGTATTTTATGGTGACTGATTGTGGGCATTGGTTAGAGAGAAACTTCCTTTTGTTATTAAGCATATTGTAATAGCAAATATGAAATCCAGGTTCTGAAAAGCATTTAGCACTTTTTTTTCCTCAATGAGGAGTCTCCTGCAAACTTTTGAAGTTTTCACCATAGTCAATAGGTCATAGGTGGTTGGTAGGGTTTCATTGTTTTGTATACCAGTGACTCCTGTAATTTAAAACAAGCTTACCTTGCCCAAAGCTCTTTTTATATCTCTTCTGGTACTTTGAATTTTACTTTACCTTTACCAATAAACAGTGTCTTTCCACTGACATTTGTCATCAAGTTGTGCAAGCTGAGTACTCAGCAACTTTGCTGTCTGTCCCATTCAATATTTTAAGCTCACCCATCTTAAAAACTACCTTGCCACTGAAAAGCTGAATATCCAGGTGTCCTGGTGTAAATGCCAGTGTGTTGCACTTTGTACCCTCAACCCCCAACAACCACAGCATGCCAAGATGTAGGATCCTATCTTTTTGAGACCTACAGCTCCAGGAGCAAAGCCTCTTCCATTTTTGTGCTTGAAGGGAAGAAGGAACCCTCAGTGCTGGCAGCTGGCTTGGATTAGGGAGGCCTAGCAATTGAGAAGCAAGATATCACAGGAGCTACAATAGTGTCTGGATCTTCTAAGAGATCCTGCAGTGTAGACCCCTCCCTCAAATTTCACAGGTTGCTTCTCTGGGAGCTCAGGTGTATGCCTGAAGCAAGTGAGGTTGATCAGCACCGTGAAGTGGACCTTCTCAAAATCACAAGTCGAAAGAGAAAAAGGAAAGACCAATATCTAAGATCAGTGTTGTTAAGAAACAGATGCATAGGGGCTGGGGTTGTGGCTCAGGGGTAGAGCACTCTCCTTGCACATGTGAGACCCTGGGTTCGATCCTCAGCACCACATAAAAATAAATAAGTGAAATAAAGGTATTGTGTGCGACTACAAGTAAAAAATAATTTTTTTAAAAAAAGAAAGAAACAGATGCTTAGTGCTAGTCTTACTTACTCATATATTGAGGTTTGGGGTTGAGAGAATAGGAAGTTGTTCTGACCAAAGAAGTGGAAGCTGTGAATGGATGGGGTCTTCATATTTTTGAAAAAGTAGAATTGTCTGGTGATTGGTCTTTGGCTGACACCATGCACCCCATTTTCCGGGAACATCAACTCTGCTGCTGGTGACATCAGCATTCAGCTCATGGGCCATTATCAATGTGTGCCTCTTTGGTAGCTCTGTTTGGATATGTGGAAGTTCCTGCAGTACTGTTTGCCTGTCAAGACATGATGTTGTTGGTCCTGGTGCATCAGTAGCTGATCAAAGCAGACTGTGTACTTGCATCTGTATTGGAGAACCAGCCTTTGAACGTGGACTTGAGGATATTTGAGGAAGGAAGCTGTGACATACAGCAGAATTTGAACAAAAACAAAGATGGCAATATGGTTATTGATTTTGTACTTGGGATAGACATTTCAAAACCCAACAGTCTACCAATAGATGTGAAAACCATGACTGAAGTGAAGAAAATGAGGAGTTCTGGCATTCTTTTGAGAGAGTGCCAGTAGCCCTCCACTCACCCACTGCACTCTGTACTGCCTTCTGGCGACTTATGAATGAATTCTCTCCATAGCCTCAGTTGATACATGTGCAGTGTTTCTTTCCTCTGGCAATTAAATCATATGATGTTTTTTAGGGCATAAATACTGTTTTTAATTTATTCCTCATTGAGAGAGAATTCTCAGAAACTTCAGGGCATTTTTATATATTCCAAAGTACATTTCATCCTGTAGCTACTGCTTTACCCTCTTATGTCTTTGTAACCAGTCAGGTGGCTCATCACTGTGTGATCTTCTTTCTATTTTTTTGTGATCCCTGTTTGTTCTTAATTTTTCTCTCTAGCTTTTTCATAGGGTATAAAACCTTCAACCCTTTGCATTCTGTGTCTGATTATGTCACTGATCATGTCATTCCTTGTTCCGTTCATAACTTTGCTGGACATAGCAGTCTTTATTGGTAAGTATATACTTTCAAAGCTTGGAATACTTTATTCCAAACCCCCTTGATTTTAGAGTCTGAGGTGAGAAGTTTGAAGTGAAGCTTATAAACATAAATATAATGAAATTTATACAAACAAATATAATTTTATATAAATGTGACCTAATGTTTTTCATGTGTATCTTTTACTATTTGTCTTTATTTCCATTGTTAGATCCTTTGATTATAATATGTCTTGCAGAGCTGCTTTTTATCTTAATGTTTTTTCTTTGGGATTCTGTATGTATAGTGTATGTATATGTCTATCTTATTTTTAATGTTTGAATTTTTTTTAGTGTTATTTTATCAAAAAGGTTGACACCATTAGCCTGAATCTCTATGTTCTTCTTGAACTTTGGCCAAGATTTTCTATTTGACCTTGAGCCCAAAGCAGTGGTGTTTGCCAACCATGTACTGAAGGTTTTGAAAATGTAAGCAAAAATAAACTTTCCTTCTTAAAATTGTTGTATGGTATATTAGTCATATTAATAGATAATTATTAACAGGGAAGGAGATACTTTTTAATCAAAATTTTGAGCTTTTGTTTTTTATTCAGTTTATTCTTTTCCAGTTTTTAAGGCTATTTTGAAGTGGAACTTAATGTATCTCAATTTTATATATTAAGATTTACATTTTCATTTATACTGGTTTTGCTTCAATGTTGAGTTTCTCTTCAAAGTCAAATTGGAAAAAATTGATTGAGACTATAAATTTGATCCATTAGATCCTCCAGGATATATTCTTATTTAATATACATAAGCTTATCTCAAATGATTTGGAGAGTTCTTCAGGCTGGGCTACTTGATTTGAAGAGAAGGAAAATATAAATTAAAAGCTTCAAGTTATAAATGCATTTTGGAACCAACTCATATCCTTCTCGGCTATATTGGTGTTTATATGTTGTGACTTGTTAACCACCTGTGGGAAATTTCACTGAGCTGTTCCAATTATTATCTTGCAACTGTTGTTTTAATATTAAGTGATATTTTTCTTAAGAAAAATCATAAGTATGTTTTCCACTGATATTTTGAGAGCCATATTCACTACACAGTTTTTAAAAAACAGATACTTTTACCTCTAAATCTATTTTCTGACAGGGTACAGTAAGCAAATGTTTTGTGGATTTGTATGGAAAATTAAATAACTCTACCCAATGGAAAATATAAACAATTGACCATGTATCTGAATCAAAAACATCAAGGTATGTTTCTATTGTAGATGTAATAAAATAAGATTTTGAATCACTCCTTCTTCATACTTATAAAACATTCTTTTAAAAATGATTGTAGTAGAGTGACATGAATTTAATGAAATTCTTAAAAGTATATGAGCATCTCAATTACAGTTGAATGCCATTCCCTTGTCTCTCATTAATACTTGACCATATGACACGGAATGAGAATTCAGTAATGAACTTTCCTATGGTTGGAAGAATGATTGATATTAGTGTAGAAACAGAAGATCTGTCCTTGAAACATAAATGCTCTTCAGCAGGGAGTAAATGCTCATATAATTAAATACCTATAACTATAAGCTACCATAATTTCTATATTATGATATGTAAGTAAGTCATTTTATGTTGCCTTTATAAGGTATATGAGTAAGGTTACTTTTATAGTTTTCTATTTTTTGATTCTTATTCTTTGTTATTCAGAAAGTTTTTCCTTGGAACCTATTTTCGAATTTAGCAGTATTTTGGATGCTGGAAAATATATAATAGCATTTTTATTTGGTATTTAATATATTTACTTTTAATATTGCACAGGTTGTCTATCCCATTCTGTTTTAGAACATGAATATATCTGTAGGGATATCAAACTGGGGTTAAAATAAATAAAGGACCCAAACAAAAAGCACTTAAGTTAGAAAACCACAAGCCATTATATAAAGAGCGTAAATCATGCTGTCTTTAGTTAAGTGGGTCCACATTTAGAAGGTCAGGGGCTCACCCTGCTTATGAATAGGTTGAGTTCTTTTGTAAGTCTTGAGTGTCATAATCTATCTATCTATCTATCAATCAATCTATCTATGTTTAGTACAGTAATATAAATATGCAGAAAAACGTACACATACATGTATACGTATGTAATAGGGCTTCCAAGAGACAGAGAATCATTAAATGATTATAGATATTTGTAGATTTTTAAGCTGAAACAATCAGTTCACACTGGCTATTATTTTTTTCAACATTTTTAAAATTTGTGCATTATAATTGTACATAAGAAGGATTTGTGTTATATATTTATACATGCACAAAATTTAACAATATAATTTGGCCAATATTGCTTCCTAGCACTTCTTCCCTCCCTGCCTGCCTCTCAACCCTTGGTCTTTTTCTTTAATTATCTCCCTTTGATTTTCCTGAGATCATCCCCAACACCTTTCTATTTCTTTTTCCATTCTAGCTTGCACATATGAGAGAATGCATATGATCTTTGATCTTCTAAGTTTGACTTATTTTGTTTAATATTATGGTCTGCACCCATTTTCCTGCAGATGACGTAATTTCATTTATTTTATGGCTGAGTAAAGTTTTATATTATCTCACTTCTTTTTGAATTTCTAGCATTTGGCCTACAGGGAAGCTAGTGTTAGTCCATCATATTGATGATAGTAATAGCACAGCCCTCCTTTCTCGTTCACCTCCAATTTTGGTGTTCCTCATGTGTGCCTGCCATGATCCTTTGGGTGATCTTTCATCCTTGTAGTGGAATAGTATAACTTGCAGTAAGGATGAAGGATACTAAGCCAGAGAAGGAAACAGATGGTTGTGGAGGGAACTCCATTAGTTTGACTTTATGTCCATTATCTTTTTTCCTTGAGAAGCGTGGGTGCCAATTTTAAGCCAGAAAATGTCTACAGTATGAGGATTGCCTTCATCTTATAATATTTTATTCTTCTTGTATGTATCACAGTATTTTTCACATGTGAACTATAATTCTGTATGTAGTATAATTTTGATAATTATTTGACTTTCTCATTTTTTCTGGTTGGGGATATGTTAGTATTGTAATAAGGTTTTTCATTAATGAAATAGGTGGATTGGATCAGGTGATTTCTAATTCTGATTTCATCTTTGATACACCTTTTAATCTTTTACAGTTATTTGATATGTGTTTCTTTTTTCCTGAGCACCTAAAAACATTTTTTATTCATTCTATTTAGTTGTACATGGCAGTGGAATGCTCTTTGACACATCATACATAAATGGAGCATAACTTCTCATTCTTCTGGTTGTACATGACGTAGACTCACTGATCATGTAGTCATATATGCACATAGGGTAATTATGCCAGATTCATTCTGCAATTCTTCCTACCTCCATTCCTTTCCCCCTTCCTTCACTCCCCTCTGCCTTATCCACAGTACCTCTGTTTGTCCCTAGGAACCCCAACCCTTATTGTCAATTAGCATCTGAAATTCAGTGAAAACATTCAGCCTTTGGTTCTTTGGGATTAGTTAATTTTGTTAAGCATGATATTCTCCAGCTCTATTCATTTATCACCAAATTCCATAATTTCATTCTTATTTAAGGCTGAGTAATATCTGATTGTGTATGTATACCATATTTTCTTTATTCATTCATCTGTTGAAAGGCACTTAGACAGGTTTCATAGTTTAGCTATAACATTGATGTGGCTGCATCACTGTAGTATTCTGACTTTAAATCCTTTGGGTATGAACTGAGAAGTGGGATAACTGGGTCAATTCCAAGTTTTCTGAGGAATCTCCATGCTGCTTTCCATAATGATAAATTGAAAATATGCCTTCGCACCAGCAAGGTATGAATGAACCTTTTTTCCTACATACCCCCAATATTTGTTGTTGCTTGAATTCCTGATAATTGCCATTCTGACTGAAGTGAGATGAAATCTCGGTGTAGATTTGACTTGCATTTTTATAATTACTAAAGATGAACATTTTTTCATATGTTTGTTGATGGTATTTTTTTTCTGCTGTGCAGTGTCTGTTCAGATCCTTAGTCCATTTATTGATTGGGTGGTTGTTATTGTTGTTGTTATTATTAATATTATTATTAGTAGTAGTGTAAAGTTTTTGAGTTCTTCATATATCCTGGAGATTAATGCTGAAACTGAGGTGCAGGTGGTAAAGATTTTCTCCTGTTCAGTAGGCTTTCTCTTCATATTATTGTTTCTTGAGCTGAGAAGAATTTTAAAGGCTGCTTCTTTGATTCCATCCCATTTATTGATTCTTGATTTTACTTCTTGTGCTATATTGGTGTTGTTAAGAAAGTAATTTCCTAAGCTTACATTCCTACTTTTTCTTCAGTTAGTTGCAGGGTCTCTATGTTCTAATGCCTAAGTCCTTGATCCACTTTGAGTTGTGTGCAGGGTGAGAAGTAGGGGTTTAATTTCTTTTTTTTTTTTTAAAGAGAGTGTGAGAGAGAGAGAGAATTTTTAATATTTATTTTTTAGTTATCGGCACACACAACATCTTTGTTTGTATGTGGTGCTGAGGATCGAACCCGGGCCGCACGCATGCCAGGAGAGCGCACTACCGCTTGAGCCACATCCCCAGCCCAGTAGGGGTTTAATTTCATTTTGCTACATGTGTATTTCAAGTTTTCCCAGCACCATTTGTTGAAAATGCTATCTTTTCTTCAGTGTTTGTTTTTGGTGCTGTTTTACATTATTAGATAACTGTACTTATGTGGGTTTTTATCTGTGTCTTCTCTTCTTTACCATGGTTCTGGTACTGATTGTAATGCCTCCTGCATCACTTTTCTTGCTAATGACTGCTTTGCCTATTCTGATTTTCTAATATTTCCAAATGAGTTTTATGGGTGATTTTTCTATTTCTACAAAGGAACTCATTGGTATTTTTATAGGAATTGCATTGAATCTGCAAAGCACTTTGGGTAGTATGGTTAATTTGACAATATTAATTCTGCCTAAGATAGGCAGAATTAGGGCCTGGGAGATCTGTCCATCTTCAAAGGTCTTTAATTTCTTTCTTTAGTATTCTGTAGTTTTCATTGTAGAACTATTTCATACCTTTTCTTATATATATTCCAAAGTATTATATTGTTTTCTGAGCCTATTTTGAATGGGATATTTTTCTAATTTCTCTTTCAGTTCATTTGCCATTGATATATAGGTACATAAATTATTTATGGGTGTTAGTAACCCAACGGATTTTGACGTATTGTATCCCTGTTCCCATTTATTTCTGAAATTTTTTCTCCCCTGATTGTATCTGTTATCCAATCCTAATCCAGATTTGTATATTTTAACCTCCAGGCATTAAAAGGTTTATTTCTTGTCATTAACTTCTTATTTCTTTCATTTATGATCTTATAGGGTTCAAGAAGTTATCTCTATTTCTTGTATTTACCTTGTACTCAAATATATGATTTTTTTTTGGTTCAAGGGATTGAACTCAGAGGCACTTGACAATTGAACCACATCTCCAGCCTTATTTAGATACAGGATCTCACTGAATTGCTTAGCACCTTTTGTTTGCTGAGGCTGGCTTTGAACTTGCAATCCTTCTTAGATTCCTGAGCTGCTGGGATTACAGGTGCGCTCCACCCCGCCTGACAATATGAACTATTTCAAAGAATGGTCATTGTTTCATGGAGAAGCAAATGAATTTATTGTTGCTGGATTAAATAGTCCATAGATGTCTGTTCAGTCTATCTGATTAATGTTTTCCGATTAGTTCTGAATAATCTAGGCTGGCAAGATTTTCTTTTGGGGTGGACATGGTACACAAAGGCTTCCCCAAACCTCAGCAGTGCAAAGAGTATGCAGTGTGGTCCTCACAAGGCCTTTCATCTGCCACAAAAACTCTGTGTTGCATATATGGCTCCCTCCAATTGTCACCTCAACCACCATCCCCCAACACTAGACCATTTTATAGGAATCTTGTTTTGTTTAAAAGCATTGACCCAGGTGTTGGGTATATGGCTTAGTGGTAGAGTGCTTTAGCATGTATGAGAACCTGAGTATGGTGCTTATCTCTTTAAAAAAATGACTTGCCAAAATTATTTTTGCCAATGAAAAAGCTTATCAAGGGAGATTGAGGGATACTGGCTGATGTGGGCCATATGTGGAGGTCCTGACCTGAAAGCCTAGAGAAGCAGAGAGTCCATGAGTGTCTCCATGCATCTATTCACTCATTTTGCAAATTTGACTGAGTCCTGGAAGATAAAGTGCAAGTCAGTTATGTAGGTTAGAACAGTGTCCAAGATAATATGTCTGGTCTCCTTCATTTCAGTTAATATTTAGGGGTAAAATAAATTAAGTACAATAAATACAATAAAGAAGGCTCTGTAAAGGACACAAACTAGGCATTCAGTGTTCACGGTTCCAAGACTGGCTTGCTTCTGAGTGAGGGCTTCATTATCCTGTGATGGCAGGAAAAGTGGGAGCAAGGTGCTACCAGAGGCATTGGATTAAGTGCAGGGATATGAAATAATGCCACAGGCCCTGAGGGGAGGGAGCAAGATCAAGGGAAGGTAGAAAAGGATTACAGAGATCATTGCCTGGTCATGGGGACTGTGGACCATGGTGAGTATTTTGAACTTTATTCTAAGAGGAATAGGAAGTCATCTGTGCCTGAATCAGGGTGGGTGTCATGGGTTGGCTCCTGGTATAAACTTTCTTCATTGAACTGATTTTGTTTTAACCCAACTGTTACGTTGTTCTCCCCTTTTCATTATATCAAGGTCTCTAATTTTGTTGGACCATTTATTTAATGAAGACTTTTTGTGTTCCTTGTGTTACCACGTTTCTCTGATTCTTCTTGACCCTAGTAGCTTGAAAAGGTGCATGCACTTTTGAAGAAACCATTACTTCTTTCAGACTTAAGGACTTATTTGAGGATGGGAAAGCTTTTTCCTGCAGAGCAGTACGGGAGGACATGCTGACCTAGTATAGCACTGGTCTAGTGGCATGGAGCAACATCTTTGGTATCTGAGATTGCATCTCTTTTAGCAGGCACAACTGTTGGTAACATGAGAACCTTCATGGTCATTGGTGGCTAGAGCTATGGGAAATCTAGAGTTGCTATGAGGACTAGCTGGGTCATAGATAGTGCCTCTAGATCCATGCAGAGAAGACTAGAAAAGGTGAAAGACATATGGGCCAGGCAGTGTGCACACTTTGGTGCAGTGTCAGCTGCAGGCATGTGCAATGTAGACAGGCTACCTGTGGGCAGAGAAATAGTAAGGAAAAGCTAGGACCAAGGACAGAAGCCAGGGCTGGCAAAGAGTGCCTATGAGGTGGGACCTAGTTTGTTAAAGCACAGGACTGTAAGATCAGTTCTGATTGTAGACACCTAGGGCTTCAGGGAAGGACCAGAAGTAGAGCTTTGCCTGGCTGCTGTGTATCTATAGATCTGGGGCCTAATCATGGATGCATAAAGCTAGAAACCTCACCTGTGAGTTGAAGTATGGTGGCAGGGACATGGAGGTGTTGAGGATGGTGTAAACATGCACTATTTTTTTGTGAGTGGAACTGAGGAGAAACGTGTGCAGTGGCACAGAACACAACTCTCTTCAGGCAAAGCCACATGGTGGTGGGGATGGTTAATGGGACTCTGGGTGCTTACATATGTTAATAACACCATGAAACAGAGCTGGTGACACATGTGTACGTAACTTCAGAGGCTGCTAAATATGGCGAGCAGTGGCTCGTGACTGGTGTTGGAAGTGGTATTGTGCATGTGCAACTGCCAGTCCAACATCTGGCAGTGTGCATGGATATGGCTGCGGGTGTACACCCATCACATGGGATTATGCCTCCAGTATGGGCTGCAGCCTTCATGTTCTCTTGCACAGGAAAAGGCTGTTTGGTGACCTTGAGTCTGGATTTGTGGCAACTCTAGCTGAGGTTACCTTGGGTAGGCAGAATCTAGAGGTAGTGGTACAGGTGCTTGGAGACGGTGAATGCAAACACCTTTGAGGCTTTTTGTAGTAAGGAAAGATGCAGGGTTCCTCTGTGGCTGTTGGTTTCCTCAGTGGCAAAAACTACTCCAGTCTGTTTGGAGCAAGCACCTGAAGTATGTAATGGCAAACCCTGAGGGAACGCCAGAAATGAAGGCTAGAGTTGTTTACAGAAGGAGACAGTGCAGAGGTTGTGGGGGTTCTGGGCACAGTAGCCACTGGGGACCATGATTTCTTCGGCTGCAAGTTGATCCATGTGTTGCACCGCTTCTTTGTTTCAGGTCATCTCCAAATAGCTCATCTCTTCTTCTCTGCTCAGTAATCTGGGTCGGGAGAAACCGAATCAAGACATTTTGGTACTACACTGGAAAGCCTAGGGTGATGGTTGTTACACTATTCTCCTTTTGCTTTTGAGTAGAACTGGTGGGCTGCTTACTCCCTCTTTGTGTTGAGCAGAGCTATGTCAGGGAGTGGATGATGCAGCAGAGTGACACTAAAATTGCTTTTGGCGCAGTTATTCTGTTGTTTTCTTCTAATCTGTTGCTTTAAATTAAAGGCATTCCTGAATTTTTCCAGATTTTTTTAATGGACATCTTAAGTCAGGGATCTCCTTTTCTGCCATTTACTGAATAAAGTAATAGGAAGAGTGCAATATTTGTTTCCTGCTGTGGACATAGGCAGCTGTGCAATGGCAGAGAGGATGAGTCCTGCCCACCCAGGTCTGGGTGTGGGGGGTTCTCACCTGCCCGCCATTGAGGCCCACCTGATTCTGGTGGGGCATCTCACTCACTGTATGGGTCTTGGGGGGTCTCAGAGCAGTCCCACCTGGTTCTTGGTGGGGTCTGTACAGAATAGCCAGGTGCTGATCACAGTACAGGGGGCGGACCTTCCAGGAGCCAATCACCTAGGGCCATGCAGATTCTGGAATGTGCCTTTGTGTTTATCAGTGTCACCTGGCAACGACGATTTTGCCAGTTGGTTGGCAGATAGGTGATGGCAGACCTGCTTTTGTAGGCCACTTGTCTTTAATTGTCTTTACGATGGATAGAGCCTGGAGAAAGTTTATTTATATAAGCTTGGGAATCAAGTTTTTCGGATATACCCCTCTTGGGAAGATCCACCAGGCTGCCAGAAATTGTGAATTGGGAAGAATTAAGCGTTATCTGGGACGTGGATGTAATGTTGATGGCACTGATCATAAAAATAGGTAATAGGGTCTGGGAGGCCAGGGACTGAGGGGTAAGGGACCAATGGGTTGATGGAATTGAAGCCTGCACCATCCAGGCTGTGCCAATGGGAGCAGAGCAGAAAAGATACCAGTTCTCCTTTCACCAGAATATTTGACTTTAATATCCTGTGGAGTCCTCAATATCCAGGACCTGCACACCTTGGAAGTTCAGTACCCAGGACTTCTAATGGGCAGCTAAACAAAACCAAATTCTTAACTGGTTTCCCAGATACTTAAAATTTCCCTATAAGGTCACTGATTTTTTTAAAAAAAATAAATACACACAACAGCTTTTAATGTAAACATTTTCAAAAGCATTGAAAAATTTTCAGATGTAATCTATTACCTGTTGTGTCCCAAGAGCCTCACAAGAACTCTGAATTGGGAAGATGGCTCCATGTTATTTCTTCTTTTATATATTTTTAAAATTCCTTCACACTAGTATATTTAGGGGTGTGTCTTCCACCTCTAAAAATAAGATTTTACTAATTTCTCACATGCTTCACTCACTAATTTATGAAATTCTTAGAATAACTGGGTGTCATCTTGATCATCCAACCATTTTCATATCAACAGTGTTGACAAGCCCTGAATTTTCTGCAAATACTTCAGTTAGTATTGGTATCTTTATAGGAATTGCATTGAATCTGCAAAGCACTTTGGGTAGTATGGTTAATTTGACAATATTAATTCTGCCTAAGATAGGCAGAATTAGGGCCTGGGAGATCTGTCCATCTTCAAAGGTCTTTAATTTCTTTCTTCAGTATTCTGTAGTTTTCATTGTAGAACTATTTCATACCTTTTCTTATATATATTCCAAAGTATTATATTGTTTTCTGAGGCTATTTTGAATGGGATAATTTTCTAATTTCTTTTTCAGTTCATTTGCCATTGATATATAGGCACATAAATTATTTATGGGTGTTAGTAACCCAACGGATTTTGACGTATTGTATCCCTGTTCCCATTTATTTCTGAAATTTTTTTCTCCCCTGATTGTATCTGTTATCCAATCCTAATCCAGATTTGTATATTTTAACCTCCAGGCATTAAAAGGTTTGTTTCTTGTCATTAACTTCTTATTTCTTTCATTTATGATCTTACAGGGTTCAAGAAGTTATCTCTATTTCTTGTATTTACCTTGTACTCAAAAATATGAGTTTTTTTGGTTCAAGGGATTGAACTCAGAGGCACTTGACAATTGAGCCACATCTCCAGCCTTATTTAGATACAGGATCTCACTGAATTGCTTAGCACCTTTTGTTTGCTGAGGCTGGCTTTGAACTTGCAATCCTTCTTAGATTCCTGAGCTGCTGGGATTACAGGTGCGCTCCACCCCGCCTGACAATATGAACTATTTCAAAGAATGGTCATTGTTTCATGGAGAAGCAAATGAATTTATTGTTGCTGGATTAAATAGTCCATAGATGTCTGTTCAGTCTATCTGATTAATGTTTTCCATTTAGTTCTGAAGAATCTAGGCTGGCAAGTTTTTCTTTTTGGGTGGGCATGGTACAGAAAGGTTTCCCCAAACCTCAGCAGTGCAAAGAGTATGCAGTGTGGTCCTCACAAGGCCTTTCATCTGCCACAAAAACTCTGTGTTGCATATATGGCTCCCTCCAATTGTCACCTCAACCACCCCCCCCCAACACTAGACCATTTTATAGGAATCTTGTTTTGTTTAAAAGCATTGACCCAGGTGTTGGGTATATGGCTTAGTGGTAGAGTGCTTTAGCATGTATGAGAACCTGAGTATGGTGCTTATCTCTTTAAAAAATGACTTGCCAAAATTATTTTTGCCAATGAAAAAGCTTATCAAGGGAGATTGAGGGATACTGGCTGATGTGGGCCATATGTGGAGGTCCTGACCTGAAAGCCTAGAGAAGCAGAGAGTCCATGAGTGTCTCCATGCATCTATTCACTCATTTTGCAAATTTGACTGAGTCCTGGAAGATAAAGTGCAAGTCAGTTATGTAGGTTAGAACAGTGTCCAAGATAATATGTCTGGTCTCCTTCATTTCAGTTAATATTTAGGGGTAAAATAAATTAAGTACAATAAATACAATAAAGAAGGCTCTGTAAAGGACACAAACTAGGCATTCAGTGTTCACGGTTCCAAGACTGGCTTGCTTCTGAGTGAGGGCTTCATTATCCTGTGATGGCAGGAAAAGTGGGAGCAAGGTGCTACCAGAGGCATTGGATTAAGTGCAGGGATATGAAATAATGCCACAGGCCCTGAGGGGAGGGAGCAAGATCAAGGGAAGGTAGAAAAGGATTACAGAGATCATTGCCTGGTCATGGGGACTGTGGACCATGGTGAGTATTTTGAACTTTATTCTAAGAGGAATAGGAAGTCATCTGTGCCTGAATCAGGGTGGGTGTCATGGGTTGGCTCCTGGTATAAACTTTCTTCATTGAACTGATTTTGTTTTAACCCAACTGTTACGTTGTTCTCCCCTTTTCATTATATCAAGGTCTCTAATTTTGTTGGACCATTTATTTAATGAAGACTTTTTGTGTTCCTTGTGTTACCACGTTTCTCTGATTCTTCTTGACCCTAGTAGCTTGAAAAGGTGCATGCACATTTGAAGAAACCATTACTTCTTTCAGACTTAAGGACTTATTTGAGGATGGGAAAGCTTTTTCCTGCAGAGCAGTACGGGAGGACATGCTGACCTAGTATAGCACTGGTCTAGTGGCATGGAGCAACATCTTTGGTATCTGAGATTGCATCTCTTTTAGCAGGCACAACTGTTGGTAACATGAGAACCTTCATGGTCATTGGTGGCTAGAGCTATGGGAAATCTAGAGTTGCTATGAGGACTAGCTGGGTCATAGATAGTGCCTCTAGATCCATGCAGAGAAGACTAGAAAAGGTGAAAGACATATGGGCCAGGCAGTGTGCACACTTTGGTGCAGTGTCAGCTGCAGGCATGTGCAATGTAGACAGGCTACCTGTGGGCAGAGAAATAGTAAGGAAAAGCTAGGACCAAGGACAGAAGCCAGGGCTGGCAAAGAGTGCCTATGAGGTGGGACCTAGTTTGTTAAAGCACAGGACTGTAAGATCAGTTCTGATTGTAGACACCTAGGGCTTCAGGGAAGGACCAGAAGTAGAGCTTTGCCTGGCTGCTGTGTATCTATAGATCTGGGGCCTAATCATGGATGCATAAAGCTAGAAACCTCACCTGTGAGTTGAAGTATGGTGGCAGGGACATGGAGGTGTTGAGGATGGTGTAAACATGCACTATTTTTTTGTGAGTGGAACTGAGGAGAAACGTGTGCAGTGGCACAGAACACAACTCTCTTCAGGCAAAGCCACATGGTGGTGGGGATGGTTAATGGGACTCTGGGTGCTTACATATGTTAATAACACCATGAAACAGAGCTGGTGACACATGTGTACGTAACTTCAGAGGCTGCTAAATATGGCGAGCAGTGGCTCGTGACTGGTGTTGGAAGTGGTATTGTGCATGTGCAACTGCCAGTCCAACATCTGGCAGTGTGCATGGATATGGCTGCGGGTGTACACCCATCACATGGGATTATGCCTCCAGTATGGGCTGCAGCCTTCATGTTCTCTTGCACAGGAAAAGGCTGTTTGGTGACCTTGAGTCTGGATTTGTGGCAACTCTAGCTGAGGTTACCTTGGGTAGGCAGAATCTAGAGGTAGTGGTACAGGTGCTTGGAGACGGTGAATGCAAACACCTTTGAGGCTTTTTGTAGTAAGGAAAGATGCAGGGTTCCTCTGTGGCTGTTGGTTTCCTCAGTGGCAAAAACTACTCCAGTCTGTTTGGAGCAAGCACCTGAAGTATGTAATGGCAAACCCTGAGGGAACGCCAGAAATGAAGGCTAGAGTTGTTTACAGAAGGAGACAGTGCAGAGGTTGTGGGGGTTCTGGGCACAGTAGCCACTGGGGACCATGATTTCTTCGGCTGCAAGTTGATCCATGTGTTGCACCGCTTCTTTGTTTCAGGTCATCTCCAAATAGCTCATCTCTTCTTCTCTGCTCAGTAATCTGGGTCGGGAGAAACCGAATCAAGACATTTTGGTACTACACTGGAAAGCCTAGGGTGATGGTTGTTACACTATTCTCCTTTTGCTTTTGAGTAGAACTGGTGGGCTGCTTACTCCCTCTTTGTGTTGAGCAGAGCTATGTCAGGGAGTGGATGATGCAGCAGAGTGACACTAAAATTGCTTTTGGCGCAGTTATTCTGTTGTTTTCTTCTAATCTGTTGCTTTAAATTAAAGGCATTCCTGAATTTTTCCAGATTTTTTTAATGGACATCTTAAGTCAGGGATCTCCTTTTCTGCCATTTACTGAATAAAGTAATAGGAAGAGTGCAATATTTGTTTCCTGCTGTGGACATAGGCAGCTGTGCAATGGCAGAGAGGATGAGTCCTGCCCACCCAGGTCTGGGTGTGGGGGGTTCTCACCTGCCCGCCATTGAGGCCCACCTGATTCTGGTGGGGCATCTCACTCACTGTATGGGTCTTGGGGGGTCTCAGAGCAGTCCCACCTGGTTCTTGGTGGGGTCTGTACAGAATAGCCAGGTGCTGATCACAGTACAGGGGGCGGACCTTCCAGGAGCCAATCACCTAGGGCCATGCAGATTCTGGAATGTGCCTTTGTGTTTATCAGTGTCACCTGGCAACGACGATTTTGCCAGTTGGTTGGCAGATAGGTGATGGCAGACCTGCTTTTGTAGGCCACTTGTCTTTAATTGTCTTTACGATGGATAGAGCCTGGAGAAAGTTTATTTATATAAGCTTGGGAATCAAGTTTTTCGGATATACCCCTCTTGGGAAGATCCACCAGGCTGCCAGAAATTGTGAATTGGGAAGAATTAAGCGTTATCTGGGACGTGGATGTAATGTTGATGGCACTGATCATAAAAATAGGTAATAGGGTCTGGGAGGCCAGGGACTGAGGGGTAAGGGACCAATGGGTTGATGGAATTGAAGCCTGCACCATCCAGGCTGTGCCAATGGGAGCAGAGCAGAAAAGATACCAGTTCTCCTTTCACCAGAATATTTGACTTTAATATCCTGTGGAGTCCTCAATATCCAGGACCTGCACACCTTGGAAGTTCAGTACCCAGGACTTCTAATGGGCAGCTAAACAAAACCAAATTCTTAACTGGTTTCCCAGATACTTAAAATTTCCCTATAAGGTCACTGATTTTTTTAAAAAAAATAAATACACACAACAGCTTTTAATGTAAACATTTTCAAAAGCATTGAAAAATTTTCAGATGTAATCTATTACCTGTTGTGTCCCAAGAGCCTCACAAGAACTCTGAATTGGGAAGATGGCTCCATGTTATTTCTTCTTTTATATATTTTTAAAATTCCTTCACACTAGTATATTTAGGGGTGTGTCTTCCACCTCTAAAAATAAGATTTTACTAATTTCTCACATGCTTCACTCACTAATTTATGAAATTCTTAGAATAACTGGGTGTCATCTTGATCATCCAACCATTTTCATATCAACAGTGTTGACAAGCCCTGAATTTTCTGCAAATACTTCAGTTAGTATTGGTATCTTTATAGGAATTGCATTGAATCTGCAAAGCACTTTGGGTAGTATGGTTAATTTGACAATATTAATTCTGCCTAAGATAGGCAGAATTAGGGCCTGGGAGATCTGTCCATCTTCAAAGGTCTTTAATTTCTTTCTTCAGTATTCTGTAGTTTTCATTGTAGAACTATTTCATACCTTTTCTTATATATATTCCAAAGTATTATATTGTTTTCTGAGGCTATTTTGAATGGGATAATTTTCTAATTTCTTTTTCAGTTCATTTGCCATTGATATATAGGCACATAAATTATTTATGGGTGTTAGTAACCCAACGGATTTTGACGTATTGTATCCCTGTTCCCATTTATTTCTGAAATTTTTTTCTCCCCTGATTGTATCTGTTATCCAATCCTAATCCAGATTTGTATATTTTAACCTCCAGGCATTAAAAGGTTTGTTTCTTGTCATTAACTTCTTATTTCTTTCATTTATGATCTTACAGGGTTCAAGAAGTTATCTCTATTTCTTGTATTTACCTTGTACTCAAAAATATGAGTTTTTTTGGTTCAAGGGATTGAACTCAGAGGCACTTGACAATTGAGCCACATCTCCAGCCTTATTTAGATACAGGATCTCACTGAATTGCTTAGCACCTTTTGTTTGCTGAGGCTGGCTTTGAACTTGCAATCCTTCTTAGATTCCTGAGCTGCTGGGATTACAGGTGCGCTCCACCCCGCCTGACAATATGAACTATTTCAAAGAATGGTCATTGTTTCATGGAGAAGCAAATGAATTTATTGTTGCTGGATTAAATAGTCCATAGATGTCTGTTCAGTCTATCTGATTAATGTTTTCCATTTAGTTCTGAAGAATCTAGGCTGGCAAGTTTTTCTTTTTGGGTGGGCATGGTACAGAAAGGTTTCCCCAAACCTCAGCAGTGCAAAGAGTATGCAGTGTGGTCCTCACAAGGCCTTTCATCTGCCACAAAAACTCTGTGTTGCATATATGGCTCCCTCCAATTGTCACCTCAACCACCCCCCCCCAACACTAGACCATTTTATAGGAATCTTGTTTTGTTTAAAAGCATTGACCCAGGTGTTGGGTATATGGCTTAGTGGTAGAGTGCTTTAGCATGTATGAGAACCTGAGTATGGTGCTTATCTCTTTAAAAAATGACTTGCCAAAATTATTTTTGCCAATGAAAAAGCTTATCAAGGGAGATTGAGGGATACTGGCTGATGTGGGCCATATGTGGAGGTCCTGACCTGAAAGCCTAGAGAAGCAGAGAGTCCATGAGTGTCTCCATGCATCTATTCACTCATTTTGCAAATTTGACTGAGTCCTGGAAGATAAAGTGCAAGTCAGTTATGTAGGTTAGAACAGTGTCCAAGATAATATGTCTGGTCTCCTTCATTTCAGTTAATATTTAGGGGTAAAATAAATTAAGTACAATAAATACAATAAAGAAGGCTCTGTAAAGGACACAAACTAGGCATTCAGTGTTCACGGTTCCAAGACTGGCTTGCTTCTGAGTGAGGGCTTCATTATCCTGTGATGGCAGGAAAAGTGGGAGCAAGGTGCTACCAGAGGCATTGGATTAAGTGCAGGGATATGAAATAATGCCACAGGCCCTGAGGGGAGGGAGCAAGATCAAGGGAAGGTAGAAAAGGATTACAGAGATCATTGCCTGGTCATGGGGACTGTGGACCATGGTGAGTATTTTGAACTTTATTCTAAGAGGAATAGGAAGTCATCTGTGCCTGAATCAGGGTGGGTGTCATGGGTTGGCTCCTGGTATAAACTTTCTTCATTGAACTGATTTTGTTTTAACCCAACTGTTACGTTGTTCTCCCCTTTTCATTATATCAAGGTCTCTAATTTTGTTGGACCATTTATTTAATGAAGACTTTTTGTGTTCCTTGTGTTACCACGTTTCTCTGATTCTTCTTGACCCTAGTAGCTTGAAAAGGTGCATGCACATTTGAAGAAACCATTACTTCTTTCAGACTTAAGGACTTATTTGAGGATGGGAAAGCTTTTTCCTGCAGAGCAGTACGGGAGGACATGCTGACCTAGTATAGCACTGGTCTAGTGGCATGGAGCAACATCTTTGGTATCTGAGATTGCATCTCTTTTAGCAGGCACAACTGTTGGTAACATGAGAACCTTCATGGTCATTGGTGGCTAGAGCTATGGGAAATCTAGAGTTGCTATGAGGACTAGCTGGGTCATAGATAGTGCCTCTAGATCCATGCAGAGAAGACTAGAAAAGGTGAAAGACATATGGGCCAGGCAGTGTGCACACTTTGGTGCAGTGTCAGCTGCAGGCATGTGCAATGTAGACAGGCTACCTGTGGGCAGAGAAATAGTAAGGAAAAGCTAGGACCAAGGACAGAAGCCAGGGCTGGCAAAGAGTGCCTATGAGGTGGGACCTAGTTTGTTAAAGCACAGGACTGTAAGATCAGTTCTGATTGTAGACACCTAGGGCTTCAGGGAAGGACCAGAAGTAGAGCTTTGCCTGGCTGCTGTGTATCTATAGATCTGGGGCCTAATCATGGATGCATAAAGCTAGAAACCTCACCTGTGAGTTGAAGTATGGTGGCAGGGACATGGAGGTGTTGAGGATGGTGTAAACATGCACTATTTTTTTGTGAGTGGAACTGAGGAGAAACGTGTGCAGTGGCACAGAACACAACTCTCTTCAGGCAAAGCCACATGGTGGTGGGGATGGTTAATGGGACTCTGGGTGCTTACATATGTTAATAACACCATGAAACAGAGCTGGTGACACATGTGTACGTAACTTCAGAGGCTGCTAAATATGGCGAGCAGTGGCTCGTGACTGGTGTTGGAAGTGGTATTGTGCATGTGCAACTGCCAGTCCAACATCTGGCAGTGTGCATGGATATGGCTGCGGGTGTACACCCATCACATGGGATTATGCCTCCAGTATGGGCTGCAGCCTTCATGTTCTCTTGCACAGGAAAAGGCTGTTTGGTGACCTTGAGTCTGGATTTGTGGCAACTCTAGCTGAGGTTACCTTGGGTAGGCAGAATCTAGAGGTAGTGGTACAGGTGCTTGGAGACGGTGAATGCAAACACCTTTGAGGCTTTTTGTAGTAAGGAAAGATGCAGGGTTCCTCTGTGGCTGTTGGTTTCCTCAGTGGCAAAAACTACTCCAGTCTGTTTGGAGCAAGCACCTGAAGTATGTAATGGCAAACCCTGAGGGAACGCCAGAAATGAAGGCTAGAGTTGTTTACAGAAGGAGACAGTGCAGAGGTTGTGGGGGTTCTGGGCACAGTAGCCACTGGGGACCATGATTTCTTCGGCTGCAAGTTGATCCATGTGTTGCACCGCTTCTTTGTTTCAGGTCATCTCCAAATAGCTCATCTCTTCTTCTCTGCTCAGTAATCTGGGTCGGGAGAAACCGAATCAAGACATTTTGGTACTACACTGGAAAGCCTAGGGTGATGGTTGTTACACTATTCTCCTTTTGCTTTTGAGTAGAACTGGTGGGCTGCTTACTCCCTCTTTGTGTTGAGCAGAGCTATGTCAGGGAGTGGATGATGCAGCAGAGTGACACTAAAATTGCTTTTGGCGCAGTTATTCTGTTGTTTTCTTCTAATCTGTTGCTTTAAATTAAAGGCATTCCTGAATTTTTCCAGATTTTTTTAATGGACATCTTAAGTCAGGGATCTCCTTTTCTGCCATTTACTGAATAAAGTAATAGGAAGAGTGCAATATTTGTTTCCTGCTGTGGACATAGGCAGCTGTGCAATGGCAGAGAGGATGAGTCCTGCCCACCCAGGTCTGGGTGTGGGGGGTTCTCACCTGCCCGCCATTGAGGCCCACCTGATTCTGGTGGGGCATCTCACTCACTGTATGGGTCTTGGGGGGTCTCAGAGCAGTCCCACCTGGTTCTTGGTGGGGTCTGTACAGAATAGCCAGGTGCTGATCACAGTACAGGGGGCGGACCTTCCAGGAGCCAATCACCTAGGGCCATGCAGATTCTGGAATGTGCCTTTGTGTTTATCAGTGTCACCTGGCAACGACGATTTTGCCAGTTGGTTGGCAGATAGGTGATGGCAGACCTGCTTTTGTAGGCCACTTGTCTTTAATTGTCTTTACGATGGATAGAGCCTGGAGAAAGTTTATTTATATAAGCTTGGGAATCAAGTTTTTCGGATATACCCCTCTTGGGAAGATCCACCAGGCTGCCAGAAATTGTGAATTGGGAAGAATTAAGCGTTATCTGGGACGTGGATGTAATGTTGATGGCACTGATCATAAAAATAGGTAATAGGGTCTGGGAGGCCAGGGACTGAGGGGTAAGGGACCAATGGGTTGATGGAATTGAAGCCTGCACCATCCAGGCTGTGCCAATGGGAGCAGAGCAGAAAAGATACCAGTTCTCCTTTCACCAGAATATTTGACTTTAATATCCTGTGGAGTCCTCAATATCCAGGACCTGCACACCTTGGAAGTTCAGTACCCAGGACTTCTAATGGGCAGCTAAACAAAACCAAATTCTTAACTGGTTTCCCAGATACTTAAAATTTCCCTATAAGGTCACTGATTTTTTTAAAAAAAATAAATACACACAACAGCTTTTAATGTAAACATTTTCAAAAGCATTGAAAAATTTTCAGATGTAATCTATTACCTGTTGTGTCCCAAGAGCCTCACAAGAACTCTGAATTGGGAAGATGGCTCCATGTTATTTCTTCTTTTATATATTTTTAAAATTCCTTCACACTAGTATATTTAGGGGTGTGTCTTCCACCTCTAAAAATAAGATTTTACTAATTTCTCACATGCTTCACTCACTAATTTATGAAATTCTTAGAATAACTGGGTGTCATCTTGATCATCCAACCATTTTCATATCAACAGTGTTGACAAGCCCTGAATTTTCTGCAAATACTTCAGTTAGTATTGGTATCTTTATAGGAATTGCATTGAATCTGCAAAGCACTTTGGGTAGTATGGTTAATTTGACAATATTAATTCTGCCTAAGATAGGCAGAATTAGGGCCTGGGAGATCTGTCCATCTTCAAAGGTCTTTAATTTCTTTCTTCAGTATTCTGTAGTTTTCATTGTAGAACTATTTCATACCTTTTCTTATATATATTCCAAAGTATTATATTGTTTTCTGAGGCTATTTTGAATGGGATAATTTTCTAATTTCTTTTTCAGTTCATTTGCCATTGATATATAGGCACATAAATTATTTATGGGTGTTAGTAACCCAACGGATTTTGACGTATTGTATCCCTGTTCCCATTTATTTCTGAAATTTTTTTCTCCCCTGATTGTATCTGTTATCCAATCCTAATCCAGATTTGTATATTTTAACCTCCAGGCATTAAAAGGTTTGTTTCTTGTCATTAACTTCTTATTTCTTTCATTTATGATCTTACAGGGTTCAAGAAGTTATCTCTATTTCTTGTATTTACCTTGTACTCAAAAATATGAGTTTTTTTGGTTCAAGGGATTGAACTCAGAGGCACTTGACAATTGAGCCACATCTCCAGCCTTATTTAGATACAGGATCTCACTGAATTGCTTAGCACCTTTTGTTTGCTGAGGCTGGCTTTGAACTTGCAATCCTTCTTAGATTCCTGAGCTGCTGGGATTACAGGTGCGCTCCACCCCGCCTGACAATATGAACTATTTCAAAGAATGGTCATTGTTTCATGGAGAAGCAAATGAATTTATTGTTGCTGGATTAAATAGTCCATAGATGTCTGTTCAGTCTATCTGATTAATGTTTTCCATTTAGTTCTGAAGAATCTAGGCTGGCAAGTTTTTCTTTTTGGGTGGGCATGGTACAGAAAGGTTTCCCCAAACCTCAGCAGTGCAAAGAGTATGCAGTGTGGTCCTCACAAGGCCTTTCATCTGCCACAAAAACTCTGTGTTGCATATATGGCTCCCTCCAATTGTCACCTCAACCACCCCCCCCCAACACTAGACCATTTTATAGGAATCTTGTTTTGTTTAAAAGCATTGACCCAGGTGTTGGGTATATGGCTTAGTGGTAGAGTGCTTTAGCATGTATGAGAACCTGAGTATGGTGCTTATCTCTTTAAAAAATGACTTGCCAAAATTATTTTTGCCAATGAAAAAGCTTATCAAGGGAGATTGAGGGATACTGGCTGATGTGGGCCATATGTGGAGGTCCTGACCTGAAAGCCTAGAGAAGCAGAGAGTCCATGAGTGTCTCCATGCATCTATTCACTCATTTTGCAAATTTGACTGAGTCCTGGAAGATAAAGTGCAAGTCAGTTATGTAGGTTAGAACAGTGTCCAAGATAATATGTCTGGTCTCCTTCATTTCAGTTAATATTTAGGGGTAAAATAAATTAAGTACAATAAATACAATAAAGAAGGCTCTGTAAAGGACACAAACTAGGCATTCAGTGTTCACGGTTCCAAGACTGGCTTGCTTCTGAGTGAGGGCTTCATTATCCTGTGATGGCAGGAAAAGTGGGAGCAAGGTGCTACCAGAGGCATTGGATTAAGTGCAGGGATATGAAATAATGCCACAGGCCCTGAGGGGAGGGAGCAAGATCAAGGGAAGGTAGAAAAGGATTACAGAGATCATTGCCTGGTCATGGGGACTGTGGACCATGGTGAGTATTTTGAACTTTATTCTAAGAGGAATAGGAAGTCATCTGTGCCTGAATCAGGGTGGGTGTCATGGGTTGGCTCCTGGTATAAACTTTCTTCATTGAACTGATTTTGTTTTAACCCAACTGTTACGTTGTTCTCCCCTTTTCATTATATCAAGGTCTCTAATTTTGTTGGACCATTTATTTAATGAAGACTTTTTGTGTTCCTTGTGTTACCACGTTTCTCTGATTCTTCTTGACCCTAGTAGCTTGAAAAGGTGCATGCACATTTGAAGAAACCATTACTTCTTTCAGACTTAAGGACTTATTTGAGGATGGGAAAGCTTTTTCCTGCAGAGCAGTACGGGAGGACATGCTGACCTAGTATAGCACTGGTCTAGTGGCATGGAGCAACATCTTTGGTATCTGAGATTGCATCTCTTTTAGCAGGCACAACTGTTGGTAACATGAGAACCTTCATGGTCATTGGTGGCTAGAGCTATGGGAAATCTAGAGTTGCTATGAGGACTAGCTGGGTCATAGATAGTGCCTCTAGATCCATGCAGAGAAGACTAGAAAAGGTGAAAGACATATGGGCCAGGCAGTGTGCACACTTTGGTGCAGTGTCAGCTGCAGGCATGTGCAATGTAGACAGGCTACCTGTGGGCAGAGAAATAGTAAGGAAAAGCTAGGACCAAGGACAGAAGCCAGGGCTGGCAAAGAGTGCCTATGAGGTGGGACCTAGTTTGTTAAAGCACAGGACTGTAAGATCAGTTCTGATTGTAGACACCTAGGGCTTCAGGGAAGGACCAGAAGTAGAGCTTTGCCTGGCTGCTGTGTATCTATAGATCTGGGGCCTAATCATGGATGCATAAAGCTAGAAACCTCACCTGTGAGTTGAAGTATGGTGGCAGGGACATGGAGGTGTTGAGGATGGTGTAAACATGCACTATTTTTTTGTGAGTGGAACTGAGGAGAAACGTGTGCAGTGGCACAGAACACAACTCTCTTCAGGCAAAGCCACATGGTGGTGGGGATGGTTAATGGGACTCTGGGTGCTTACATATGTTAATAACACCATGAAACAGAGCTGGTGACACATGTGTACGTAACTTCAGAGGCTGCTAAATATGGCGAGCAGTGGCTCGTGACTGGTGTTGGAAGTGGTATTGTGCATGTGCAACTGCCAGTCCAACATCTGGCAGTGTGCATGGATATGGCTGCGGGTGTACACCCATCACATGGGATTATGCCTCCAGTATGGGCTGCAGCCTTCATGTTCTCTTGCACAGGAAAAGGCTGTTTGGTGACCTTGAGTCTGGATTTGTGGCAACTCTAGCTGAGGTTACCTTGGGTAGGCAGAATCTAGAGGTAGTGGTACAGGTGCTTGGAGACGGTGAATGCAAACACCTTTGAGGCTTTTTGTAGTAAGGAAAGATGCAGGGTTCCTCTGTGGCTGTTGGTTTCCTCAGTGGCAAAAACTACTCCAGTCTGTTTGGAGCAAGCACCTGAAGTATGTAATGGCAAACCCTGAGGGAACGCCAGAAATGAAGGCTAGAGTTGTTTACAGAAGGAGACAGTGCAGAGGTTGTGGGGGTTCTGGGCACAGTAGCCACTGGGGACCATGATTTCTTCGGCTGCAAGTTGATCCATGTGTTGCACCGCTTCTTTGTTTCAGGTCATCTCCAAATAGCTCATCTCTTCTTCTCTGCTCAGTAATCTGGGTCGGGAGAAACCGAATCAAGACATTTTGGTACTACACTGGAAAGCCTAGGGTGATGGTTGTTACACTATTCTCCTTTTGCTTTTGAGTAGAACTGGTGGGCTGCTTACTCCCTCTTTGTGTTGAGCAGAGCTATGTCAGGGAGTGGATGATGCAGCAGAGTGACACTAAAATTGCTTTTGGCGCAGTTATTCTGTTGTTTTCTTCTAATCTGTTGCTTTAAATTAAAGGCATTCCTGAATTTTTCCAGATTTTTTTAATGGACATCTTAAGTCAGGGATCTCCTTTTCTGCCATTTACTGAATAAAGTAATAGGAAGAGTGCAATATTTGTTTCCTGCTGTGGACATAGGCAGCTGTGCAATGGCAGAGAGGATGAGTCCTGCCCACCCAGGTCTGGGTGTGGGGGGTTCTCACCTGCCCGCCATTGAGGCCCACCTGATTCTGGTGGGGCATCTCACTCACTGTATGGGTCTTGGGGGGTCTCAGAGCAGTCCCACCTGGTTCTTGGTGGGGTCTGTACAGAATAGCCAGGTGCTGATCACAGTACAGGGGGCGGACCTTCCAGGAGCCAATCACCTAGGGCCATGCAGATTCTGGAATGTGCCTTTGTGTTTATCAGTGTCACCTGGCAACGACGATTTTGCCAGTTGGTTGGCAGATAGGTGATGGCAGACCTGCTTTTGTAGGCCACTTGTCTTTAATTGTCTTTACGATGGATAGAGCCTGGAGAAAGTTTATTTATATAAGCTTGGGAATCAAGTTTTTCGGATATACCCCTCTTGGGAAGATCCACCAGGCTGCCAGAAATTGTGAATTGGGAAGAATTAAGCGTTATCTGGGACGTGGATGTAATGTTGATGGCACTGATCATAAAAATAGGTAATAGGGTCTGGGAGGCCAGGGACTGAGGGGTAAGGGACCAATGGGTTGATGGAATTGAAGCCTGCACCATCCAGGCTGTGCCAATGGGAGCAGAGCAGAAAAGATACCAGTTCTCCTTTCACCAGAATATTTGACTTTAATATCCTGTGGAGTCCTCAATATCCAGGACCTGCACACCTTGGAAGTTCAGTACCCAGGACTTCTAATGGGCAGCTAAACAAAACCAAATTCTTAACTGGTTTCCCAGATACTTAAAATTTCCCTATAAGGTCACTGATTTTTTTAAAAAAAATAAATACACACAACAGCTTTTAATGTAAACATTTTCAAAAGCATTGAAAAATTTTCAGATGTAATCTATTACCTGTTGTGTCCCAAGAGCCTCACAAGAACTCTGAATTGGGAAGATGGCTCCATGTTATTTCTTCTTTTATATATTTTTAAAATTCCTTCACACTAGTATATTTAGGGGTGTGTCTTCCACCTCTAAAAATAAGATTTTACTAATTTCTCACATGCTTCACTCACTAATTTATGAAATTCTTAGAATAACTGGGTGTCATCTTGATCATCCAACCATTTTCATATCAACAGTGTTGACAAGCCCTGAATTTTCTGCAAATACTTCAGTTAGTATTGGTATCTTTATAGGAATTGCATTGAATCTGCAAAGCACTTTGGGTAGTATGGTTAATTTGACAATATTAATTCTGCCTAAGATAGGCAGAATTAGGGCCTGGGAGATCTGTCCATCTTCAAAGGTCTTTAATTTCTTTCTTCAGTATTCTGTAGTTTTCATTGTAGAACTATTTCATACCTTTTCTTATATATATTCCAAAGTATTATATTGTTTTCTGAGGCTATTTTGAATGGGATAATTTTCTAATTTCTTTTTCAGTTCATTTGCCATTGATATATAGGCACATAAATTATTTATGGGTGTTAGTAACCCAACGGATTTTGACGTATTGTATCCCTGTTCCCATTTATTTGTGAAATTTTTTTCTCCCCTGATTGTATCTGTTATCCAATCCTAATCCAGATTTGTATATTTTAACCTCCAGGCATTAAAAGGTTTGTTTCTTGTCATTAACTTCTTATTTCTTTCATTTATGATCTTACAGGGTTCAAGAAGTTATCTCTATTTCTTGTATTTACCTTGTACTCAAAAATATGAGTTTTTTTGGTTCAAGGGATTGAACTCAGAGGCACTTGACAATTGAGCCACATCTCCAGCCTTATTTAGATACAGGATCTCACTGAATTGCTTAGCACCTTTTGTTTGCTGAGGCTGGCTTTGAACTTGCAATCCTTCTTAGATTCCTGAGCTGCTGGGATTACAGGTGCGCTCCACCCCGCCTGACAATATGAACTATTTCAAAGAATGGTCATTGTTTCATGGAGAAGCAAATGAATTTATTGTTGCTGGATTAAATAGTCCATAGATGTCTGTTCAGTCTATCTGATTAATGTTTTCCATTTAGTTCTGAAGAATCTAGGCTGGCAAGTTTTTCTTTTTGGGTGGGCATGGTACAGAAAGGTTTCCCCAAACCTCAGCAGTGCAAAGAGTATGCAGTGTGGTCCTCACAAGGCCTTTCATCTGCCACAAAAACTCTGTGTTGCATATATGGCTCCCTCCAATTGTCACCTCAACCACCCCCCCCAACACTAGACCATTTTATAGGAATCTTGTTTTGTTTAAAAGCATTGACCCAGGTGTTGGGTATATGGCTTAGTGGTAGAGTGCTTTAGCATGTATGAGAACCTGAGTATGGTGCTTATCTCTTTAAAAAATGACTTGCCAAAATTATTTTTGCCAATGAAAAAGCTTATCAAGGGAGATTGAGGGATACTGGCTGATGTGGGCCATATGTGGAGGTCCTGACCTGAAAGCCTAGAGAAGCAGAGAGTCCATGAGTGTCTCCATGCATCTATTCACTCATTTTGCAAATTTGACTGAGTCCTGGAAGATAAAGTGCAAGTCAGTTATGTAGGTTAGAACAGTGTCCAAGATAATATGTCTGGTCTCCTTCATTTCAGTTAATATTTAGGGGTAAAATAAATTAAGTACAATAAATACAATAAAGAAGGCTCTGTAAAGGACACAAACTAGGCATTCAGTGTTCACGGTTCCAAGACTGGCTTGCTTCTGAGTGAGGGCTTCATTATCCTGTGATGGCAGGAAAAGTGGGAGCAAGGTGCTACCAGAGGCATTGGATTAAGTGCAGGGATATGAAATAATGCCACAGGCCCTGAGGGGAGGGAGCAAGATCAAGGGAAGGTAGAAAAGGATTACAGAGATCATTGCCTGGTCATGGGGACTGTGGACCATGGTGAGTATTTTGAACTTTATTCTAAGAGGAATAGGAAGTCATCTGTGCCTGAATCAGGGTGGGTGTCATGGGTTGGCTCCTGGTATAAACTTTCTTCATTGAACTGATTTTGTTTTAACCCAACTGTTACGTTGTTCTCCCCTTTTCATTATATCAAGGTCTCTAATTTTGTTGGACCATTTATTTAATGAAGACTTTTTGTGTTCCTTGTGTTACCACGTTTCTCTGATTCTTCTTGACCCTAAGTAGCTTCAAAAGGTGCATGCACATTTGAAGAAACCATTACTTCTTTCAGACTTAAGGACTTATTTGAGGATGGGAAAGCTTTTTCCTGCAGAGCAGTACGGGAGGACATGCTGACCTAGTATAGCACTGGTCTAGTGGCATGGAGCAACATCTTTGGTATCTGAGATTGCATCTCTTTTAGCAGGCACAACTGTTGGTAACATGAGAACCTTCATGGTCATTGGTGGCTAGAGCTATGGGAAATCTAGAGTTGCTATGAGGACTAGCTGGGTCATAGATAGTGCCTCTAGATCCATGCAGAGAAGACTAGAAAAGGTGAAAGACATATGGGCCAGGCAGTGTGCACACTTTGGTGCAGTGTCAGCTGCAGGCATGTGCAATGTAGACAGGCTACCTGTGGGCAGAGAAATAGTAAGGAAAAGCTAGGACCAAGGACAGAAGCCAGGGCTGGCAAAGAGTGCCTATGAGGTGGTACCTAGTTTGTTAAAGCACAGGACTGTAAGATCAGATCTGATTGTAGACACCTAGGGCTTCAGGGAAGGACCAGAAGTAGAGCTTTGCCTGGCTGCTCTGTATCTACAGATCTGGGGCCTAATCATGGATGCATAAAGCTAGAAACCTCACCTGTGAGTTGAAATATGGTGGCAGGGACATGGAGGTGTTGAGGATGGTTGTAAACATGCACTATTTTTTTTTTTTTTTGTGAGTGGAACTGAGGAGAAACGTATGCAGTGGCACAGAACAACTCTCTTCAGGCAAAGCTACATGGTGGTGGGGATGGTTAATGGGACTCTGGGTACTTACATATGTTAATAACACCATGAAACAGAGCTGGTGACACATGTGTACGTAACTTCAGAGGCTGCTAAATATGGCGAGCAGTGGCTCGTGACTGGTGTTGGAAGTGGTATTGTGCATGTGCAACTGCCAGTCCAACATCTGGCAGTGTGCATGGATATGGCTGCGGGTGTACACCCATCACATGGGATTATGCCTCCAGTATGGGCTGCAGCCTTCATGTTCTCTTGCACAGGAAAAGGCTGTTTGGTGACCTTGAGTCTGGATTTGTGGCAACTCTAGCTGAGGTTACCTTGGGTAGGCAGAATCTAGAGGTAGTGGTACAGGTGCTTGGAGACGGTGAATGCAAACACCTTTGAGGCTTTTTGTAGTAAGGAAAGATGCAGGGTTCCTCTGTGGCTGTTGGTTTCCTCAGTGGCAAAAACTACTCCAGTCTGTTTGGAGCAAGCACCTGAAGTATGTAATGGCAAACCCTGAGGGAACGCCAGAAATGAAGGCTAGAGTTGTTTACAGAAGGAGACAGTGCAGAGGTTGTGGGGGTTCTGGGCACAGTAGCCACTGGGGACCATGATTTCTTCGGCTGCAAGTTGATCCATGTGTTGCACCGCTTCTTTGTTTCAGGTCATCTCCAAATAGCTCATCTCTTCTTCTCTGCTCAGTAATCTGGGTCGGGAGAAACCGAATCAAGACATTTTGGTACTACACTGGAAAGCCTAGGGTGATGGTTGTTACACTATTCTCCTTTTGCTTTTGAGTAGAACTGGTGGGCTGCTTACTCCCTCTTTGTGTTGAGCAGAGCTATGTCAGGGAGTGGATGATGCAGCAGAGTGACACTAAAATTGCTTTTGGCGCAGTTATTCTGTTGTTTTCTTCTAATCTGTTGCTTTAAATTAAAGGCATTCCTGAATTTTTCCAGATTTTTTTAATGGACATCTTAAGTCAGGGATCTCCTTTTCTGCCATTTACTGAATAAAGTAATAGGAAGAGTGCAATATTTGTTTCCTGCTGTGGACATAGGCAGCTGTGCAATGGCAGAGAGGATGAGTCCTGCCCACCCAGGTCTGGGTGTGGGGGGTTCTCACCTGCCCGCCATTGAGGCCCACCTGATTCTGGTGGGGCATCTCACTCACTGTATGGGTCTTGGGGGGTCTCAGAGCAGTCCCACCTGGTTCTTGGTGGGGTCTGTACAGAACAGCCAGGTGCTGATCACAGTACAGGGGGCGGACCTTCCAGGAGCCAATCACCTAGGGCCATGCAGATTCTGGAATGTGCCTTTGTGTTTATCAGTGTCACCTGGCAACGACGATTTTGCCAGTTGGTTGGCAGATAGGTGATGGCAGACCTGCTTTTGTAGGCCACTTGTCTTTAATTGTCTTTACGATGGATAGAGCCTGGAGAAAGTTTATTTATATAAGCTTGGGAATCAAGTTTTTCGGATATACCCCTCTTGGGAAGATCCACCAGGCTGCCAGAAATTGTGAATTGGGAAGAATTAAGCGTTATCTGGGACGTGGATGTAATGTTGATGGCACTGATCATAAAAATAGGTAATAGGGTCTGGGAGGCCAGGGACTGAGGGGTAAGGGACCAATGGGTTGATGGAATTGAAGCCTGCACCATCCAGGCTGTGCCAATGGGAGCAGAGCAGAAAAGATACCAGTTCTCCTTTCACCAGAATATTTGACTTTAATATTCTGTGGAGTCCTCAATATCCAGGACCTGCACACCTTGGAAGTTCAGTACCCAGGACTTCTAATGGGCAGCTAAACAAAACCAAATTTTTAACTGGTTTCCCAGATACTTAAAATTTCCCTATAAGGTCACTGATTTTTTTAAAAAAAATAAATACACACAACAGCTTTTAATGTAAACATTTTCAAAAGCATTGAAAAATTTTCAGATGTAATCTATTACCTGTTGTGTCCCAAGAGCCTCACAAGAACTCTGAATTGGGAAGATGGCTCCATGTTATTTCTTCTTTTATATATTTTTAAAATTCTTTCACACTAGTATATTTAGGGGTGTGTCTTCCACCTCTAAAAATAAGATTTTACTAATTTCTCACATGCTTCACTCACTAATTTATGAAATTCTTAGAATAACTGGGTGTCATCTTGATCATCCAACCATTTTCATAACAACAGTGTTGACAAGCCCTGAATTTTCTGCAAATACTTCATTAACTTCAGTTAGTGAAGTTAACTACCTTTAACTACCTTTCCACAGAGGACAGTAGAGTTCACTGGCAGCTTTCACACTTTCCAAACACCAAACACAGCATGCTTTTTCAATTTTGTTATCACTTTAGACTAAAGTAAAAAAGCATCTGCCAAAAGCTTCTCGCACAAAATTCCAAAATTGCTGATTCCACTCTTCCAGTACCCTTTCCTGTAGTTATCCATTACCGTGTATCTGTACAAGCATGAAGAGTAGAGCATTAGTTGAGAGCATCCAGGCAGTGCAAACTCTCAGTCACCAGGGCCAAGGGAGTAGCACACAAAGGGTGCCTAGTCTGTACAGTGCTGCCTGCTGCTGCCCTACTGTAGCTTACCCTACTCTGTTCTGAAGCGAGTAAGAGTTTCAAAGGTAGGCCCTGCTTGTGGTTTGTGAATTAGAATACTCACTGACCCCAAATGTGAGCTCTCTCTGTGGTTATCAATTTCACAAAAAACAAATAAAAATATCTGTACATTTTTTAGTTCCACACGCAGTCATTTAGGGTCATGATGACACTAAGAAAATGTTTGCAATGAACAAAGACTTGCCGTTCTGTGTATCAAAATACATTATTAACTTTCACAAATTACTTGTTTGCCAATGGCCAAAAGATTAGTATCTGGAACAGGATAAAAAGAATGCTCAAATATCTGGAAGGGAGAGTAAAATGAAATTGGTAGGTAGTGGCATGCACAGTTATAAATGTGGCACAGCAGTTATCATTAAATCATCTATTTGAGGAGCAATAAACAGCTCAAGCCATAATCAACAGCCCAATACCACTACTCTTCATCTTCAAAATATTGTAGCTGCAAATTTATTTCATTTGTTAGACTTAAATTCCTTCTATTGCCAAGGACATAAATATTTTTTCTATGTTCATATGTCACTTTCACTTGAGCATCTGTAAAATTAGAGTATTTTATCTGATTAAATTAGAATTCCAAGGTTGGAAATGTAGCTCAATGTTAGAGCACTTCTTGCATGTCAAAGCAAAGGGTAAGGATATATTCCCCAGCAAAACAACACCAATAACATTGTCATCATCATCAACATAATAAATTTTAAAAAGAGATGTAGGAAAAAAAAGAAGTCTTCTTTCAAATTCATTATTTCTTAGAATGTCTTTGCCAACATGAAGAAAGCATTTATGTTTTTTTCTAGTACATTTCTATATAGATGTCCTATAGTGCATTTCATCTATTGTAGATATTACTATACATACATTTCTTATATATGTATATTTTATTTTACATATGCAATTATAGGTTAATAATTTTGTTTTGGTGAGAATAGAAGAGAGCAAGTATAAAAGATTATTACTCCTGAAAAATATTGCTTTACTTTATAAAAGTTTCACATAAAAATACTAAACTTCTCAACTTTAGTATTTTTAAGTGAAACTTTTATAAAGTAAAGCATTAAAGAATTATTCTTTAATTCTATTTTAATGCGGAAGAACTGCACAGCTACTTATTTTGTATTTGACACATTCTACTATCTCAGAGAACTCTTACATAAAAACTTTCTAGGTGTGACCAGTTAATTAAAACTGACATGATAGGACTCAATTTCAAATGAAACAGTTCTTCCTCCTTTTCAATCATTCATTCATGGAGGTAAGAAATTGTAAACGTCCCTTGTAAAAAATTAAGACAGTATTAAATACTGAACATTGAAAACACCTGATTCATATATAAATCCCATATATATAAATACTGAATTAATTTAACCATACTAATTCATTTGGGTTCTTTTTCCTTTGGCATTAAGTTTGCTTTTGGTTTGGCCTTTTACTGTTATTATTCAGCCTACTTTACCTATCATACATATTTAAACTGAATTTAAATGCCATCCATGTCATGAGAACTTCCATAAATCTATTGTTTGTCTCACATTTCACTTAAGGTAAGGCACCATGAATTATGATGGTTCTTTATTTTGTTGATGAAGAAAAAATTAAATGCTGCCAATTATAGTTGTAATGCAGCCCGAATTATTAGTGGGATTCCATTGTCAGTGTTGTTAAAATGATAAGAAAAAAAAATCATCTTAGACTCATTGAAATACATAGTTTTAAAAATATATTTTTAAAAATCACTACAATACTACTAACTTATTAATTGAAATACTCTTAGTTGATAAAAAGCAATAATATTGATTACAATAGCTACCAATTATGGAGCTGTTGCTGGTGCTACAAAACCTTCAGATGTTTTACATAGATTCTCCATTAAGCATCCTGGTAGTATTCAGGGAGATACTCATTTTAATCCTTACTTTTTTAGGAAATTGAGGGAGAGTAAGACTGTGGGATAACTAGTACATCACAGAGTCTAAAGTAGAATTCATACTGAAGATGAGCTAAATCTCAAGTCCATCTTCTTTCTAGGCAAGTGGACTGCTCTGCTCTGGGGATGTGGTTCTGTGGTAGAGCTCTTCTTTACCTAGAATGCTTCAGGCCTGGGTTCTATCCCCAGCAATATGAAAACAAAGCGAAGAAAAATAAGTAAAATCAATGGAACCAGGCACAGTCGCACATACCCATGATTCCAGTGACTTAGGATGCTGAGGCAAGAGCATTGGAAGTTTAAGACCACAGTGGGCAATTTAGTGAGACCCTGCATCAAAATTGTTTATATAATAAAAATGTGCTTAGGATATGACTCATTAGTTGAGTAACCCAGGGTACAATCCCCAGCAGTATCAGAAACAAGAAATAAGAAGAAAATGTCAGTGGCATAGGCTGATCATTCATTAATAAAATAAGTAATGACAGCTACTAAATATTGTACCTTCTTCACAAGAAAATAGAGGAATTATGAGCTACTTAATGTTTATAATTGCATAAATAGTTGTATATTTCAAAAGGTACCTTATGAATTCCTAATAAAGCTTCTTACTTGCACAGAACCCCTCTACATTATGCCTGTGCCTATGGCAGACCAGCAGCGGTGGCTCTTCTCGTGAAGAAGAAATGTAATGTCGATTTGTGTGACAGTGATGGCAACACACCATTGATGAAGGTAGATATACCAGTGGTTTTGCAGGAAATGAATTTGATGAAATGCTTAGAAGAAAAATTGGTTAATGCCATTTAGTTATAACTAATGAGTAAAACGTGAAATGTTTTTCTTGGATTTCCAAAATTTACAATCTGTTTCTTGGTTAAAACCAACAGGCCCTACAATATGAGGAAGAGGAATGTGCAATTATTCTTCTAGAACATGGTGCCAATCCAAATGTTCACAACAACAAGGGTGAAACTCCGCTCCACTATGTTATCTTTTATAGGAACACATTAATAGCAACAAAACTGCTTTCAAACAACGCAGATATTGAAGCCAAAAACACGGTATATACATCAATCACTATTATTTTCAAAATATTTAAATTTTTTCTTAAAATTAACAGTAATGCATGTTAAAAAATACTGATCATAAGCAAATTTTCTTTTTATTAAAATACTAGCAAATGTTGGAAGTTTTCCTCGTATTCTTCCTCCTCCTTTTGTATCTCATGTGTGTATTTAGTTTGCCTCCATCAGTTGAATCCACACTTAGAATTCAAGAGACTCATGCAGAAATCTGAACTTCAAGCTTCTGTGAAGGAACCTGATGCAGTCCCCTTGAGCCATAGTACTGTGTGGTGTGGTGTGCAGGGTTTGCCTCCCACATGCTGGGCACACATGTTCTTCAGTTTGCTTCTGGCAATTGCAGCACTTACTCCAATCACCTACTTTGCCTCTATAAATGAGGTTACAACTCCTCTTTTTTAATATAGTGTGATAAAGATTTCATGGTGTTTTCTACTGATATACAAGAATATGGACTACATAATATATTATGAATCTCTTTCATATGGGATTAATTGTTTGAATTTAGAATTTGGCAGTTAAATAGTTTTCTCTATATATACTATAAAAATCATGTTCCCACTGGAATTTTTGAACAGCTGATTAGGTCACTCATTGCTAGAATGGATAAATTATTACTAGAAGTAAATAACTCATGGATTTTGCCAGCTGTACTATGTATCAGTCTTCAGCTTTGTTCCTTAAAAATGCAAATGTTTAGTGCCTTTCATGATGCTACAAGTAATCTGTGTAGATCAGCATAAATCTTGATGATACACAAAATTTCTGAATTAAATTTTGCCTAAAATTATAAGTAATTTTAAGTAGCAATTAAAGTGGATGAGAATAAAAAGAATTTTGGAAAATAACCAAGCATTATGTTACCAGGATTGTCGTTACAAGTGAGAATACATTTTCAATGTTATTTTTATTAGAGTTTATAGTTTTACATAGTAGTTGAATTAATTTCCCCAAAATCTTACATGCATGGAATTCCAGTTGAGTCATTGATTCCCCCTTTTCCATCTGTCTACCCCTCCTCCTCCATTCTCCCGCTCCTATTCTCCTGGACCTCCTTTCACCTGTCTATTTATTTATATTTGGTTGATTCTTTTTACTTATACATAAGGGTGCAATTACCTGTAGTATATTTATATATGCATATAACATGAATTTTAAAGATTTCCTTCTTCATTGCCTTCCCTTTTTCATTATCTCTGTGCCTCTCAATCTTCTTTTTCTAAACTAATGATCTTCTTTACATCTTTTGATATTCTGTTCTTCATTTCTTTTTCTTTAATTAACTCCAGTTTCCACATATGAAACATTTTACCTTTGAGTTTCTTATTTGACTTATTTCACTTAGCATGATATTCTTGGATACCAACTCATTTACCAACAAATGACATAATGCATTTTTATGGCTGAGTAATACTCCATTGTATGTATGTGCACCAGAATTTCTTAATCCTTTCATCCATTCACAGGTACTTGGGTTAATTTCATAATTTACCTGTTGTGAATTGTGCTACTGTAAACACATATGTGACTGTATTAATATACAGTTACACGTAAAATTTTGTTTTAGTAATTTTGGGAAAATACTGAGTCATAGGATAGCTGTTTCATGTTGTGGTTCCCTTCTTAGATTTTGGGAAATCTCCAAACTGTTTTCCAGGGTGGTTGTACTAGTATGTAGTCCCACCAACAGTGTAAACGTGTGCCTTACCCCCACATTCTTTTTTTTTAAACCAGGGGAAGAGAGAGAGAGAGAGAGAGAGAGAGAGAGAGAGAGAGAGAGAGAGAGAGAGAATGAATTAATATTTATTATTATTATTATTTTTGGTTTTCAGCAGACACAACATCTTTGTCTGTGGTCCTGAGGATCAAACCTGGGCCACACGCATGCCTGGAGAGCGTGCTACCGCTTGAGCCACATCCCCAGCCCCACATTCTTACCAGTATATATTACTGTTTGTGTTCTTGATAATTACCATTGTGGCTGGAGTAAGATAAAGTCTTCGTGTAGTTTTTATTTGCATTAACATAATTGCTAGAGATGTAGAAGACTTTTTTATATATAGTTGGGACATTTGTGTTTCTTTTGAGAAATTTCTGTTTAGTTCTTTTGCTCAGTTATTGACTGGGTGGTTTTATTGTTTGTTTGGAGTTTTTAAAAATATTTATATTTTAATTCTTATTGGACACAAAACATTGATTTTATTTATTTTATGTGCTGCTGAGGATCAAACCCAGGGCCTCACATGTGCTAGGTGAATGCTCTACCACTGAGCCATAATTCCAGCTCTGTGTTAATTTTTTTTGAGTTGGTTATTTCTCTTTGTTAATCCGCTCTCAGTGGATTAGTTGGAAAATTTTTCTCCAATTGCATAAAAATAATATATTTTTGTATTGAACTTTCTGACATGTAAGATAAATATCTTTCAACTTATAATAAGAGAAGACACAGGAACAATTATGAAAAAGCAACATAGTTTACTCAGACTCTATCAATTTTAAGCAGAAATTCCTTACATTGGAATCTGGGATTCTAATTTCATAAATAAAAAAGAATCAAGTGGACTTGTATAACATGGAGAAAACTTCCATGTTGCCAGAAAGCTCTCAGAAATATATTCCTGTAACTTCAATTGTTCACATGTGAATATCTCCAATAAAAAATCAGTGTCAAGTAGGTGTTAAGCAATGGAAAAGCTATTTCTGTACTACTGGACATACAATGCACAGTTGTGTAAATTTTCTCTTAACAGTAAAACAAGGAATCTTTTCTATGAGGCTTGGTGTTACTGGAAAAGTAGACGTTCTTCAGAATATGATTTATACACCCTACTAGTGAGTTGAGAATTTGGCTTGTTAGTGAAATATAATACTTATATCCTTTACTAATATGTATTAGGGAATGGGTCTATTGGGATATAAAATAAAGTTTATGTCCTAAAGATGCTCTTGGTTGAGGAGGGTTCATGTTACATAACTCCAAGATGCCAGGATGAATGCTTGACAGCGGCAAAGATCCATGGAAACAGTAAATGTATGAAGCAGTTTTAGAAATGCTGGAGTTCATGTGGCCACTCTAGACAGAGGAGAGGCATCTCAAAATGAAAGAGCAGCACGTATGGAAGCAGAATGGGAAGAGAAGAGAGTGGCTACTCTTAATTTACATTATTATTATATGCTTATGTTCATATAGTATTTTGTAAGGTTAACTTCAGTTGAAAAGTAGTAATTTTGTGAATAAACTATATTTGTTGTTTTTCAGAGTGGCCAAACACCACTTTTACTCGCCATAAAGAAAAACAGAAAGATGATGGTAGAATTTTTTATTAAGAACAAAGCAAACATACATGAAGTTGATGATAAGGGAAGGTATAGTACTTTATATTTTTTGGAAAAAGGTTAATATTGTAGTAAAATCACTCAAGTTAAAAATATTAAATTAATGGGAATGACATACTCATTGGAATAGAGTGAAATTTATGAACATAAACTAAAATTAAAGAGAAAAGCAATTATTTAAACTGAGCAACACATTAAGAGTATGTAGTATGATTCACATGCCCTTATAATTATTGGCTGATGATTACTATTTGACTTTGTTGATCACATAATCTTGTGTTAGCTAGAGTTTTCATGTTAGTTTTGTAAAATATAGACTTTAGTTTGTGCTTTTATTCAGTATTGAACTTTTAATATTTTCTGCAATATTTCATCTTCTCCTGGTATAGTTTTCTTTTGGAAATGCTGTGTTGAGTATAGATAGACATTGAGAATTATTTTTTCCATTATATGACTATTTTCTTTAAATTACTTAATTTGTAGAATATTGATTTCAGATTTTTCCTAAGTGACGTCTAATTAGTCTTAACAAATCTTGAACATTTATAATGAAAAAGAGTGTAACATATGCTTGAAATCTGGTTGCAAGATTATACATGTAGCATTGATTTCAATGCCTGGCATATGCTTCTCAGAGTGAATGACTGAAGCAACAATTATTATTATTATCACCAGTGCTACTGTTATTATGTTATACCTGCAAATACCTTTTTTACTCCTTGACCTTTGGCTGACTGTGAGTTACAATATATTACATCACTCTAAGAAAGAAATGGAGCTTTATTCATTGAAATCTTTGCCAACTCCAGATGAATGACCTCATCATAATTAATGTTCATTGAAGGATTTTAAGTTTGTAACTCTCCCCTTTTGGGACACATGATTTATTTTTTTATGTGTTTGTTTTCCTTTTAGACTTACAAATGATTTAGAAAGATAAAGATTTGATCTTCCAAGATGTATATGTCTGTTAGTGTATGTAAAGCTAGATGTCAAATTGGTAAAATGTATTACAATGGCTTTTTAAATAAACTTATTAAAATACCTAAATCTGAAGTTATCTCTCTTATTTTAGAACAGCCCTCATGTTGGCTGTGCAACATAAGTCAACACACATAGCTGAGCTGCTGCTTGAATGTGGTGTTAATGTGTCTGCTGCAGATAATTGTGGAGAGATTGCCTTGTCTTATGCCATTGCTAGTGGAAGTACTGCGTAAGTATTTACATTACAATACTAATCAACATTAGATGTATATCCACAATAGTTACACCTGTTGCATCTTATATATGAGGTGAGATTTCATAGCATTACTATGTATGGAACCGTAGTGAGTTAGGACAGTTCATTAGTCAGAAACCCTTCAAAGTCTAGCCAAGAAGCAGTGATGATGCTTTGATTGGGCAAAGAGAAGGATGGAGGGGTAATGGAGGCAAGAAAGATGGTGGAGTGAGAAAGACATTATTACCTTGCTACAGGTATGACTGCATATATGATGCAATGGTACATCCTGTAAAATCAGAAATGAAAGTTGTTGCAGTTGTGTCCAATGAATCAAATTGCACTCTACTGTCATATATACATAATTAAAATGGATTAGTTATTTTTAAGAAAATAAGTAGTGATGTGTGCATGAGTCACCTTCAAGGTTTGTTCTCTCCTCTCTCTTCCCCTCTCCTTTCTTTTTCTTCTCATGCATGCTGGGAAATTTTCTTACCACTGAGATATACCACTAGCTAATATCTTAGGACTTCGTAAACCTTTATCCTTAGGGTTTCCAGCATTATCCAATTCATTTCAAGCATAACCCCTCCTCACAGGGAGAGATAGTATCACACCTATGCTTTTATAATTTGCTATTTGAGTCTTGAAATTCCCTGTTTAGCTGAAGTTAGCTATTCTACCATCCCCCTTTAATTTATCAAGGACCTAATGATATCCTTGAAGTGTAAGGAAGATAATTCTGTAGTCAGATGGAGGGGAATAAATAGATTTTTAAATTGTTCCTTTGTCTCTGTCAGTTCTGTTGCTGTGGTGTTTCTGCCAGACCTGGTCCTGCAGTCTGGTAGTGAAGAGCTTTTATTTCAAAATATCCTGACTGATCCAATCCCTGAGTCTTCATGGTAACCCACACTTAGACTCAACACTCTTTTTAGTTCTCATACACGTATGCTTTTTTATTCAACAGTTGTTTCCAAGCAGAAGCACTCTGCTTTGACAGCTTGGCCTCTAGCTTTGGCCAACAAATACTAAGCACTCTGACCCTGTCCCCCTTTTAGGAACCTTATGTGGAATCCCCATATTAGCCTTGCCCTTTCTGGTGCATTATCCTTTTAGGACTTTGTCTTTTCTGTCATAAAATTAAAATCATTCAAACCTATTAGAAAGCTTCAAGTAAAGCTTCAAGTAATCTCTGGAAGAGATCAGAGTTTTCTGTCATCTTGGCTAACAGATCAATGCCCCAAATCCTTCCATCCCTTGAAATAGATTTCCTTTGACTGCAGGGGGTTCCACATCACTGTTTTCCATGGTGAGTGCCAATTTAGATTGGCACTTCTAGTATTTTTCCCAAGTAATGGAAATTTCCAAGCTGTTGGAATCGCTGCCTAAAGTTTTCAGCATTTATTAATGTCTGCCTCAAAATATATTAAGCAGATTCATTGAATCTAAGAGAGCTAAGCCCCATCATGACTCCTCAGTATTCATTGTGTTAAAGAAAATTTTGTGTTCCAAGTCAGTTGGAGATCAAAATGGAAATGTAGCTACACTTATCTGCTGATTCTGTTCAACTAGGTAGAGAAGAAATAGTAGTAGTCCAGGTTTTTGGCATTTGTTAATTTCTTGCCTTTGTTATTATTGATTAGTCTCACAGAAGGGGATGATTATATTCTCTAATTTAAGGAGATATTTATAAATAGTTATAAATTAATTTTTGATTTGCTTTGAGTTATAAAGCACAAAGAAGAGACCAATTGATCATGAAAATTAGGACTCAAGCATTTTTAAAAATAATTTTAACTTTTGAATATTAGAACCTATGAAAAATGCACATTAGTTCTAGCTGAGATTGTAAGTAGTTAAGTATGCCATTATTTTACTATTTTGCTTAACGTGTTTCAATATTATCTTAGTAAATCTCCATAACAACCTGGTGAACTAAAGTGATACAACCCTTATTTTTTAAAAGGCCTTAAGCCTAAGAGAAAGAAGTTGTGCAAGAACAGAAAACTATTTTTTACAGAGATAGGGCATTTTCTGAGTTCAAGCTACACTAGTTAATATATTTACCTGTCCTGTTCTCAATTAATGATCATTTCACCTTTTTTCTTCTTTAACTTCAAGCTATCGGTGCAGTGACACATGCAATTACCCCAGCTACTTAAGAGCCTGAGGCAGGACAATTGCTTGAGCCCAGGTTTTTAAGATCAGCCTGACCATCATCATGAGATACCATCTCACAAAACAGAAAAAAACAAACATTGTACAAATAATTTTCAAGTTAACAAAATGTTTATAGGGCATACAGATTAGGAGAGCATATGAAAAAGTTCTGATACTAGATCTAAAATATTATAAAGTATTATATTTGGTCAGTGTTTTCATATGAGTGTTAAAATACCAATTTTATTGCTTTTTTTCAAATATAGAAACAGAAATTTAATTCTTGAATACATGAAAGCACAATCTAGAACATCAGTAAATTTCAATCCAGGTAAGACTTAAAAAAATGAGTTACTCTTGGTGTTCATGCCCTGTGTAAATAAGAGTAAGAATGTTTGATCACAAAAGAAGAGTGGAAAAAAATAAATGTTCAAATTCCATTCATATTTTTTATATCTTTCTTGCTCATATAGAATCCAGGATATCTTAATAATTAACTATAAGAAATTTATCATCTAAATGATATTGTCTGAAGAAATTTTACATTAATTTTGACCCTGAAATTTTATGTCTTTGCAGAAGTAAGAATATTTTTAAATTATACATTCTGTTTCGTATATGGTCACATGATAGCAGATTGGACTTGTTATAAAACCAGGTGTTCTTGTCAACTGTTAATATCAGCTCCTATTGCGTGCCTACATTAGTGAATTTCACAGTGATATTTCTATACACACATATACAATACTTGAATCCTGACCACTCTACTTACTTCCATTTTCCCCTCTACTCCCTTTTTCATCCCCAGTTACCTTCCCTCTTCCTTAATGTTCCCTCCATCATTTTCTAGTCATTCTTATTTTCTTCCTAGATTCCACGTTAGGGAGAGAATGTGATAACTGGGGTTTTGTTTCTGATTTTTTCACCTTAACATGATGACCACCCTTTCCATCCATTTTACAATTATTGTCTTTGTTTCTTTTTTAACATTTTTATTTGGGGTTTGAAATATACCATTTCCTGGGCATTAAAATTTCTACTCAGAAATCTAATCTTTTTCTGATATGTTTATATTTGCTTTGGCCATTATTATAGATTTCAGTTTACCTTTGGTAATTTTATAGACTATGATTTGGAGAAGTTCTTTTCGGGCCATGTCCATTTGGTATTCTAAAATCTTATACCTGGATGTCCATAACTTTCACAAGATATAAGAAATAGTTTCTTTTATCCACTGAGAAAGCTTTTATTGCCTGTAGCCTGTACCTCTTCTCCATTATGTGTACCAGTGATTCATAAAAGTAGTCTATGAATTGTGTCTAGTGGTTTTGTAATTTGTTTACAATTATTTTGATTGTTGTTGATATTGTCTGAATGTGATATTTCATCATCAACTTCAAGCTCTGGTATTTTTTTCTTTCACTTGATCTAGTCTATGGGTCTAACTTCAACTGGATATATTTATTTGAGGTATTGAGCTCTTTATTTTCAAGATTTCTAAATGATTCTTTTTTAGAATCTGTATTGAATTGTTTTTTCATGCCCTGCATGGTTTTCCTTAATCTATTCAGTTTTTCTTTGCTTCATCTTTGAAATAATTCACTATTTTAACATTTTTTTTGAATTTTATTCTGGCATTTTTTATATTGCATTATCTTTGGAAATAGTTTCTAGGGTAATTAACTATAAAACAGTCATGCTACTTTGCTTTTTATCTTTCTTATATTTATATATTGAAATTTGTACATCTTCAGGGATTTATATCTTTTCCACATTTATTTGAGTGTCTGCTTAGGAAACTGTTTTCCCTGGATGATGTGTCTTATGCTATTGATTAAATATGTGATGTTGAATTATTTTCCAAATGGTGTCTCTATTGTAGTTTCCTATGTCTTATCTGTGACTCCTGAATGGTGATAGCTTCACTGTTAAGTAACAACTTTCTTTGTCAGTGTTGTGAGAGTGGAGTCATGTTAGTGAAATAGTGATATAGGCAGTAGAGTATCTGAAATGCATTTTCTGTGGTGGTTCCTCCAAACTTGTCAATAATATGGTGTCTGCAAATATATGGGAGATACTTAGGCTGAGAACCTGCATAAATGAAGATCTCAAACTCGCATAATTCTGTAAGAGTTTCTTCATTTATTTCTAGTCTTGTTTTAGTGTGTCCAGACCACTGAATTTTAGCCATCTCTTTCCATTACTAAATGTGTGTGTTAGGTTAAAGCTTTTTATCGCTGTTCTTATTTTTAATTTTTTTTCAGCACCAGGTTTTATTTTGTTTTTTTTTAGATATGTATGACACTAGAGTGTATTTTTTACATACATGGGCTACATCTGAATGGTGATAGCTTCACTGTTAAGTAACAACTTTCTTTGTCAGTGTTGTGAGAGTGGAGTCATGTTAGTGAAATAGTGATATAGGCAGTAGAGTATCTGAAATGCATTTTCTGTGGTGGTGTGATTCTATTTAGGATCAGAGAGAACTTTTGGCCTTTGGTTTTTTTGGTATTGGCTTATTTCCCTAAGTATAATAGTCTCAAGTTCCATCCATTTACCAGCAAGTGCCATAAATTTCATTCTTCTTTATGGATAAGAAATACTCAATTGTGTATATGTACTCCATTTTCTCTAACCTTTCATCGGTTGAAGCTCACCTAGGTTGTTTCCTTAGCTTAACTATTGTGAATTGGGCTGCTGTAGACATTGATGTGGCTGTGTCACTGTAGTATATTGATTTAAAGTCACTTGGAGATATATATATATATATATATATATATATATATATATATATATATGCCCAACTCTCCATCATGTCAACTTAGGAACTGATTTCCTCAACAAGACTTCTAAATTGCAACAAATAAAATCAAGATTCAACTGGGGTGATAACTGGTTGAATGTTTTTTCCATTCCACATTCTCAGAGGAATCTCCATACTGTTTTCCAGAGTACTTGCATCAATTTGCAGTCTCACTAGCAAAGTATGAGTGTCACTTTTTTCTCACATTCTCTCCAGCATTTCTTGTTACTTGTATTCTTGATAATTCCTATTTTGACTGGACCAAGAATGGAATATCAATGCAATGTTAATTTGAATTTTCTAATTTCTAGAGAAATTTAGCATTTTTGTGTTTTTTTCTCCTTTTTATTGATTTTATATTTTTTTAAGTGCACGATAACAGTGGAATGCACTACAATCCTTATTACACATATAAAGCACAATTTTACCTCTGAATATAAAGTATGTTTATATCAATTTATGCCATTTTACATGTACTTTTTTGCACTACAATTCGTTTTTTATTTTTATATGTTTCAGTTAGTTACACATGACAGTACAATGACCTTGACATATCATACATTTGAACATGAGATACAATATCTCATTTTTCTGAGTATACAGGTTGTAGATTCACATTGATCATGCATTCACATATATACACCAATAATAACAATGTCTATTCCATTCTACTGTCCTTCCTATCTTTCCAACCTCTCCTCTCCCCTCCCATCACTTCTCTCTTCTTAATCTAAGGTAGCACTATTCCTTTTTTTTCTTACATCTTCATACATGTTGTTTGTATAACAATGAGGCTCTCCTTCCACCATCCGTGCAATTCCCTTTCTCCCTCCCTTTCTCTCCCACCCCTCTTCCCTGTGTATAGGTAATCTTCTTCCCATGCTTTTTCTCTCTTCCCCATTTTGAGTCACCCCCCTTATATCAGAGAAGACATTTGGCATTTGTTTTTTGGGGACTGGCTAAATTCACTTAGCATAATCTGCTCTAATGCCATCCTTTTCCCTGCAAATGCCATGATCTTATTATTTTTTAGTGCTGAGTAATATTCCATTGTGTATATATGCCACATGTTTTTATCCATTCATCCATTGAAGGGCATCTAGGTTGGCTCTACAGTCTAGTTATTGTGAATTGTGCTACTATAATCATTGATGTGGCTGAGTCCCTGTAGTATGCTGTTTTTAGGTCTTTTGGGTATAGTCCTAGAAGAGGAATAGCTGGGTCAAATGGTGGTTACATGCCCAGTTTTCCAAGAATCTCCATACTGCTTTCCAAATTGGCTGCACCAATTTACAATCTCACCAGCAGTGCAATTCTGATCAAAATCCCAATGACATTCCTCACAGAAACAGAAAAAGCAATTATGAAATTCATCTGGAAATATAAGAGACCCAGAATAGCAAAAGAAATTCTAAGCAGGAAGAGTGAAACAGATGGTATCACTATACCAGATCTTAAACTATACTACAGAGCAATAGTAACAAAAACAGCATGGTACTGGCACCAAAACAGGCTGGTGGACCAATGGTACAGGATAGAGGACACAGAGACTAACCCACAAAAGTACAACTACCTTATATTAGACAAAGGTACTAAAAGCATGTACTGGAGAAAATGTAGCATCCTCAACAAATGGTGTTGGGAAAACTGGAAATCCATATGCAACAAAATGGAATTGAATCCCTATCTCTCACCATGCACAAAAGTTAACTCAGAATGGATCAAGGGTCTAGGAATTAAACAAGAGACTCTGCATCTAATGGAAGAAAAAGTAGGCCCTAATCTTCCTCATGTGGAGCTAGGCCCCAACTTCCTTAATAAGATGCCTATAGCACAAGAGTTAAACCCAAGAATTAACAAATGGGATGAATTCAAACTAAAAATTTTTTTCTCAGCAAGAGAAATAATATGTGAGGTGAATAGGGAGCCTACATCCTGGGAACAAATTTTTACTCCTCACACATCAGATACAAAGATCTCAAAAAGCTAAACACACACAAACACACACACAGAATCCAATCAACAAATGGGCCAAGGACCTGAACAGACACTTCTCAGAAGAGGATATACAATCAATAAACAAATATATGAAAAAATGCTCACCATCTCTAGCAATCATAGAAAGGCTAATCAAAACTACCCTAAGATACTATCTCACTTCAGTAAGAATGGCAGCCATGATGAAGACAAACAACAACAAATGCTGGTGAGGATGCGGAAAAAGGGTACCTTCATACACTGCTGGTTGGATATTGAGCATTTAAAAAATATATTTGCTCACCAATTGTATTTCTTGTTCTGTGAATAACCAGTTTCAGATCCTTTGCGCATTTATTGACATCCTATGACCACTAGAATAGAATATTAACTATATTGGGTTGTGTGTGTGTGTGTGTGTGTGTGTGTGTGTTAAGTTTTTTGATTTATTTTTCATGGGGGCAAGTAGTGGGGATTCAACTCGGGGGCATTCAACCACTGAGCCACATCCCCAGCCCTATGTTTTATTTTATTTTTATTATTTTTGTTGTAGATGGACACAATTTACTTATTTACTTATTATTTATTTATTTATTTATTTTTATGTAATGCCGAAGATCAAACACAGGGTCTTACACCTGCAAGGCTAGTTCTCTAACACTGAGCCCCATACCCAGCTCTGTTTTTTATTTTATTTAGACATAGAGTTGCTCAGTGGCTCACCATTGCTGAAGCTGGATTTGATCTCTTGATCCTCCTCTTTCAGCCTCCTGTGCTGGTTTGTTTTGAATTCATTATATATCCAGAAGACTAATGTTCTGAGGTGCAGGTGGTAAAGTTTTTCTCCCATTTTGTAGGTTCTCTGTTCATGTTCTTGATAATTTTCTTTCCTGTGAGATAGCTTTTTACTTTGTTTCCTTCCCATTTATTGATTCTTGATTTTATTTGTTGCAATTTAGAAGTCTTGTTGAGGAAGTCAGTTCCTAAGCCAAGATGATGGAAAGTTGGGCCAATATTTTCTTCTAGTGGGTACAGGATGTCTGGTTTAATGCCTAGTTCCTTGATGTACTTTGAGTTGAGTTTTGTGCAGGGATAGGGGTAGGGGTTCAATTTTATTCTGCCACATGCATATTTCCAGTTTTCTCAGTACCATTTGTTTAAGAGGCTGTCTTTTCTTTTAATGTATGTTGTTGGTGCCTTTGTCTAGATTAACAAGACAGTATGTATGTGATTTTTGTCTTTGTGATGTCTTTTTTGTTTTTTTTAGTATTTGCTCTTTTTTTTATTGTTGGTAGTTCAGAACATTACATGTATTTTGATATATTTCACAGTTTGATTCAAAAGGGTTATGAACTCCCATTTTTACCCCGTATACAGATTGCTGAATCTTTTCTGTCCCATTGGACATTTTGCCTGTTTTGGTGCCAATCCCATGCAATTTTTGTAGCACTATAGTATAATTTGAGATCAGATCTTGTGATGTCTGGAGGAACATTTTATAACAAAACGTCAGAGTCATAAAATTTTATATTTTATATTTCTGTTTTTGATTAATTATATTAATTATATATTTTACTGTTTTATTTAGTAGTGAAAGAAAGTCCTAAAGATGACTCATTAAGAAGGTATGAATTTATAGATTTTAAATAAAAAATGTCTGTTAACTAAGTGGAGAGTGAAGGTAGAAGGATTTGTTGAGTATTCTAGTGTGGGACAGACACCACATTCAGTTAACACTTGTTTCCTAAAGTTATCTTATAAGCACTTTGAAAGTATCTGTGCTATTATAATCTGTTAATTACTAATAAAGAGCTGTCATTCATAGAGGTTGACTATTTGTCCCATATTTGTGTAATTAATAAGTTTCAGGCCTGTGTTTAGACTGTAGTCTTACCTGGCTGACAACTCCAGTGTGTTGTTCCACTGTACAGGTTGATACCAAGTGGGACCTATACAGGAAAAATCAATTTTACAATTTATTTCAATGTGTCTGACAAATGTATTCTAAATAACATATATATTCACATTTTAACTTTCATATTGTGTATCATCAATTTAGAAAGTCAAAGGCAGTTGTGTGTTAATTCTGATTTATATTTTACCTGATAAGCCAGGTTGTAGTCCAAGATTTTGTCCTGATATTGACAGTTCCACTAGTAATCAAGATTTTTTCTTAATATATCAAAAGCTTTTATGGAAAATCTCAATGAGCTATGGCCTCATGGTTTCTAATATACAAGAAGATCAGGCAAGTGCTGTAGAGAAATTATTTTTCTGAAAGTTAGGAATAACATTATTTAGACAATGTTGTATTACTTATATTAATCCTTAGAGGACATTCTAATTTCTCTACTTCCTGATTTTCCAGTTAGTTTCTCTTCAATTACTACCCCTAACAATTTTATGAAGACTTTTACTTTTATACTTTTTTTCCTTTTTTATGACTATAACCTTTTATTTAATTTCTATTTGTATTTTCTGTTTTGTTCTCTTTGTGTTTCTGTTTTGTCAATTGAATTTTTTTTTCTTTTGACAGATCAAAAGTTTAGAAATTTCAGAATTTTAAGGAATTTTAGAAACCTTCTAGTCTTTCAGCATGTGTTCTACATGCCAGCCAAATGATAGTTTTGAGGATGTACCTGAAACTTAAATATATTAAAGGGAGTTTTCTGGGTACAATGACAACAATGAGATTTAAACTCCAGTTTCTTAATTCTGAGCTCAGTACATTTTATGGTTATCATTTTTAAGGTGATTTTTTAAATAATAGATTGAAGATTGACTATAGGAACCCAACTAAAGAGGACAAGACTAGAATTTTTAAGTGAACACAGTGGTAGAGGATCAAAATTTAACTAGTGAAGGAAAGGGCTGTAAAAGTATTCACCCAGAGTAACAACACTGTGTTGGGTAGGAATAAGCATTTTAAAAAAGAGACCAAAATCTTAGGGTTTATGATTAATTTGATGAGCACAAAACAGGAATGAAGGACACAGAATATTAAAAGCTCTCTATAAAGGCATATTAATACCAAATTTAGAGGAAGTCTTAATAGCTTGTATTTTGCCTGTTTTCATCTCTGCAATGCAAGAATGGATTAGAGACTAGTGAAACAGACTGTGGAAATTGTTAGAATACATGAATCTGTGGCACAAAACAGGTTTTCATTCACCTTCACTTTCTTTCCAAATTGCTGATGTCCTTAAAATGTACATGTAGTGCTGGGCAAAGGAGTGATTGGCAGGGAAAGTTATTACAAAGTTTCAGTTGAGTAGTTGGAAAGGTATTCAGACAGGCCAATAATTGAGACTCCATTTAGTTTAACCTTGTGTCAGGAATCTGAATATTCAAGGATGTAGATTTCAAGTTTAGAGACTGCCACTGAATTTTGCAGATGAGTGACTGGGAAATGGATTCCCAGAGGAAGGAGGGTATTTACATAATAGCTAGGGCAACAGAGGTACAAATACCAAGACTCTGCTTTTCTGGCAGTCTTTCCCCCTGGGTGTCTGAGTGCTTGCTAGTTTATGAGGACCTGAATAAAGTGAGACCTATACAGGAAAAATCAATTTTATAATTTATTTCAATGTTTCTGACAAAGGTATTCTAAATAACATATATATTCACTTTTTAACTTTCAATAATTTTTAAAGTTCCAGAGAACTCTGTGCATTATTTATGGGTAGAGGGAATAAATAGTGTATTATTATTGGTGATTTCCATGCTGAAGAACAGCACTGCTTAGTATTTGACTCCTGGATATTCACGAGAGAGAACTGTGCCTCTTGTTATCTTGTCTTGTGTTTCCAGAGGTGTGTTTCAGTTCAAGTGAAAAAAAAATGTCAGCCATTAATTGGGTTTTAAATTCAGCCTTCAAGACAGGCAATTTGCAAGAACAAATTATTATCTGTTTCTGCTCATGTACTGGCTATTGCTCTGAATTGGAACTAAGAGTGCCTTAATATCTGTATTGAATATTTTATAGATTCACAGCAGTAGAGTTGAAAGAGGTGAACACAAGCTATTTTTTTAATTGGAGGTCATATTTTAATTAATCAATCAAGAAACACCATTTAATAAGTTATACCTTAAATTAAACAGAGTTTATTTTAAAAAGAAAACTATTCACCATTTTTGTTATACATTTTTGCTTTAAAGATCTATCAAAAAATCACACTCAGATGATTCCTTGTTTGCAATGGTTCGGGACAGCTGTGAAGCTCCTATTAAGGTAAAGTGATTTTTTGTAAAAAACCTCATGTTCTTGCTCTGAATTTTGTGTTTTTAGATGTTAATGCTGAAAATTTAGCTATATTTTTTCTTATATTTTATATGAATATTTGCTAAGAATCCATTTTAAAGAATTATGTTGATTTTAAAAAAATGCTTTTTGTATCACTGTTCTCTCAAGTACTTGGGGATCGTGGAGGCTGGAAGTAACAATGGGCTGTGAAATACATAGTGAAAGAAAAATTGCATTAGAAACAGCTTTCTAACTGTAGAGGAAATATAATATTTATTCAAGGATTTTTTATCAGTTTTCATTACTGTGGTTTTTAAATCATTCTTACATGACTTACAATACTCATGCCTAAATTAATTTTTATAAAATTGTGAAATTTCGCTGGTGCCTTTAGTTTGGAATATATAATATACATTGCACATAACTTTTCTTTTTTTACTTGGACCCTTGATATTTTGGTATCATAGCATTTGAGGAGACCTATATTCTCTATTTCTTTCCGTGGCTCCATATTTATACTAAAGTAATATTGGGAATTATGGCAACCCAGAAATCTAGAATCTGTATCTTAATACTTGTATTAAAATGGCTTGCATATCCATACTTTGAGTCTTTCCACTAAAAGTGACAGTAATTAAAAAAAAAAAACTCTAAGTAAATAGCAGAAAGATTAGAAGAACAGAAGGAAGTACTAGGTCCTGAGTTAGAACAAATTATATTCTATGCTTTTATAATTATATTCTAGTATATAACTTCTATTTTGAAGTATAACTGAAAAGAACCAATAAAAATTCTAAAGAAATTTGAGGTAATGAAATTTTCTAAAAATTTACTCTTCATCTAATCAAAGAATAAATGGTGTGTGCAAAGTAATAACCAGTTCTGGAAGCAGAAACACTCAATAATTGTATGGTAATACTTTAGTTTCAGGATTGTTATTTTTCCATTATAGTTTCTTAAAATATATAGATTCTATGTCAAATTTTGAAATTTCAAATTTTAGATGTTTCTGTATTTACTTACTTTAATGTTTATTGTAAAACACTACTATTTTTATGAACTATTCCAGGTTAGGAAATATATTTGCAAATATCCTGAAGAAGCTAAAATAAGGTTAAATGTAAACGATATCTTTTGTTTTTGAAATTACTTTAATTTTATTTCAGTTATGAAGAGCTAATGGATAAAATTTATTATTCATCTATTTTTATGTTGAACATTTCCACCTCTAGTTTGCCATGTGAGAGAAATATATGATACTTGTTTCCTGAGTCTGGCTTATATTATTTAAAATTATTCTTCCCTGTCTTATTCATTTTCCTAAAATTAACTTAGTTTTGTTGTTCTCTATGCATAGAAATCTTCCTTGTTTATATATACCACATTTTCTTTATCCATTCTTTTATTAACTAGCATCTAGCCTGATTCTATAACTTGCCTATTATTAATAGTGTCATGGCAAGATGGGCATATGTATATCTCTAAAATAAGCTGACTTTAATATTTTCTGGTAAGTACTGAGTAGTATATTTGAATAATAAAGTAGTTCTATGTTCAGTTTTTGAGTAGCCTTCATATGAATTTCCATAGTGATACAGTAATTTATGTTCCTGCCATTCACATGTAAGAGATTTTTCTCCTCATCTTCCCAGTATTATTTGCCTTCTTGATGATTCCTTTGTTGATGGTGGAAAATGGGAGCTTGATGTTGTTCTGATTTGCATATTCCCAATTGATAAAGATGTTATGGTTTTTTTTTTCTTTCCCCTGAAGTGTTGGCCATTTGTATCTCTTATTTTGAGAACTAGCTGTGCATTTGCTTATTTATTGAAAAGGTTTTTGTTTTTCTGGTAGTAAGATATTTGCATTAATATTTTTAGGATATTAATCCTCTGTCAGAAGAATAGCTGGCAAAGCTTTTCTCCATCTCTGGAGCTACCACTTCTTACTGTTTTGTGTTTCACTTACTATGCAGGAATTTTTCAGTTTGATGCACCCTCTCTTATCCATTGTTGCTCTTATTTTCTGAGCTGTAGGGGGCTCTATTCAGGAAGTTATTGCCTATATACTGAAGTGTTTTCCATATATTTTCTTCTAGTATTTGTAAACCTTCTAGTCTGGTACATATGTCTTTAGTCCTTTCTGAATAAACTTTTGTACAGTGTTAGAAAATAGGCATCTAGGTTTCTTCTTTTACATATAGATATCTAGTTTTTCCAACACTATTTCTAAAATGTTGTTTGTCTTTTCTCCAAAATATGTTTTTGGTGTCTTTGCCTAGTATCACATGACTGTACCCCTGGGTTTGCTCTCTGACTTCTTTTCTATCCATTGGTCTATGGGTCTTTCTTTACACCAGGACCATGGTTTTTATTACTATGGCTCTGTTTTATATTTGAAATTGGGCATTGTGGTTTATCCATTGTTTCTCTTATGATCAGTATCACTTTGTCTAAGTATTTTTTTGTTTGTTTGTTTTTCTTCCATACAAATTTAGAAGTAGTTATTTTCCCCCCATTTCTGCAAACAATATCATTTGAATTTGAATGGGAATACATGGAATCTATAATTCACTTATGGTACTATGCCCATTTTCACAATATTAATTCTGCTTCTCTATGAACATAGCAGATCTTTTTACTTCCTATTGTTTTCTTATTTTTTTCTTCAGTGTGTAATTTTTCTTGAAGAGGTCATTCACTTTTTTGTTTAGGGTTATTCCTAGCTATTTTTAAAGTTATTTGAATGAGCTATTACTCTTGCTTTATTCTCTCTAGGTTTGCTATGGTATATAGACAAACAGTTTATTTTATATGTTTATTTTGTATCCTGTTACTCTGATGAATTCATTCATCAAAGTAGAATTTTCATAATATATTATTTATGTTCTTCTAAGAATAGGACTAAATCATTTGCATATAGAAATAATTTAACATTTTAACTTTCCTATTTAATCCCTTTTATTTCTTTCTCTTTTTCTAAAATTTTAAGTACTGTGATTAGTGAGATTGGCAGCAATGAACATCCTTGTGTATTTCCTGATTTTAGAGAAAATATTCTTCTTCATTTTACTATTGGCTTTGGATTTGGTATACTTGGTCTTTATTTTAATAAAATTCTCCTATTTCTAATCTCTCAGGGCTTTGTCATGAGGGTCATTGAATTTGTCAAAGGCTTTTCCTGTCACTTCTTAAAAGATCATGTAATTTTGCTCTTGATTCTATATGTAATGTATTAGTTTTATTGATTTGCATGTATTGAATCATCCTGGATCAAAATCAGCTTTTATGGATTTTTTTTTGTATGTGACTAGAGTCTCAAACCAGGAGCATGGTACGAAGGAACCACATCCCCAGCACCTTTTATTATTCACTTTGATAACAGGTCTCACTAAATTTCCCAGGCTGGCTTTGAAATTACAGTGTTCCTCAAACAACCTGATGCTTTCCTGAGAGTATAGACCTACACCACTATGCCTGATATGTATGTTATTTTGTAATGTGTTGTTGAATGTGGTTTGCAAAGATTTTATGAGAATGTTTATACTATGTTCCTCAAGGATATTGATATCTAGTTTTTTCTTTTTCTTTTTTTTATTGTTGGTCGTTCAAAACATTACATAGTTCTTAATATATCATATTTCACAGTTTGATTCAAGTGGGTTATGAACTCCCAATTTTACCCCGTGTACAGATTGCTGTATCACATCAGTTACCCTTCCATTGATTTACATATTGCCATTCTAGTGTCTGATGTATAAGTGAAGATTGGACAGAACAAGAAAAAACTAGATCTCGAATGTGCAAAATCATAAGAGATCTAGTTTTTTTCTTGTTCTGTCCAATCTTCACTTTTCCAGTCAGGGTAATACTTTTCAGAATTGCTTTGAAAGCATCTTTCCTTTCCTCTTAAATGTAATGGGGGATTAATATCAGTTCTTCTTTAAATATCTGATAAAATTTAGCCATGTATTCACCTCTGAATCTCTGGTCCATAAGGCTTTTTATTATTGCTTCAACCTAATTGCTTGTTATTGAGCTATGGTTTTCTCTATCTATTTGATTCAACATTTTATGACATATTTCATTAATATCACTTAGATTTATTTAACTTTCAATTTTATTCTTTAAAATAGTCTAAATGTTTCCCATTCATTGAAATATAAGTTTTCTAATAGTCTCTAGAGATCTTCTGGATTTCAGTGGTATCTGTTTTAATATTTCACTTTTTGTTTGTAGCTTTCTTCATCTGTATCTCCTTTTTTCTTTTAGTTCCCTTGGCCAAGGGTTTATCAAGTTTATTTACCATTTTAAAAACAAACTATTTGTTTTATTATTACTATGTTTTTTTAAAAAAATATCTATTTTATAATTTTGGCTCTGACTTTAATGAATTCTTTTCTTGTATTGGTTTTAGAATTCATTTACTGAGGTTTTTCTTAGACCTTGGGATGCATTATGAGGTTTTTAAATTGAAATATCTTAGATTTTCAAATGGAGGTAGCCCTTAGTATAAACTGTCCTCATACAACTGCTTTTGGTGGATTAGTGGAGAGATATCGGAAGGGTTAGAAAATGTACTGGGCAGTAAGATTTGTCTAAATATGTTATATGCATTTTTGTATAAGTTATAATGAACCCCATTATCTCATATATATATATGATCCACAACCCTAGCCCTCGTGTTGATAGTTCTCTATTGTCCTTCTATCCTGGTTTTATAGAGTTAGTAGACAAATGAATATAATATTTGGCTGATTTGCAGAGTATATATAACACTGTGATATAAAATATTTCTATTTTTAATGTGTACTTCTCTAGTTTTTAATCTAATTTATTTCAAATATGGAAAATTAGGTGTCTCCTTAGAATACTGATTAGGCAATCTTCATATAATTCATTAGTTGTTTAATTTTACCAAACGACTATCTCTCAGATTCTTCCTCAGAATAGTGTTGGTCATTCATTTGGTGATGCACATCAAAGAGAAAAAGATGGTATAAATGGACACACAGAAGGTAAGAACCACTCATTATAAAATCATTGGATATAATGCATGTTTACAACATGAGCACTAGTATGATTTAATAGTGGAAGAAATGAAAATAATAAATAGTATGGGAGTTGAAATAGTGTATCTTATCAAGTTGCAACCACAGGGTAAGTTGGAGTGATCCTAGAGGAGCTGAGTTATTAAGTCCAGACCTGCTAAAATTAGACAAAAGTTGGGACATAAGAGAGGGGAGAGAAGAATTCGGAAATGAATAATGAGAAAAGACTATAGACAACAACAACCAAAAAAAAAAAAAAAGAAAGAAAGAAAGAAAAAGAAAAAATAAGCAGATGCACATTGATGATGGCCTGATGAAACATTCCTTGGAGAGATTATGACTTCTAATACATCTACAAATTAGACTACAAAATAGGGAGAATTTTAAATAGGTGAAATAAATGGCCAGGCACATGGTGCATGCCTATATTCCCAGTGGCTCTGGAGGCTGAAGACGGAGAAATAATTTTAATTTTAAAGCCAGCTCAGTAACTGAATGAGGCCCTCAGATATTCAGCAAAACCCTTTCTCTAAATAAAATATAAAAAGGAATGTGGATGTTGCTCAGTAGTTAGACACCCATGGGTTCAATCCCCAGTACCAATAACAAAGTAACAAAGCAAAAAGAAACATCAAATAGGCATGTTAAGTTAGAGGAATTGGTAGAAGATTAAGCATGCATAAGAACTCTCAAATTTTATTGAATCATATGTTGGGGACCATGTACAAAATGTATGTTCTGACTCAGCAGGTCTTTGTTTCTACATCCTGAATACATTCAAAGATGCTTCCAGTGCTCCTTGATTCTCAGACTACATTCTGATTTGCAAGAGCAGTTCAATGAATTGCCCTTTAGAAAATCTAAATTAAGAGCCATTGTGTCTTAGTTCATGGCATAAGTATATTAAATTAGAGAATAAATCTTGCTTTGTTTTTGATTATGTCTGTTGGCAAAGGGGAAGAACAAATGGATGAAACATAGAAATTGTATTTTTTTAAAATATTTTTTGTAGTTGTACACAATAACTTTATTTATTTATTTATTTATTTTTATGTGGTGCTGAGGATCGAACCCAGAGCCTTGCACATGCAAGGCAAGCACTCTACCACTGAGCCATAACCCAAGCCCCCAAACTGTATTCTTTTTTTTTAATTTTATTTTTTTATTGGTTGTTCACAACATTACAAAGCTATTGACATATCATATTTCATACATTAGATTGAAGTGGGTTATGAACTCCCAATTTTACCCCAAATGCAGATTGCAGAAACACGTCGGTTACACATCCACAATTTTACATAATGCCCAATTAGTAATTGTATTCTGCTACCTTTCCTATCCCCTACTATCCCCTCTCCCCTCCCCTCCCATCTTCTCTGTCTACCCCATCTACTGTAATTCATTTCTCTCCTTGTTTATTTTCCCATTCCCCTCACAACCTCTTATATGTAATTTTGTATAGCATTGAGGGTCTCCCTTCATTTCCATGCAATTTCCCTTTTCTCTCCCTTTCCCTCCCATCTCATGTCTCTGTTAATGTAAATTGTATTCTTTTAAAGATTTTTTGAGTTGTAAATTGACACAATACCTTTATATTATTTATTTTATATAGTGCTGAGTATTCAACCCAGTACTTCACATGTGTTAGACAAGCTCCCTAAGACTGAGCCAAAACCCAGCTCCTGGAAATTGTATTTTTAAGATACAGTTACTGCATTGGGAAGAAAGTAGTGGGAATAATCTAAACAACAACAACAAAAAAAAGAATCAAGACTACAGGTCTAGAGATAGCTTTTGAAAATCAAAGGGATGGGGTAGTGAGGAGAGAATAAAATTAGCTAGGTAATTTTGAAGGTAATAATAAGGAGACTGAGGTAATGCATTTCAGCTGGTTTCACTATATTTGCCTTCAAACAGAAGTGAGAATTACTAGTCCAGAGATGGTTTTAAGCAGGGGAAACTGTTAGAATTGGGGCAACCAGCCACTTTAATTCCTTTGCTCCATAACTACCAAGTATAGGGATGTATTGATATCAGTATTTGAGATCAGAAACATAGCATTTAAGAAACATGGGGCATTTAAAAAGACAATTAGTTTTTTTCTTTAATGAAACCATGGCTTTGGGCATGCTAGGAATGCACTCAATTACTCTGCCAAGTCCTTTTCTCTAAATAGCTAGTATTCTGATATGACAGATATTTTATGAAAATCTTTGAAAGTCTAAGAAGTTATATCAAACAAGGCTCATTTTGTAAACAGCAGACTCTTTAGGTTAATTTGTTGAATACCAAAGCTGTTATTTTTTGTATATATGCTAATGAATTTGAAATATAAAATGTTTTTCATGTCTGATAATTCTTTTGCATTTCAGTTCACTTTTCCCCTTTGGATTACCATATATTAATATTTTATGCTTATTAAAAATTATTTATTAGATACAGTTCCTATGTCTTCTCAAATGAATGAATCAAGAAACTTTGAGTGGGTCAGACCAGAGGATATATTAAAAGAAGATACACCACTGTCCTCCATGGGTATGGAAAAATGATTATTTTAATAAGTGTATACCAAAGCTGATCATTTCTCAGAACTTTCCTCAATGCAAATGAATTATACTTTCCACTTGACGGTTATCACAACTTTGGACTTACTATATTGTAGGACAAATGGAGGAACAGGATACATACCTGTAATAAAGTTAATGAAATGATTGTGATAGGCTACATTAAACATACCTGCTGTTAAATTATTTTCTTTATTTTATATATTTATACCCCAAAGTTTCTCCTTTGCTCCTCTGATTAGATATCCCCATTCCCTCAATCAATCCGCACCTTTACTTGGCATGTGTGCATTCCCTATTATATTTGTGGTAATTGGAAATGTAATCTCACTTTTGAAAACTTAACTCTATGCTTAATTAAACTAATATTGGATGTTTTTCTTCAATATATTTGAATCATGCTGCTGTACTCAACAAAAACCAGCAAACACAGAAGTCCAAATGTTAAAATACTATTTATCAAAGCTAACCCTTGGAACTTGACTCCCTGTCAATTCAGCAGGAAGGTGTGGGTGATTTTGTCATATTCATGTTTTGTGAATTGTGTATCCCTTTTGCTTTTCAGAATTTCAGAATTTCACACATCCTGTTGTGCAGGTAATTATAAACTTCTATGTTTATCTTGAATTATTAACTGTGTATAGTATAAAATGTACAACACGTATTTAATATCTACTTTCCAAACCCATACAGCCTATCTTAGACAGGAGGTATTTTCTTCAAAAGAATACAGTGGGGACAACAGAAGAAAGGATATGCAAATCAGGTAAATATATATATATATATATATATACATATACATACATACACACATACATACACATTCCAGTGTCTATATTGGCATACAAGTTTAAAATAATATCTTTAAAGTCACAACAAAATGATTTCTAAAAAAATCTTTATCTCAGACATTTTTAAAATTAAATTTCCCGTAATTCTTATACCTGTTAGGTGAATTATGAGGCTCTATTTTCCTCCAAAATTTTATAAAACCTTACTGCATAGCTGCCAATAATTCCCAAATCTTGGGAGATGAACATAAAAATATGTGTCTGAACCCAGAGATTAAGTATAATGTGTGAAACAAGACCCAATCAAAATTTAATTTCAATTCTAATATAATACCCACTTTATTGAATACTTACATTGAACCCGTGTTGTACTTTATGCAGCTGTGGATTCTATGTCCTTCATCAGTTGTGATTATCTCTGTATTAAACCATACAAAGTATTATAGTGCATTCTTTATATTATTCATTTTCTATAAAACTAATAGAGTATTTTTAGGAAATTACTCTTTTATGATTTTTATTGACCCAGAGTTGTAAATTCAAAACTACTTACACAAACCACTTTATATATTCCCTCTTCATGCTTTTCTTTCTTTTTTTGTTTGCTTTTGTTTTTAGTTTACTTTTCAATGGTGGGGACTGAACACAGATACTTTGGCATGCTAAGCAGTGGCTCTGCCACGAAGCTTTTTCTCTTATTCATTGGAAGGTTGGGTAAATCCAAGATTCAGGAAACTGACCCCCAAGCACTAAAATGAGTCCCTTAACATACAAAAATGAGAAATTCAAATATTACATGGTAAACCCAAAGAACTTATACAGTTGGTGTGTTTTATTCTACATGCCATTTGAAAACTTTTGTAACAGTACAGAGCCTCTTATTCCAGGGACCCAGCTTTGTCCTTTATTACTTAATGGAACTTCATTCTACACTGGTCCCAGAAAAATGATATATCCTCTATTTTTCATGGAACATTTTTTTCCATTCTGGCCTGCTTCCCTCTATTTGGCACTCCTGCCACCTTCTTATTCATTTCTGCTCATGCATATGCTCTCCACACTCATCCTATCTTCAGCATTTGGAGCCATCTAGCTACCATGCAAATGTGACTATGAACCTCTCTAGAAGATAAAAGGCCAGCTTTTAAAATTACCCAGAAATCTTTCATGCATTCAGCCTAACACTTTATCCTTTCCCTTAATTTTACTGTCATCTTGATGGCTCCTCACCAATCCCTATATTTTCAGACAAATACTGACCCATTTAATGCTTCACTCTGTGTCTAGCTACAGCCTTTTAAGCTTTCCCCATTTTCTGCCTCTTACTGGTAACCTCATTCCTTTAGTCTCTGCTGAATCCTAGCTCTAGGAAAGCCATTATTCCTGGCACCTTTTTACTCTATTCTCATAGGGAACATAATAATTCTCGGTTCAAATAAACTGTTGATGCTAAGGTGATATAAAACAGGTCTTCTCAAGTTCAGGAGCCAAAGGGCTAGACAGGGGAAGGAGTAATTTACAAGTCAACTGGCATGTATCCAGTTGAACAGTGGCTGAAATGCTGAGACACCTCAAGGGGGTAAAAAGCAGTTTATGACAAGGAGATTGATAATCATGCAGGACTGAACAGACTAAGTCTTACAGAAGAACACATTTGTTTAGAGTAATGTAGAAAAATATTGCATATGCAAGATGTTCATTGATAACAGTAGAGTCTAAGTCACTGTGGAAATGACTATTGATGAATAGTTGTTTTTAAAAGTTACTGTTATGGGGAAGAGAATACCAAATTATGTGTATCCCCACATTTCTATAGTGTTTTTAAAATTTAATTCTGGCAAATTTTCATTCATCTTGAGTGGATATACCTTTGAGATATTCTGGTTTCTTAAACCTGGTGATACATAGTGTCTCCTCAGGTAGACTATTGAAGTTTTATACCACTAAAAACATTCCCTGAAAAAAATTCTCTGCTGGGTACAGTGGATCACCTCTAAACACAGCTATTGGGAGACTGAGACAAGAGAATGGCAGTCTCAGGCCAAAACAAACACTTTAGAGAGACCCAGTTTCCAAAAACAAACAAATATACAACTCTGGCAGAGCTCTTGCCAATGTTGCAATGTTCTAGGTTTAAATCACTGAGTACACACAAGTATACCCCACCAATAAACAGTTAAAGAGGTAATAGCACCTAAAATTCAAGCTTATTATTACTTTTTATTTTTGGCAGACTATCATTCTCTCTAAATGTTCTAAGTTGTTTTCGTAAATCTACATACATTTTTCAGCTGAACTACTTTCGTTCTCATCATCTGAAGAAGAGGAGGAAGGTCTTGATGACACCAAAAATAAGCAGCCACAGGTGTGTTCACTCAGATATATTTTTTAAAACTACTGATTTCTTACTGTATTCCTTGTTTTCAGAAAGTCAATATGGGCAAATTTTATTACCTTTCATAACAGTGGTTTGAAATCTAAAGATGATAATTTAATATTGAAACCTAATAGAATTTAACTGGTTATGAATCTGAAAATAGCATTAAAATTCAGGATAACATATAGATAAATATTATCCTTGTGATTAGGGCAGATTTTTTTTCTGAGTATTATTTGGGTTTCTGTTTTTTAACCCCTTAAAATGATGAAGAAGTTAAAATTAGTGGTTTTGCTAATAATCATTTTAATTAATGAACATATATAGTGATGATGGTCATTGAGTACATTTATGGTAAAAAATGGTCCTTCCCAGTGGCTCAGTTTTAGTTACATATAAACATGGAAAATCACACCCATCTCAGGTGCTCTGTGGGTATCACAGGCAGAGTGAGTGAAAAGACACACATACATGCAGATCCTAATCAGACGGTAATTTCAGACCAGTTTTTCTCATACACTCAAATGTGCATAGCTCACACACCCAGCCCATGGATGGCTGGTGAAATCCTTGAATTCATTTACTATTCTAAAAGCCAAAATTCTGGGTTTCATTTGGTTTGAGGCTCTCTATGGTGCCTCTCCAGGTTTTCTTTTTTCCATAGCTGCTCTTTTTTTTTTTTTAATCCAGAATGCACACAGGAGCCAATATGACTCAAGCTCTGAAAAATAGTCAGGAAGTGCTGTACATTTTTGTGCTGTCATTTTTCTTCATTGGTGTACTTTTTAGTTCTCTCTCAGAGGAACATGTTGTTTACTCTACCCAGATCCTGTGTGTTGCTTTCTAACAGTACCATAGAAACATTTCTTCACCCTACTTTGTCATTTTATTAAACTGGATTTTCTCTCAGTGAAACACTTACTATAAGCTCTTTAGATCCTGTGAGACTGTGAGGTCCAAAATGAGGCAAGTCCAATAAAGTCTTATTCCTGCTCAACATCACATAATTCCAAATCTCTTATCACACTGAGTCTCATAAGTCTGTTATTTAAAACATGTAATGCAACATAATATTAATTACATTTCTCAAGAATGTTTAATTAAGTATTTAATGCATTCTCATCTTGTGGGATTGTGATATATGGTTGTTTACACTCTTAGAATACATTCATTTATGTTATTGAATTTTCAGGGAATACCTTTTCTATGATATCCATTCTGCTTTTACCAAACCAGGAGCCATTGGAAGACAAGAGTTGAGCTTCAGATGAAGCACAAATTCTAGGTTGCCCTGTGGAAAATATGACTGTACTTATCTACATTTTAGTTAGCTGCTTTCAAGACCAAAATTTGGGTGATGTCTAAAAGAGTGATAGTGAAGTCTTCATGCAGCTCATTGGGGTCCTTTATTTTGCAGGTATTTTCTGAGGGTGGTCCACAGATGTGCATTTCTCACTCATCTGGAGAGAAACATTATATAGCAAAAGAGAAATCAGATGGACATGTCCATGGTAAGAACTAGATACTCTACACAGTTCTTTGGACAGAATATTGATTTCTAACATGAGTGCTGATTTATTCTAATACTTGGAAAAATGAACCTAGTAAATAGGTAATAATGAAAAAGTGAGAAAGATAATGAGTTGTCTCTCTTAAGATCAAAGTCCAGCAGCAGGTTATAGTGGGAGTGTCCCTCTTAGTTTCTATACAAGATATGCATAGATCATAGGGGAGTTGGAAATTGTGAAGTAGAGAGGATAGGGGTGAATACACATTGGGAAAGGCAGAGAGAGTGAGTGCAGCGAGTAAATGAAGGAAAAAGAAGCCATGAAGGCTGATAAATTTCAGTCATATACCAGAATCAAGAGACCACCTGTTCAAAATGTGGAAGGAAAGTGTGAGTTTCCAGTTGTGCAAATGACTCAAGGTGTGAATATTTTTTCTCACCACTCTTTTCTGAGTTGTCATTAGAAAGGAATTGACATGTGAAGAACTGATCATGAAGAAAAGAAGTTTTTTTTTTTTTCTTTTTAAGTGAAATGTTCATAAATCCATGTGTCTGGTCATAAATTTATATAAAACAATATTGTAATTAAATCAAATAAAAAATAAAAATACCTATATTATAGACATTCTTGCCACTACCTGGGATGAAGCACAGATGGCAGACACAGAAGTATGGGAAGTAGAACAATGTGCAAATTGTTATGGACTGATACCTAAATTCATAGGTTTTTAAAATATTCTTTGGACAATTTGGAAAGGAGAAGGGAGAATAGACACTGAGAAAAGCAGAGAGAATACAGTGAGTAAATGAAGGAGAAAGGACTTCTTCTCATTGTTCAAGTTTGGGAACATCATTGGGTGGAAAACTGGCTCTATTATTGTAAGGCATTTGAAGGCAGGGAAATGAGAAGCAGACTAAGTGCAGACCCAGACTCTCAGACTCTAATAGATCACCTGTGGGGATCCCTATTGAAAATGTATACTCTGACTTACCTGGCCTGCACATCTATGTTTTCTTCCATGTAAGGTGATTCCAATGATCACTATCTGCCGGCCACCATGTAAAGAGGTCAGGAGAGGTTTTCCTTTTAGCAAAACTAAATGCAGAGCCACTGGAACATCAAATGTAATAAAGTTATTGCATACATCTAGTTTTTATTCTGATCTTGTCTCTTGGAAAGTGATAAGAACTCAAAGTATGGAATTTATATTTCTTAGGTCTAATCCTTAAATTGGGAATTAAGGAAGAGTGGTGGACTGGGGTTGTAGCTCAGTGGTAGAGTGTTTGCCTTGCATGCCTGAGGCACTGGGTTTATCCTCAGCAACACATATAAATAAATATATAAATAAATTAAATGAAGACATTGTGTCCATCTACAACTAAAAAAAAAAAAAGAAAAGAAAAAGAAAGGGTGGGGATAATTCATAGACAAAATGAAAAATATAAAGAATCAAGACCAGAGATCAAGATGTTGCTTTTGAAAAGTTCCTGGGAAGGAGAAATGTGGAAGAAACAAAATAAGTTAGCTGGGTAATCTTGGAGCGAATGAAGGGGAAACTGAGAGCATGCAATTCAGGGGCTATCAGTATATCTATCTTTCACAATATGTGAGCGACTGAAACTTGTCCATCATTTAAATCATGAGGGGCTTGTAAGTTGGGGAAAGATTCCAGCCATGACCATCTTTTCTCCATACCTACCAGACATACTGCTTGCTGTGGTTTAAATTGAGTCATTCTGAGTTGCAAAATTACATTTCAGAATCATTCGTGATTTTTAATGACAGCTCAATTCTTTCTCTTCTTTCCTCCCTTCCTTCCTTCCTTTCTTCCTTCCTTCCTTCCTTCCTTCTTTCTACTCCCTTCCCTCCCTCTCTTTTTTCCTTACATAGTTACTTTCTGTATTTCTTTCCTATTTGCCTGAAAATAAAATTTTGATCATGGGCATTCTAGAAATTCACTTCATTACTGAGCTACATCCTCATCCTTCAAAAGCTAATTATAATTTTTTTGATAGGCCTGGCCTTTTGTGAATACACTTACAACACTGGCAAGTCACACCAAACCAAACTCATTTGCAAACAGAACTCTTTATACAGTTTACTCTTAGAATACTCAAAATCTTTGTCATATATACGTGTGTTTGTGTGTGTAATAATATATTATTGTTATCAGATAAAGCTGTGCTCTTCCATTTCAACTTTCCCTTTAAATTTTTATGTCTCAAAAGTTTAAACCAACTAACCCTTATTTCTTAGATGTTCTCACACAAGGGGATCATGAAAATCGAATCTGTTTAAACCAGAGAATACAGGAATAGAGGATGCACAAGAGGAACCAGCATCACACCTGAATATAAAAAACAAACAATAGATGTCATAGCTTTCAGTGTCAAAATATGTATATCAACTGACTCCTTCAGATATCTTTGTTGAGAAATGAACCTAACATTTCCCTGGGATCTGAACACAGCTTTGGCTTTACTAAACAAAAATGAAAGGACAAATGCAGTAAATATATACATACTTAAAATTATAAAGATTAAATCTTTTCAGTAGTATTTCAGTAAGATAGGTTCTATGGCTTGTTTTTGTTTTGACTTCACCTTTGCCATTGAATCTCTTAGGGACCTTCTTTGCTTCTCCACTAGAGGATTGTTGGATTCTCCATCATTCTATATCTTTGCATTGGTATATGTTTCCTTGTCTGTTTTATTTATGGTCATTGGACAAATAATCTCAGGTTTGTGAAATGAACAGCATGTTTCACAAAACCTATTCTCAAAATTCCTTTAGTCGCATGATTGTTGTCAGCCAAACCAGCCAGCACAGAAACCCAGGAGATAGCATAATTTTGAGCACAGCTGAACCATGGACCTCAGATGTATGTGGAGGCATCTGTAATGTATGAGTTGTTTTGCCCTCTTCAGCTTTGCTTGATTATATACCCCTTTTGTTTTTCAGCCTCTAGGGATTCATCTGATTTCAGAAAGGTAATTAAATTTCTAAATTTATTCTAAATTATTAACTTTGTAGTCAATGAAAAATACACTCTTTATGTACTATCTTCTTTCTAAGTGCACTGATCCCATCACAATAAAAGAGGCGCTTCCACGGAAAGGATTAGGCAAGGTGAAAGAAAAGACAGTCAAATTGGGTAAGTTTTACATTACAACACTCCAGGGAACTTGAAATGCTACCAGTGTTCTCACATGTAAGGTGGTTTTCCCGAAGAGGTGGGAGGATTTTCCTCACAATGTCATCAGTAGTCACAGAAAATGACCTCTCCTCTGTTTCTGGGAATATCCCCTCAATTCTGAATTGTTTCCCCTACATATCATACTATTACATTCTCCCTATTTCCAGCCTTTGGAGTGAACTAGCTACCATGCAAATGTCACCATAAGCATCTCTTTAGAATGTGAGAGGTCAACCTTCTGAAATTTCTTAGAAATATTTCCTGACATGAGCCAAGCCTCATTCTGTATCTTTATACCTTTCCTCTGCCTCAACTGTCCTCTGGCATTAGGCCTCACCTATCCCTTTATTCTGAGACAAATCCTGACCTATTTCATACTTTTCTCTGTGTGGGCCTACAGAATTTCATGCTCTCACCATCTCCTGCTCTCTGGCTACTCACCTCTCACCTGTCTTTTTGAGGGGGTGAGTAGCCAGAAAAAACACCATCCCTGGGGGCACATTTTCTCTGCCTTCTTAGGTCATTTTCTCTGACACTTCAGCTGGTCACATTAGCTTCCAGACACATAGGTTCCCCTTTGCCCTTCTCACTGGAGTCACATGGGTATAGTCTAGCCTGCACCAGTTTTTTCTACCTTCCATCAGGCACAACCTAGGTCCCTTGATAGGCACTTGCAGGATCCTCATGTGTGTGTGTGTGTGTGTGTGTGTGTGTGTGTGTGTGTGTGTTGTTTAGAGGAACTGAATCAAAGAAATACTGTTGCACTCTTTCCGAGGATGGCTATGGCTTCAGTACTCCCATCACCCATTGAGAGAAGAGCATGCTTTTTAAGCACCAGTGCATAGTGCACCTTTTGGTCAGATCAGTTTAAGCAATATTTTTGATCTCAGGTTTCTCCTTAGCAGGGCACATCATGGTACAACTTAGAATGCAACTTCCTCTTCTCTCTCCCCCTTTGTCTGAGGCAGATCTGCATGCAGGTTGTAGGCTTTTTTTGTTTATGGTACACAGATTACTGAATCTCTGGACATTTTCAGTGTTCAGAAATTTTAGGGATTTGAATAAAATCCCTCTTTCACTCACTTTGCTGAGAAGCTCTTCACCAACTCTTTGGTCTCCATGCAATAGTGCAACTTAGAATGCAGCTTACTCTATACTAACATTTTCCCAGAATCAGCCCTTCTTTCCATGTGTATTTTCAAGCTTGTTTCTGAGCGAATTTCATTGATCTTGAGTAGACAAAGCTTGGCAATATGGTTTGCACTGAACCTTGTATCCTGTCATGTCTCTATAAGATGTGTGTTGAGGATTTGGATCAAGAAAAAATACTCCCTGAGAACTCAATGTTTGTTGGGTGCAAATGGGTACATCTTTATTTATTATTTTTTACTACTTGGAAGTCCAAGCCTTGAAGGATGGCTGTATTCAGTCCACTCAGAGGACTCCAGTTGCCAATTAAAGTGGCCATGGGATAGAACTAAATGGTAGAGTATTTGACAAGAATGCATAAGTTTGTGGGTCCACTCCCAAGGTGTATACACAAAGAAAGAAAAAGAAAAAAGAAAAACTGTGGAAAGTTGAAACCAGTAATTATTTACCAAATATTAAACTTAATTGGAAATCACATTTGGGAATATTAAGTTGTTTTGGTGTTACAATTATCCATTTCTATTTGGATTGATGTTCACGCTTTCTAATGCAGTTCTAAGGAATGTGAGTAAATGTATTCATTTATCAGCAGAGACCCATTTTGACATGACTTCAGAAGAAGAGCACAAAAGTTTTGATGACGCTCAATGTACCCAGTCTCAGGTATGTCAACATATAAAGCATTTCTTCCTGTTTCTTCTTGTTTTTCTTTCTTGAGGAAAGTAAAGGAGGCCAAATGAAAATACCTTTTAAATAGTCTTTTGGAATCCAGGCATTATATATTACTAATTACATTTAAAACCACTCTGAACAGGTTAGAATCTGAAAATTGCATTAGTAGTCCTGTTAACTTATAGCTAAATTTACTATGTAATGGAGGAAAAACAATTCAAAATGTTGCTTGTGCTTCCACTTGCATAAACATTTTGAAAAATAAAATGTTGAGACTAAATTTGAGACTGACGAATAACCACCTGGGTTATGAATGGTAATGGTCACTGACTGCATTCATGTGAAAGGGTGATGTTGTCAAAGGCTCAAAATCTAGTGAAAATCAGTAGTTATTTGCTACAAGTTGAAATATGTATATATTTATATATATATATTAATATATATTATATATATATATATATATTAACTTTATATCCTGGTTAATGTTTCTTTGCTATTTTTTGTTTGTTTTTTTTATTGATTTTTTAAAAAATAAATGACAGCAGAATGCATTATAATTCTTATTACACATATATAGCACAATTTTTTATATCTCTTATTGTGTATAAAGTATGTTGACGCAATTTCTGTCTTCTTACATGTATTAAACGATTTTTCTGTGGTGACCTTTTCATTTTGTTTCTCATCCTTGCAGAAAATTCAGTCACTATGTTGAATAATTTTATTAAAATGTCTTAGTATATTAAAGAAATGTATTTGTGTGCATTAATGGGGAATGATGGAATTTAGAGATGCTATCTCATCTTTTTTCTCACATTGCCAACATTCCTGGTGTGAGATTTAGCACACATCTAGATTTATTTTATTTGGCTGGCATATGTAGGTCCTTGGGTTTACAGCTTTCCCTTTGGGGTATTTCCTGGGCAGGGGCCATATCTCAGTGTTAAATCCCCAACTGAACACCTAAGTCTCATATTTTCAAACAAAAACTTTGTTAGTTCATTGTTTAAAAAGGAGGGAAAGGGAGAGAAAAGGGAAATTGCATGGAAAAGGAGGGAGACCCTCATTGTTATACAAAATTACATATAAGAGGTTATAAGGGGAATGGGATAACAAACATGGAGGGAAATGAATTACAGTAGATGGGGTAGAGAGAGAAGATGGGAGGGGAGGGGAGGGGGGATAGTAGAGAATAGGAAAGGTAGCAGAATACAACAGTCACTAATATGGCAGTATGTAAAAATGTGGCTGTGTAACCGAGGTGATTTTGCAATCTGTATTTGGGGTAAAAATGGGAGTTCATAACCCACTTGATTTTAATGTATGAATTATGATATGTCAAGAGCTTTGTAATGTTGTGAACAGCCAATAATAAAAAAAAATATATATATATATATACAATAAAATAAAGGTTCATCAAATATATATAATCAAAAAAAAAAAAAACATTGGAAAGGGGCTGGAGTTGTAACTCAGTGGCAGAGCGCTTACCTAGCACATGTGAGTCACTGGGTTCGATCTTCGGCACCACATAATAAATAAATAAATGAAATAAAGATTAAAAAAAGTGTAATCATATTTAATATGAAACATACTCCTCAAAATTCTTTAAAATAAGACTCGAAAGCCTTCTCACATTTGATGGTGAATTCAAAGTCGGATGAGTTACAATGAATATCATTCCTGCCGTCCTTTGTGGTGTATACACCTTTGTTAGCATGTTGTCAAGGAATGCCTTTTCTATGACATCCAGCCTGCTTTTACCAAATCAGGAGCCATTGGAAGATAAGTGTTCAGCTTCATCTGGAGCACAATGCTAAGACACGCTATGGAAAGTATGACTGCTCAGTCTGTAGTTATCTACATGTTAGTTAGCTGCTTCCAAGACCAAAACTTGGGTGATGTCTAAAAGAGTGATAGTGAAGTCTTCATGCAGCTCATTGGGGTCCTTTATTTTGCAGGTATTTTCTGAGGATTCTCCACAGATGTGTGTTTCTCACTCATCTGGAGAGAAACATCATAAAGCAAAAGAGAAAGAAGATGGACATGTCCATGGTAAGAACAACATATTCTACACAGTTCTTTCTTTGGATAGAATATTGATTTATAACATGAGTGCTGATATATTCTAATACCTGGAGAAATGAACCTGGTAAACAGGGAATAAAGAAAAAGCAAGAAAGATAAAGAGTTGTCTCTCTCAAGACCAAAGTCCAGCAGCAGGTTATAGTGGGAGTGTCCCTCTTAGTTTCTGTACAAGACAAGTATAGACCACAGGGGAGTTGGAAAACTTGAATTTTTATGTTGGAAAGAATAATGTTCTTCACATTCTACCTGCTTTCTGTTCATTTCTCAGTGTATTTTTATTTTCCTTAGGGAATTTTTTCTAAAGATCAGATTTATGTATTAGATCACAAACCTCTTTTCTAATATCTGTCTAAAATTATAATGATCTTTTTTGTGTCTGTCTTCTCCATTAGATTTTAAGCTAAAGAACAATAGGGGTCTAATCTCATCTGCTATATCTTCAGAGTTCAGCATATTGTGTCATGTGTTTTATGCACTCATTGTTTTAGTGTATAAATAATGCATGTGAAATATACAGCATTCATATATTTAAATTAGTCACATATTTTATTTCCATCTTCTTTTTTCTGACAGATTCTGTTAGTGTATCGAAAACCCAGAAAGCAGTTCTATCACTTCAAAGAATAATAAAAAGCAAAAAAAGTCACTGCACACAGTGTTCACTACATTTTGAAAAAAATGCACAACTGGAAAATGAGATTCATGAGCTAAAAAAGAGGGTATCAGAGTTTAAGCAAGAAAATATAGAATTGAAACAACAACTCCACAATTTGAGGTATTATATTCTAGGTTGAAAGAAGGAGTGGAATCTTTTCCTTTAATCCAGTAAAATAAGAAGTACAAATTTTTTTTTAAATACTGCCTCATCTGTTAGCACTTTGCAAAGGAGAAAACGTGAATAAATTATAAAATACTTACAAATATGATAGCATATTATTAAATGCGATTACTTCTAAAAACTAAGTTCATATTTTTCCCTATCACAATTTTAATGTCTCTATGGAACCCCATCTGCTAGTAATCTATTTATTTAACAAGCATAATTTGGGATTGTTATTTGTTTATATTTTTAACTTTTTATTACAATTAATATTTCAAGAAATATCATTTATAAAAAAAATCATTTCCTACTCAGATACCATGGCATGTGCCTATAATTCCAGCAGCTTGGGAGACAAAGATAGGAGGATCAAAAGTTCAAAATAATCCTCATTAACATAGCAGCAATGTCCTAAGCAAATTAATGAGACCCTGTCTCTAACAAAAGAAAAAAAAATAAAAAAGACCTTGGGATGTAGCTAAGGGATTTAGCTTCTGGGGGTTCAATGCCTGGTACCAAAGTTGGGGATGATAAGAAAAGAAAAAAAAAATAACTTTCTATATTTCTGTTTACTTTTGAAAAAAATTTCAATATAGAGTTATTTGGTTAAAGTTGGGAAACTCTAAAAAGATGACAGGATTTTTAAATTTCTCTCAAGAAAGTTTGTATTCCACCAGCAAGGCATTTTTCACTGCCCTGAAACATGTTATACATTTATAGTTTTTAGGCTGATTTTGGGTATCAAACTCAGGGCTTTGTGTTACTAGTGTGATGTGCTAGTGCTGAGCTAGATACTAGGCTACACTTCTAACATTAACATTCATTAAAAAATGAAATGAAAACAGATTATTTTTTTATTTAAATTCATTCTCATTCATAAATGTGTTCATATTTCTATATTGAAAGGACATATACTTTTTATGTTTTTTAGGTATACATGACAGTAGACTATATGTTGACATAAATTTATTTTTGTTATGTCTTATATTCCATTGTGTGTGTGCACACACATATTTTTTTATCCCTTCATCTGTTGAAGAACATTACTCTTCATTAATGGATTAAATATTAGGTCCCATCTTGTTCAAAAATGGATTTTAAGCTTTTTGTAAAATACATAATGATCAAAAATGTAAGTTGAGAGTGTTACCATAAAAGAAACATAAAAAGTATAATAACAGGTATTAGATTATTTATCCCAGTTCGGGGTTATAGTAATACAAAAGATACATATTTTTTATATCTTTATTTTATTTATATGTGGTGCTAAGGATCGAACCCAGCACCTTACTCATGCTAGGCAAACACTCTACCACTGTGCTACAGCCCCAGCCCCAAAAGACACATATTGAAAAAAGAATGTCTGAATATGCTGTTACACTGTAAGCCAATTATAGGTATGCCTCACATATTTTATGAAGATAAATGATATTACTACTGAATTCATAAGTTTGTATATAAACAATGACTTTAAAACTTATTTGACATGAAATTATCTTTTTAACTGGGGAGGACCTATGATTGTGCAAAAAAATTACCTTAAACTTGTGAATTTACCAAATCATTTCTAATTTACTTTTCTGTGGTATCTAAAAGATTTGCTAGTAACAGAAACTTATCAAATAACAAAACAATCTTTTATTATTGACTTTCAATTATGTATGTTTTACACAAGATTAAAGGAGAAATTTAAAATGTTAAACTAGAAAAGCTTCAGAGAACATAAAATTTTTATTAAGATACTAAATCAGCATACAAAGAGCCCGAACATAAAAAGACATTTTTGGTTTTTGGCAAAAATCAATTAAAAGGCATCCATATTAACTTCAGATATACCTTAAAAGAAGATGAGGTGAAGAGAAAAAATGATGATATGTTACATGAAAAAAATAAGATCCCATTAAAAGAAAAAGAAACAGAATGTAACAAAGAGGATCAAGTGAGAAAGCAAGCTGAAATCTCTGTTTGTACAATAGATACAGAATTGGAGACTGCAAGAAATCATTTTAATCAGGTAAATGAACGTTCAGTAAAGTTTCAAATTTTTACTGTGTTTCATTTGAATTATTTATAAAATCCCTTTAACTTATTGTATGTGGCCATGTTTCACTTAATGATGGCAATGTGGTCTGAGGAATGTGCTGTTTGGCAATTTCACCAACATGCAGTCATCATGTGTGTGTACTTCCACATACTTCAGACATCTCCCACAATGCCAGGAAACACAGACTTATAGGACCTACATTTATATGCAGTCTGCTGTTTCCCAAAGCATGGGTATGTGGGGTGTGAAGTACAATTTTGATTTAAAACACAATGTTCATTATTTGGCAATAAAAAATTAAAAAAAGATCTGACGAACCAGAAAAAAAATGCCACAATGTTATCTGACTCTAAAATTAAATGATGATATTTATGACAAAACTAGTTACAGCAAAACTTTGCATCTGGTAGTTGTTCAGCATTTGTTTTCTGAATGAAGAAGTTTAGTTTAATCACTGACATAAATATAAATTTAGGTGTTTTATGTTAAAATACAAACTAAATATCTATGCACCTATTTAAATCATTTTTTAAAAGTGTTTCACAATTACATTTCTGTCTGCATTTAAGAAATGTTTTTTTTTAATTTTTAAATTTTTTTAAAGATAGACAGAGAATTTTAATATTTATTTTTTAGTTTTCGGCGGACACAACATCTTTGTTTGTATGTGGTGCTGAGGATCAAACCTGGGCTGCACGCATGCCAGGCGAGCGCGCTACCATTTGAGCCACATCTCCACCCCAAGAAATGTTTTCACTCACCCAAATTTATCTGTCATTTGTGCAAGTGAAATGTAAGACATTTACTCATAAAGAATAAATCTACCTTTTGGAATTATTTTTTAATCTTGAAGGTCCCACTCTTAAATTAATCTTTTAGACTTCTGTCACCTGCTGATATACAGCAAAAACCTTGCTGAAATAAATTTGTAGATTTTAGCAGAACAAAATGAAACCTACAGACAATTTCCATGAGACCATAATGCCAGAATTTACAATATGAAATTTCAGTAACACATTTTTGCAAACAAAAAGAGATAGACATGTGCAGAAAGGAAATGTTTCCTGAATTATTTTCTTCTGTTTTCAAATGATGAGAGAGAGAGAGAGAGAGAGAGAGAGAGAGAGAGAGAGAGAGAGCAATTTGCCTATGTTTTTAGCCTTGTGCTCCTTTTCAAAATTGTGATACATTGTTCATTGATATAGATCATGTGTTTAATGCTGTTCCTACATTTATAATTTATCAATAGATGCAATTCTCATTCACAGCTACAAAATGTTTGAAAACAGAATATGCTAGGAATATTTTTAGGAAAAGACCTTGGAGAACTTTTGTTATGTCTCAGTAGATGTAGAGCTAAGGCTCTTACTATGGTCTGGTTGAATACATGAGGTGTCACATTGCAAACTTATTCTTCTTAAAGTTAAGTGTTCTTTTATTTGCCACTGAAGCCATCCCAACAGATAGGTACATAATAAAATATTTGGAATTTTTAACTGTTTAAGGGGTAGATCATCCGATCCTAAAAGTGGATCAACAAAGAAGTAGTGAATTCTAATTTTTATTTATTGTTTTTAGGTATACATTACAATAGAGTTCTTTTGGTGTGTTACACATACATAGCATATAACTTGTTCTATGTAGAGTTTTTCTGGTCATGTATTCATATGTGAACATAGGAATGTAATGTCAGATTCATTCTACTATATTCCCCTCACCTCTCAGCCCTCATTCACTTTTGTCTAACCAACAAACTTCTATTCTTTTATCCTCCACCCTATGTGTGTTACCAACTACATGTTAAGGAGAATATTCATACTTTGGATTTGGAGGACTGGATTATTTCACTTGGCATGACAGTGTCCAGTTCCATTTATTTGCCAGCAAATGCCATAATTTCATTCTTCATGGCTGAATCCATTGTGTATATATAACACATTGTCTTTATCCTTCCATGTGTTGAAAGGCACCTAGGTTGGTTCCACAGCTTAACTTTTGTGAAGAGCTGCTATAAATATTTATGTGGCTGTGTCACTATAGTATCATTGGAGTATACACTGTGGAGCAGAATAACTGGGTCAAATGGTCGTTCCATTCCAGGTTTTGTGAGAAATCTATATACTGCTTTCCTGAAAAATTGCTTGGTGCAATGTATGAGTCAATCTTTTCCCCACATTCTCACCAACATTTATTGTTACTTGCATTCTTTATATCTCAGTGTAGTTTTAATTTTCATTTTTCTAATCGCTAAAGATGTTGAACATTTTTTTCATATACTTGTTAACTGTTTGTACATATTTTTCTTTGAAGTGCTTGCTCAGTTTTTTGTTCATTTATTGATTGGGTTATTTTTTGTTTGTGAGTTATTTTTCGAGTTGTTTATATATTCTGGAGATTAATGCTCTATCTGACATGTCAGTGACAAAGATTTTCTCCCATTCTATATGCTGTCTACTCACATTCTTGATGGTTTCCTTTGCTGTAAAGATACCACCCCATTTATTGATTCTTTATTTTACTTCTTGTGCTTTAAGTGTCTTTTTGAGGAATTCAGTTCCTACACTGACAAGATGGAGTGCTGGGCCTGTATAGTCTTGTAATAGGTCTAGGGTCTTTTATCTATTATCTAGATCCTTGATCCACTTGTTTTTGAGAAATAGGGGATAAATTTCTCCTACGACATATGGGTTTTCAGTTTTCCCAGCACAATTGGTTGAGGAACCTATCCTTTCCCCAATGCATGTTTTATAGTGTGTTTGTCTAGTATTAGATAACTACATGTGTGGGGTTTTCTCTGTTGCTTCTTTTCTGCAAAGTTATTTTTTTTACATTGGCAAACTAACTAATCACTTAATCTATTCTTTCATTTTGGTATAATGCAGATTTTTTCAATCTTTATTTTTTTTCTTTTTTTTTATAACCAGGAATTGAACCAGGGTGCTCAACCACTGAGATGCATCCCAGGCATTTATTTATTTATTTATTTATGAATGAGTCAGGGTCTCACTGAATTGCTGAAGACTGGCTTTGAACCTGTGATCCTCCTGCCTCAGTATCCTGAGACACTGGTATTACAAGCATGAGCCCCTGAACCTGGCAGTTCTTACATTCTTTAAGTTATAATTTTCTTTTACTCTCATAGATCCATCTTCTTGAATTAACTTTTGAACTCTTTGGAATTTATATTTTTATAAGCTCAGAAGTTTACATCTAATTTTTCTTCTGTGGGTATCTATTTATTGAAACCCTTTCACCATATAAATAAACAGGTTTTTCTTTAATTTCAGTTAAAATTATGAAACATCATTTTATTGAGTGCTAGCTAAATGTGTCCTTGGTTTTATTTAGGTTTCTCCTAGTGATGGGACAGAGAACAAGCTATTGCATAAATATCACAAGAAGAAGGATGAGATCTCTATGAAGAGACTGGGAATGGACACAGTAAAATATCAGAACCAGGGAAAGAAGTGCTTTGAGAATACTGAAATTTTAAGAGAAAAGAATACCAGCCTTCCATGGACACAAAAATTGAATGAGGAAACACTTATGGAAATATTTCAGGACAATGAACAGTTGGGTATTTGGAAAGTTGAGAATACATCGAAAAATTTCACACCTGAGAGTGAAAAACAAAGCACAGAAAGACCAGAAACAGATAGTTCACAGGAAAAAAAGAATATTGATGTATCTAACCTAAATGGTAGTAGTGAGATTCCTTCCCAACAGGTTCCAAAGTCTGAAGTAAAAACAAGTGACCTAGAAAAAGAGCTGCATCAGACAAGAGTAATGCCTTTGGCTACAGATCAAGTAAACAGACACTTGAAACAAAGACAGTGCCAACTGAAGGAGATGGAACACAGGTATCAAAATGAAGAAAGGAAAAGGAATGAACATCTCAGAAAGCAGGAAGCTTCTAAAGAGAAGGTATCTAAACTACAAAGAGAAACTACATTGCATGAAGACCAGTTTCATGACTATCAGAACAAAGGTGAAAATAAAATAGATGGAATTATTAATGTCCAAACCCAATTTTATGATGTTATAAAAAAACTTCAAGCTCGGAATGACAGATATTGTTTCATGCTGGAAAACAAATATTTGGAATTAATCAATGAAACTAATCATTTAAAAGAACAACTGGATCAATATGGAAAGGAGAAAGCAGAAGAAGTAAGTATCAAGCAAGATATCTTTATAAAGAGTCTTCAAAGGAATACTCAAAGTGATATCTGCTTATGGCTAAATGTTGAATCTTGATGAATATAAAAATGTAGATATTATGAATGTGTTTCTGTATCAACACAGAACTACAACCTGTTGTCCAGCCAAAATAACTTAGACCTCATTTGCAGCACAACCAATCTGTGTTTGAAGTGCTGAGTATTCCAATTTCCCTGCTCTGATTCTTACACACTGTGTACATATTTTAAAATAACTATAGGTACTCATGTGTCAACTAAACACAAAAGACTTAGTTAAAATGTATTTTAATATTTAAAAAGGAGGAAAGTTTTAAAACTTGGGCCTGACCCTTAAATTTAAGAAATTGTTTCTTATAAAGATTTAAGAGGTTGAGTTAAGATTTTTTGTAGGTTTATATGCTGACATTAGTAATATGGTCTCAATAATGCTGAAACAATATCTAATTTTGGTGCTATTAATTCAACCCAAGTTTGCACATGCTAAACACATGTTCTACCAATGAGCTACATCCCATTACTGAATAACAATTTTAATGTCTTCTTGTTGCTATACTTGAAGATCACAATGAAACACATAATGGAAATGCTCATACCTAGTTTCAAATAAATTAGTTACTTTTACAGTTCATTCCAGATTTTACAGTTGAACTGAAATGTAGATGCTGTATTTTGTAATAGACTTTCTTCAGTATATTTTTGTATATTTCTAGTTGGTAAATTTATTTTTAGTCATTTAAGTTTATCATAAATCTGAAAATAACTGTCCTGATATTTTTTTTGTTTGTTTTCAATCATGTTTTGTCCACCTCTTTAAAAGCATCTATTTGTCATTATCATAAATTGGGACTAATGTGATGAATTGCAGCAAAACCACAGTTGATTTCATCTGTAATTTGATGCATATATTCATGATAACTTCTAATAGTTTTCTTCATTTCATCGCCTAATTCCTATTATATAATGACAAAGATAATTGTAGCCATCTAAAATTCATTAATTTGGCACTGAACCCCCATGTCCAGACTAATGAGGGTGACAGGTTTATGTAAAGCAGGAGTGGTGTGAAGACCAGTGAGAAATCTAGGAGATGTGGACAGGCAGTGAGGTGGAGACCAGGTTACCTAGCATCTCCTTTATTCTTTGTGAAAGTATATTGGAATTATTTTAGCAAAGCTTTAAAGATGTGAGGATGCGGCGTATTAACTTGAGTCTCTAATAAGAGAGAGATAATAACCTCTGTAGAATTCACCACTACCAATGAGACCTGTGTAACCATTTTTGATTGAGATTTCAGTAGTTTGTTAAAGATTGCAACTTTATCAAGGGCAGTATGTAGAGATACAGGGCTCACCCTGTTGTGTAAGGAATGTGATAGTGACTAAGCAGGAGTACACAATCTTCTATTTTCTTAAGGGAATTCAGAAATAAACAGCAGCTTACTGTTGTATGTAGTGATATTTTTTCAGAGTAAACATCATTATATTATAATAATAATAATAATAACAATAGTAATAATAATAATAACAATAATAATAAATTTTTAAAGTGAGCTGAGTAACAAAATCATTAACAGAAATATCAGGTAGTTGCGAGACACCTTGAAAAACAGCCAGCTGGTACCCTGAAACTACAACGTGTATCAGAGGCTTCTCTAGAAGATTTAGCACATTTTCACATAAATTTAAAATATAAAGACAGGATTTAATGAAGAAACTAAGACAAATGACAAGTCAAGTATGTAGAAAATTGAACATGTCATCTGTAAATCAACACCTGCTTAAGTAATAAGTTATTCTGGGATTCTAATTTCAATGAACAGCTTTCTTTATATTTTCATTATAATTTTATTATATTTGGGGATCTTTATACTGCACTTATTTCTTACACTTAAAATTTTCTTTTAGAATTTTTCTCTTACAAAATCAGCATCTTTCATTAAAATATCTAGTCTGAGGAAAGCTGAGACTTTTTCCTATAACCCAGCAGCTTTTCATGCTGTCTCTACTTCCATGGTACAACAAGGAAAACTAAATAGAGGTACTATTTAATAGAATGTTTCAGGAAAATTTGTTATTTTTACTTCATTTTTGTGCATCTATTCAAAATCTGCAAGTAATTACTAAATTGACTTTCAAAACGTGTACAAATTTTTTTATGCTTTTCTCAAAATACAGATATGTTTAGGTTTTAGTTTAATTATTGAAAAACTTAGGCTATTTCTTTATTTTTTCATTTATTTAGATACATTATGAAGCATATAAATATTTGTATTATGTCTGGACTGTTATCCAAACTAGACAATGAAAAATGTTAGCTAAGTTTTTTTTCAGTACATCTCTTAAAAGGCATTTTTATGATATATGTAATGCACCTGACATCAAATTCACCCATATAACATGTAAAATACAGTGTCTCTTAGTACATTAACAGAGTTATGTAACCATTTACACAGTCAATTTTAGAACATTTTCATGTTCTTGAAAAGAAACCTGGAACCTCTTAGCTGTCAGTTTTCTAATCCCTACACGTCCAAAGTCCTAGAACACTACCAATATATTATTTTAGTAATTTACAAATGTAAACCATAGTACTTTTTATTTATTTATTTATTTTTAACTTTAGGCAAGACTCTATTTTATTTTTATGTGATTTTTAAATTTGTTTTAATTAGTTACGCATGACAATACAATGACCTTGACATATCATAAATTTGAATGACATGGGATAAAATATCTCATTTTTCTGAGTATACAGGTTGCAGAATCACATTGGTCATGCATTCACATATATACGCATGGTAATAATAATGTCCGTTTTATTCTACTATCCTTCCTATCTCCCCAGCCTCCCCCTCCCTTCCCATCACTTCTCTCTACCTCATCTAAGGTAACACTATTATTTTTTTCTCACATCTTCATACATGCATTTTGTATAACAATGAAGGTCTCCTTCCACCATCCATGCAATTCCCTTTCTCCCTCCTTTTTCCTCCCACCCCTCTTCCCTGTGTAGAGGTAATTTTCTTCCCATCCTCTTCCTCTCTTCCCCATTTTGAGTCACCCCCCTTATATCAGAGAAGACACTCGGCATTTGTTTTTCTTGGGATTGGTTAACTCCACTTAGCATAATCTGCTCTAATGCCATTCATTTCCCTGCAAATGCCATGGTCTCATTATTTTTAGTGCTGAGTAATATTCCATTGAGTATATATGCCACATGTTTTTATTCATTCATCCATTGAAGGGCATCTAGGTTGGCTCCACAGTCTAGCTATTGTGAATTGTGCTGCGATAAACATTGATGTGGCTATGTCCCTGTAGTACACTGTTTCTTTATTGTTCTTTTTAGATATATATGACAGTAGACTGTATTTGAATATTTACATCATAGATTATAACTTCACATTTTTATATTTGTACATAATGTGGAGTTACACTGGTCATGTATTCACATGTGAATATAGGAAAGTTGTTTCAGATTTATTCTACTGTCTTTTCTGTTTCCATTTTCACTCCCATTCCTTTTGTCTTAATTCAATGAAATTCTATTCTTTTTTCCCACATTCCTTACTGTGTGTTAGCATTCACTTATGAAAGAGAACTTCCAGCCTTTGGATTTGGAGGATTGGCTTATTTCACTTAGGATGATAATCTCCAGTTCCATCCATTTACTGGCAAATGCCATAATTTCATTCTTTCTCACAACTTATTAATATTCCATCCTGTGTACATGACACATTTTTTAAATCTGTTCATCTATTGAAGGTTTCATAGCTTGAATATTGTGATTTGAGTCACTTTAGACATTGTTGTGGCTGTGTCACTGAAGTATTATGATTTTAAGGATTTGGTGTGTAAATCAAGGAGAGGGATAAATGGGTCAAATGGCTGTTACATTCCAAGATTTCTGAGGACTCTCCATACTGCTTTCCAGAGTGATTGCACCAATTTGCAGTCCCATCAGCAATGTGTAAGTGAACATTTTCCCCACACTGCCACCAACATCTATCATTATTTTATTCTTTTCAGTTGCCATTCTGACCCGAGTGAGATGGAATCTCAGTGTGGCATTTGCAATTCTCTAATTGAATTTTTTTCATATATTTTCTGACCATTTGCATATGTTCTTCTGAGAAGTGCCTTTTCGGTTCCTTTGCCCATTTATTGATTGGATTATTGGTTGGTGTTCTTTTGGCGTTAAAAAATTTGAATTATTTGTACATCCTGGTAATTAATGTTCTATCTGAGGTGCACATGGCAAAGATTTTTTCACATTTTGAAGGTTCTGTGTTCATAATTCGTGATGGTTTCCTTTGCTGTGAAAAAGTTTTTTAGTTTGATACCAACCCATTTATTGATCTTTTTTTAAAAAAAAAAAACAACAGTTGTACATAGACCACAATATCTTTATTTTTATGTGGTGGTGAGGATCAAACACAATGCCTCACACATGGTAGGCAAGCACTCTACCACTGAGCTACAGCCCCAGCCCCAGCCCCATATTGATGCTTTTAAAAAATATTTTTATTTGTAAATGGACACATTATCTTTATTTATTCATGTGTGGTGCTGAGGATCAAACCAAGAGCTGCACACATGCTAAGCAAGCACTCTACCACTGAACTACCAGCCACCATTTGCTGACTCTTGATATTAACTTTTGCTTTTTGGAAATCTTGTTTGGAAGTTGGCTTATAGTTCTAACTCTAAAATTACTCTGTAATGGATATTTCATACAAGTGAATTTATACAACAGTAGGTCTTTTGTTTTTTACCAGTTTCATTGACTTAGAATACTTTTTTCAGGGATCCTCTGTGTTGTAGCAAGCATCACTATTTTATTTCTTTCTGTTGTCTAGTAGAATTTTGTTTTATGACCATGTCACTTAGCCAGTTATCAGTTGCTAAACCATAAAATGCTTCCACCTCTTGACAACTCCAGTACTACACGTCTAGGGGCATCTATTTACAAGTTAATATTTGGACATGCTTTTATTACCCTGCCTCTTTGTGGTCTTCATGAATTGTGCCAATTTTACCATATCTCTGTCTTATTCATTCTGTACTTTCTGACTTGTCTGTTTTTATTCACTTGATCATGTTTATTCAGAGATCACATAAAATGAATTTTTATTTTTCATGCACTTTCTCTGACTTTTCTGTCACCAACAGTGTTTGCATGGTGATTATCTTGTTGAGATATAAATTCTCCCAAGGTGAGAGTAATATCTGATATCCACACCTATTCTAGAATGAATGGAAAATATTAATGCCTAATAGTTGTTTTAACAAAATTACTATTTGATATCAATCAATATTTTTTGTTAGTAGATTGGCCTGTTAAGATTTTTATTCTAACTATATTTCAGTGACAAAATATAAAATTAAATTCACTTAATCCAATTGTAAATTCAGTATGGGAAAAATCATCTTCTATATAGATTTCCTCAACATTTATTATGTAGCAAGAATTGGGATTTATAGATGTGTAATCCTTACCAACTGAAAAGTTAATATACCTTATTATAGAAACTTAATCTACTCTTCATAATGCTGGTATAGATTGTTTTGTTGCAATTGAGTTTATGTAAAATTTGTTGTTTGAGTTTGTGTCAAATATTTTCAGTATTTTATTTTCATATTGTGTTTTTCCATACTTCTTTTATTCATGCAGATGGATGATCTTACTACAAAGATGAAAAATGCATCTTCAAAGCATTTACATTTGAGAACAAACTATGAATGTTTTATGCAGAACTTGTTTTTTATAAAAAGTATACAAGATACATTTGGAAAAATAGAAAGGAATCAAAAGAAGTTGGAAGAAAATGTAGTAAACTTTCCAAGGCACACACAGAGCACTCGAGTAGAACGAGGCCAAGGAGTACGGTGGGAATGTGACATTGAACATCGAGCAAGATGGGATTTAGAGGAGAAGCAAAAACAAGTATTTCTGATTTTACAGGCTATCTTACTTATCTGCAGTTTGCTTTAATTCATTTCATTGTAAACTGTATTTTGGATATACGTATCATAGGTGTATTCTATATCTCTTGAGGAAAGATGTTGTGTAGATTTCTAAGAGAAGGAAGACATTTGATGCCCCTTCAAATACCACAATTTACATCATCCTTTCAGCTAATTTGATCTGAGTAATAATTTTCATCAGATAACTGTTGGATATTTGATAATAGTGGGCATAAGTAAGACTATGAGGAGAAAAAAAATATGATGCAGAAATATACTTTTGAATTGTTAAGTTAAAAATTTCAACTTTCATATTTTGAATTGATTCTATAATTCTTTAAATTATCAGAAGATCTGAGTGCTAATGTGAGAATGATTCATTACTTTGAGCATAGATCAATGGTAGATAGCCTAGCTAGTGCAATGCCCTCGGTTCCATTTGCAGTAGAAAGGAGGAGGAGGAGGGCAGGGAATGAGGGAGGAAAGGGGGAGAGGAAGAACTCAATTATTATTGGTTCAGATTTAATGTAATTGATACTGATGACAGAAGTTTACTGTCTAATATTTTTTTCTTCACTTTTAAAATTGCTGTCTGAATTTTTGACTCAGAAGTAAATAAAATAACTACATAATACTTATTTGGGTTCTAATTATTTTTAAAATATATTCTTTTTATGTTCTTTAGACACAAGAAGCAGCTCCGGAAATTACAGAGCAGTTCAGAATGACTAATTTTACTTCAATAAGAAGTCAGATGGAACTCAGAATTAGCCATCTGGAATCTGAACTGAAAGTTCTAAGAAATGCAACTGAGAGAATATAGGCACTTCCATATAGAACAATCCAGATTCCACAAGTATGTCAAAACCTAGACTGAAAGAGAGCAACTTAGTCTCCTTAATTTGTGTCTACTGCATAACTTTGAGACAGGTTCATGAGATCGGTAGCATGCAAAAGCGAACTAGACCCTATAATTTGTGGAAGTAATGTTAGGAAATGAATGTACTCTTGAAATATTAGTCTAGGAAGTTTATCTTTCACTCACCTTTGCATTTTACATCTGAAGGTAATCTATTAAGCTTTCTTCCCTTAGTGTTCTCCTATATGTAATCTGGTCTATTAGACTTTTAGTTAAGTATTTTTGAAGTTTTGTGATTCACATAGTTATATTGTGACAAAACTGCTTCTACATGGAAACATGAACAAGTTTCACAATTTTTGAAAGGTTATAACTGAATCCTTAAGTATCCAGTGTTGCTATAACTACACTCTGGGCACATTCTGACACCTGACAGATTAACTGATTTTTATTTTAATTTTTAAATATTATCCTTACATGGTATCTAGAGACAAAATGTTCTATATAGTTTTTCCTCTCTACATTGTCATACTTGTGATGATGGGAAGTATAATCTGCAAAGTAGTTAAAAATATTCTGATGATAAGTGTTGGGGCCTGTGAATGACAGAATGAATGGGCAGTCTCCTGAAGCCCTGGTAACAAATTCATGGGCCAACTTTCTAGGCAGCAGCTTTAATCTATCTTGATCACCCACTCACCTATCTTGTTTTGAACCAGTGGCTGTTGCTCTGAATTGTCTTATTGTCAAATGCTTAATTTATCTAGGTAATAGGTAGAATATACATATGATGGTAATAAATGCTTGACAATATCTTCAAGGAACATTCTTTAAGTCCTTGAACTGGTTCACTAAAAATGAATCTTTCTAGCTTTACTAAAATTTTCTAGTTGCATGTGTTTAAGGAAACCATGGTGATTTAATATACTTCAACATAGTAAAATGGCTTTCATAGTCAAATAAACTAAGGTATACATCATCTGCTATATTTATCTTTAAAATATCCATATTTCTAATGGCATCCTCAAGAATATTCCAAGGAGAGTCTTTCAAGAAGGCAGCATTGTTACCTGCAAAGTCATACATTGCTGATTTCTGTCTCTCTTCCACCAACATTGCTTTAATTGGAAGTTTGAAGCCCCCTAGAAATATGTACACTTCTTTAGAGAAATTACAAACCCATAATTGCATACACTGTCTCTGTTCTGATTCTTTTAGTGTTGTGCCCACATATGGACAATTTCTACCTACTCTCTTTTTAAAATATTTTTTTTAGTTATATATTTTCTTTATTTTATGTGGTGCTGAGGATTGAACCCAGTGCCTCACATGTGTAGGCAAGTACACTACCACTGAGCAATGATCCCTCCACTTACTCTTATGGAAAATTTAAATTATTCTTTTATTTGATGAAAATTTTGAAAGTGCATTTAGACGTAAATAATATTGAGGTTAATTTTGAAATAATTAAACAAGCATGAAATATAATGTGCTCTAATTCAGTGACCAGTACTTCCACTTTATCTCCCCTTCTTCCTCCCTGTGCTCTCTTTCTTCTGCTCTACTGATCTTATACTTATTTGTAGTTTTTAAGTTTCTTTTTGAATTATGCATTATGAATATACATGAAGGTGAAATTCACTGTGATATTTTCATATGGATTCACAAAAAAATTTCATCAGATTCATTTCACTATTCCACACTGAGTGCTGTCCCCAACTCCCTGGCTTGGGTTGGGTTAGGGTTAGGGTTAGGTTAGGGTTAGAGTTGCATTGTATAACAGGAGCCCTTCAGTACAACCCGGTGATTTCCTTCATACTAAGACTTCATTTGAGCCAGTCAAATATTAGTCCAAAAATGATGAGCTACATTTTTAAGAGCTAATAAGCAAAACAAAATGTCCAGCTATTTTGAACCCATTTGAAGATATTTCTATAATATTTGACAATTTTTTTTATCAGGGGTATTATTACAATAATGAAATATCTGCTTGAAAATGAACAAATAAAGGATACCTTCTTGTTTTCATTGCACCTTGGTTTAGAGCTTCCATGGTTTTATTTATTTATTTATTTTTTGGTTGTTTGTTTCTTTGCACCAGGGATTGTACTCAGGGACACTTGACCACTGAGCCACATCCCCAAACCTATTCATGTTTTATTTAGAGACAGGGTCTCAGTGAGTTGCTTAGGCCTCACGGTTGCTGAAACTAGCTTTGAACTCAAGACTGTCCTGTCTCAGCCTCTTAAGCCACTGTGATTACAGGCATGTGCCATCACACCCTGCATCAATGGTGTTTTGATGAACTTCTTAACACATAGTAAAGCCATGCATATCTATGTTAAATGCGGCCTCAACCTTATTCTTTTATTTTGGCATTTTGACCTAAAAAGTCACAGGAGAACAAATCTAAGCTTTATAAAACAATGCTGAAGTTAAATAGTTATGACAGAAAGAAATAATTTTAACATATAAATTACAATTTAATTTAATAGCTGATATATGTTTTTTTTCAGTTTCTTAGCTTACATGAATATCTTTCTGAAAAAAATGAGAGAATCGGGTTTGAAGTGCTTCAGAGTCATGAAATTGGATGACTATTTACAAAAAGAGAATGAAAGTTAGTTGTTATGCAGGATGCAAGTATAAGTTGTTCTTATTAGTTCTTACCAGAAAAAAATGAGATAATTTACCATTTACAAAACAATGATAAATTGTGTATGAATGTAGACACAATGCAAAGGGGATTTGGGAGGCAACTCTTTTTCCAATGTATTTCTGGGAGAAAGTGATGTTTCTTTTTTACTTATGCATAAACTAGTTTATTTAAAACTTAATGTAATAGTTCTACATTTCCTTGTGGAACATTAGTTTGCCATATCATGCTAGCCTGAATAGAAGAGTGTTTTTTAAACTCTTTCATCACGTTTCAACGATATGTCTCCGTAATCCCTGCAGAATGCCTTCAAAGGTGAAGGGAGAAGGAGAGGATAAAAGTACTAGAGAGGAAGAGTGATCAAATTATTTTATGTGCATCTGTGAATATGTCATAATCAATTTCTCTATTATATATAGTCAAATGCACCAGTAAAAATCTTTGTTTAAAATAATTTTCTTTAAAAATAGAACACAAAGACAGGAATGGGAATTCTGTCAGTCAAAATCATTTGTTTTCACATCAAATGTGTAAAGGCACTAGACATCACCTTATTGTTATCACTACAACATACTTACTATGTTCAGTAATATATTTTAGACCCTATTTGGGGAATTAGTAAGAGAAGAGTTTTTATACAAAGAACACTCTACATGGTGATATTTATATAAGAGTTGGAAGTATTTACCACACAACTCATCAAATACACATCTATAATGAGCCAAATGTTTAAAAACTGCTGGTCATAACTTCTGAAATCAATTACAATTAAAGAGCTATGTATTTTTTCCAATTCTGAATATCAACAAATTAAAAACCTTAAGTGTGAAACTGCTTTTTTCCCACTTCTGCCTCTCTATGAAACTGTCAGCCTATACACTTACATTCTTTTGTGGGAAAAAATGGCATCACCCATTTTCTGTGGATTATGGCCAAAATCCCAGACTGACTTAGTAACAGTCACACATTAAAAATACCCTGTCATGACTCTGTCATTAGTTTACATTTGCCTCAATAAAAGTATGAAATTTCTTAGACAAAAATTAAAATATCCAAACAACTGGATTTTTGTCAGGTTACTCAGGCTATGTCATCTCACTTGCTTTATTGGCACTTTGCTCTAGATTCTAGTGACACTGGACCACTGTGATTCCACAAGTGTTCTTTCTCATCTTGGTGTCTGCATGCACCTCTTCCCTTTCTCTCACAATTTCTCCTTTTACTTCAGGTGTTAACTCATGTATCACTTCCATTGAAGGACCTCAAACACTGACACAAATTTGGGACAGAAGTCCCTTCTAAGTGTTCCAGTAGTAACCTGTTTTATCCTTGTCCTAATGCCAATGACTCTGTATGGAAATTGCCTGATTGTCTGCTTTTGAAGCTATTGTATATGACTGTTGAGAGGTGCCCATTATCATCTCCATGTTGTCATCCCAGTTCTTGCCAGAATACCCTAGCATATGGTTGTCAAATTTATGCATAAGGGGTGGAAAACCCAAAGCTCTGATACTCGGTCATAAAGACAACTATGTATGAAAATATGGGTGTACTGCATTCCAAAGTGATTTTGTATTGTGGACATAACTTTTTTTCTTCTTATAAACAATGAAAAGTTCTAAACTTCTTCACTGATTTATACTTATAAAATGTTTGAGAAAAAATATAATTCTTTTTCTCTTTCTGCAGGATTTGAATCCTGACCATGGGAGCTTCTGCCTTAAGAATTACTAATAAGACAAGACAAGATTTACTTTTGGAAACATCATAAAGATATACAGAGATTTTAAGAAAAAAAAAATGAAAGCTAATATGTGTTTTTCAGACTGTTAATATAATATTTACATTATTTATGAAATGTATGATGTAAATACTTTATTGAAATGGATGTGTGTAACATATATAATGAAATTATCAAAATATGAAAATTGTTTATATCTGCTAGAAAATTTGAAGTGCAAGTGCAAACCAGTTTTTATTAGATGTGTTTTCAGACTATCTAAATGTTAGCATTTAAGCTCAATTCAGCAACCAAGTCAACACTAATTTGGTAGATCTAAATATCACATTAATGATGGATTATTTATATTATATCACTGAATATGGGTCCAGAGAATTAGGCAACATTATTTTTACATGCTGGTTACTATATTCAATAATGGATTAATGTATTGCAATTATTATACTGCCATCTTTAAATTTATATTTCAGGCACTGACTTATTAATTTTTCTAATAAGAATATTTGCTTAGTGTTTTATCTTTATTTTTTTCCTTTTCTTTTTGTTTATACAATCTTGGGAAATAATAGTAAATTTACAGGTTCTAATATAAAGTACTTTTGTCTGCTGAAGCATTTTAAATTGAATTGCTTACATATGCTATCATTTATGATATTTTTAGTATTTTGTACAAGTCAGAACATGCTAGATAACTACAATTCAACATTCATTTATTATGAGTATATTTTTCAAATATTAACAGGTAACAGCATAGTTGTTAATTGTATCAGTTTCATTATGAAGGTTATATTGTTATCTAGCATGTTCTGACTTGTAGGAAATACTAAACCTATCATGAAAGATGGCATATGTTAACAATTCATTTTAAAATGCTTCAGTGGAAAAAAGTACTTTGCATTAGAATCTGCAACTTCACTAATATTTTCCAAAATTGTATAAAGGAAAAAAGCGAAAAAAAAAAAAAAAAACCACACACATTAAGCAAATGCTGTTTGTCAAATCAACACTTATACATTCTATCATAATGCCTTGGACCACTTAATCCTCAGATTATTTTCATGTTTTTCTAGTAGCCTAATATTGTTCTTTATAAAAAAATATTTCCTTCAGAGACATGAAATGAACTTAATTGTTTTATTTTATAGATGCCTTCTGAATTAAATATTCCTTAGTCTTTTCTTAACCTTCATGACCTTGAATTTTTCAGAGGGAAAGCTTGTAGAATGTGCTTAAAATGGATTGGAGCTAGGTTACATGTTTTTGGCAAGAGTACCACAGAAATCAATTCTATGATTTTCACTTTGAATCACATCTTGTGACCTATAATATCCTCATTACTGCTGATGTTAATATTGGTCATTAATGTGGTATTTGCAGGATTTTACTTTGTAATCATTATCTGTGTGAAGATAGTTTGAGACTATACATATTAATATAAATATAAATGTGTATCATTCACCACTAAATTTGTTCATTTATTATACCTATACAGATTCATGGTTTATTTTATTGTGTTTGCTGTTACTTGTTAATATTTTAAAAATTTATTTTTCTTTCAGAAATGTTCTATTTTGATAATCTCAGATTTATAGAAGATTTAAGACAGCAGTGAAAGGAATTCATAAGAAACATTCCTTAAATGTTATTCTTCATTTCTAGATAAGTCTACGTACATAACAGTTTTTATCTCTGAAACATTTGCAAGATTCACACAATGTCTTTTTATTTGTAAATAAAAAAAAACTCACATTATCTAAAAATGAGAAATTATCTCTGTAACTATGGTGCAATGATCAAAATAAGTAAACTATATTGTGAATATCTACTCTACAAATCTTATTCAAAATTTGACAGTTATTTTAACAATTGTCTTTGAACCAAAATAAATCCAATTTTGGGAAATTTTAATATCAATTATTCACTGTGTCCAGTGGTCTTGTTTCTTCTGCTTTTTTTTTAATCTGGGATGGTTCCTTTAGCATTTCTGGGCTATTCATGATATCTTTGATTTTGATTTTTGAATGGTATATTTCAGTAGTAGTTCTATAGATTTTTCTTCAGTTTATAATTAGATTTTAATTTTCATAACCAGTGGATAAATGCTCAAATATTTGACTCTCAAGTTAACCTGAATGCTGCTGGTAGATTGCACATAGGGATCCCTGTTCCATCAATATGTCAATATATTTGGTGATATTAAAATTAATACCAATGGAATTTGCAAATATTTCTTTAGAGGAGCACATCATGAAGACTTTAGGCTTTGTGGACCAGAAGTTCTCTGTGGTCATAGCCTAAAATCTGCAAATGTAATAATTGAATGCCTGATGGCATTCCAATAAAACTATATTTTCAGCGTAAGGGGGTGAGGCTCAGTGGTAGAGTACATGTATAGCACATATGAAGCCTGAGGACAAATCTCAGTGTGGCAAAAGGAAACAACAACAGAAACACTTTATTTGCCAAAACAAGCTACATTCTGGATTTAGTCTTGATTTGTTGATCCAATGTTCCTCTAATGCTGTGAAACCTGAGTGGTGACCTGCATGTGTGTTTTTTCTTTTGTATGCTCAACACACTTCATATGCACCACATCATTCTTCTACAGACTTTCTGTACAATTCAGTTTATGAAATAAGAATATTTTCTGAATTTGCCCTCAGGTTTTGTTATTGAGTTCACCATTTCAATATTAATAAGCACTTTGCATATCTGCCCTTGAAACTTATTCTGTTATCTTTTTAAAAATATTAATTGTTGATAGACCTTTATTTTATTTATTTATTTATATGTGGTGCTGAGTATCAAAAACAATGCCTCATCCATGCTAGAAAAATTCTCTTACACTGAAAAACAACCCCAGCCCTGTGTTATCATTAAGAATGAGAAAATTAATACTCAGTTTATAAATCAGGAAGAAATTTTCATGGTGACTGTAGATTAAATTTTTATGAATTTATTTTTTAGCATTTTTGGTGTTACATATGTAATTTTTAAAATGTTCAAAGTTTTTACATATGATCATTATGTAAAGATTGAAAAATACAGTTAAAGAAGAACAAAGATTATTCTCCATTATTCCACTTAGATACAATGACTTTCAAAAGGAGGGTCTGCAAACACTAAATTAAAATTAGTTTTTATTTTTTTATTGATTGACTGATTGATTGATGATATTCCAGTCTAATCCAGAATATGCTCTACCCTAAGCCATATCCCAAGTCTTCCATTCATTTGTGAATCTCACTCTTGTGCTTTTCTCTTCCTGCGTAACTCCAAGAATTACTTTTTCCAAAGTTACCATTGAATTTTACTTTTAACACATCTACACTTAATTTCATGCACTTAATTTTACAATTACTCATTCATCAATGGAACATTTCCACTTCTAATAACAAGAACTCCCAAGTGGATGAAGGGAGTTTAGACTCCACCAAAACAGCTATACAAATGATTTCTCTTTCCCACAACCACACATAAATGTATATAAACAGCCTCAATACCCAGCCAAATAGTTGCAGTAAAACTAATAAGAACTGGAGATAGAGGGCAAAACCAAGAATAGCCTCACTAAATGGTAAAGGAAAACTTTTGCCTTTCTCACAGATCAGCTTTTCCCCCAAGTTGACACACCAGTATGATCAGGAGAAACTGCCCAATTCTCAGTTTTCCCCTTTTAGTGTCAGAGAAAGGAGAACATAGCTCCAATATTCTGGATTTTTAGGGAACTGTTTTCTGTCTACTGTGACACAGAACTGGTGGCATATTTTGATAATTAGTCACATTGAGAAAGAGGAAAAACCATTGAACATCAAAGAACATACAGTGCAGAAACCAGGTGGAAGAAAAGTTTATGTACTTTTGATAGAATTCCACAGCTTTTTTCCTAGAAAGCTAAGTGTCTGGAGAGAGTGTATCCACAGCAAGGGTGACAAAGCCCTGAAATACTTAACTGGGCTTGCTGGTGAAGATCTTCCCCTGTGTGCAGCCACCAGGAGGGAGAAGTTTGAAACTAAAATTCTCAACCAAAGGCAAACTAGTTCAAGGAGCACCTCAAGAAAAGCCATAACACAGAGCCATGCTATCCTGTAAAATCTGTGGGGCCTAGCAAATGAGGTTTCTTAGGGTTTCTGTTAAGAAACAAGAATGTCAAAAACTACAGTTTTAAAAGTATTAAGAAATACTAAGCAATAAAAAATAAATGACAGTAAATTAAATATTAGGAAAAAATCTATCAAATATATAATTGAAAATACAAATGATCATTAAATTTGTGGTTCTCAATCTCCCTGACCCCCAGTACTGGGGATGGAACCCAAGGGTACTCCACCACTGAGCTGTACACACCATCCTTTTTAAATGACCACTTTTAATTTTGAGACACTAAGTGCCCAGGCTGGCTTCCAATTTAGGATGCTCTGCTTCCTTCCACCTCTACCATGCTGGGATTAAGGGCATGAGGCACTGTGCCAAGCTTCTCAACCTTAAATAAAGGGAAAAAATAAGGCAAGCGAAACTTTAATAACTAGTATTGAGAAAGAATAATAACCACAGTCCAGTAAAGAGAATTTAACAAACAAAAAGTTCAGGAGATTGATGTGTACATTTTTCCAAATGATTTTACTTGGGAGGCTGGATCAGAGCACAAATTCAGGGCCAGTTGCAACAATTTAGCAAGGCCCTAAGCAACAATGAGACTCTGTGTCAGATTAGTATATGGAAAAGTTTGGAATGGAGCTTGGTGAAAGACTACCACTGAGTTCAATCTCCTATACCAATGAATAAATTAATCAAAATCACAAAAGAATATGTCAGGTAATTAATAGCAATTCACTTGAGAATCAAGAAGGAGGACTATTTTTAAAATAAATTTCAGACAAATAAAAATAACTCAGTAACAAATATGAATGGATAAATTATATCAGAAAGCGGACTATAAACTACCATTAGGTGGGCATGCAGACAGTATAGGTTAATAACTGAGTTCTAGGTAAATTTAAGGATCAGATCATTAGATTCTAAGGTGCTTCAATATGTTCTGGACTGCAGAATTTTATCATGGAAGTCTTGATGTTTTATTTTATTAATATCAAAAAACATGAATATAAACTCAATGGCATAAAAGTTGTACAAATGAATGGAAGTGGAAAAATCTAATTAGAACATCTGTAAAGAGAATCTATAAAACAAGAAAAATACATTCTAGATATAGTAATCCATAAGTTAAAGAGATTATTCTCATGTCTAATCAACACTTTAATGAGGAGTACAGATAAAGGTGCATCTTGGTGAGTACTTCTAATTGAAACAGCACTGAAAGTGAAAAAGAAATGAGCACCACTTCTGCAAATCAGGAGATAGCGCCATTTTTAGATGGCAAAACACTTAATTTTTTCAATTAAAATCTTGAACCTGAGGCATGCCAGCTAATGCTGTTTATATAATTAAATAGAAAATAGAAACATTTAAGCAAAGAAAGGAGATAAATGACATATACACAAGAAAGATTAAAAGTTCTTTATTATTAATCTTAAAATTTTTCACTTAGAAAACCTGATATATTGTAAAAAAAATCCTCAATATCTTAAAATCACAATGAGATATGAATAAGAGATAAATTTGGAAAATAATAATTTTATTTATGTTAGGAATTGGGACGCAATAAATTTCTGTTGCTATTGTCTGAAATCTGTAATAGACAATAAATGAATGGGAGTGGACTCATTCCAAATCTGTTTATTACTAGAATAGTGGCAGGGTGATTGCCTACTATGAGTGTGCATGAAAGTTCCTGAGGTTGATGCCTAGCAGCTATAAAATAAGAGTCAAAAAGGTGCCTTTATTTACACATATGAACATGCTGTGGATTGGTCTACAGGCATTAATTTGATGGTCTTCATGGAATATCCAATTTTCTGCTAATGTAACAAATCATTTTAAAGGTACTTTATGTACCTCTCTTGCTCCTTTGTAAGCATATCTCAACTTGTGTCACACAATATTTTTCAAGTGACTATGTAAAATTTTCAAAAATTCAGATTTCTAAATGACATTACTTAAAAATTTTCTCCACTTTTATTTCTGTTTTTGAATTCAATTAATCCATATGACCAATTTGTATATTTGAGTATCCTGTAATAAGCTAATTTGTGTTTACAAAGAAATATTGTCTTTGAAATATTTATTCTTCATGGAGCTTTTATGTGCACATATGAACAAAATTTTAAAATTAGCTTTTATAATATATTACTAAGAAATATTCAAGGGCTGGGGATGTGGCTCAAGCAGTAGTCTGCTCGCCTGGCATGCATGCGGCCCGGGTTCGATCCTCAGCACCACATACAAATAAAGATGTTGTGTCCGCCGAAAATTTAAAAATAAATATTAAAATTTTCTCTCTCTCTCTCTCTTTCTCTCTCTCGCTTTAAAATTAAAAATATTTCTCTCTCTCTCTCTCTCACTCTCTCTTTAAAAAAAGAAATATTCAAGGGGTCTTTTAGTTAATTTATATCTTTTTGAATTTATTATTAACTATCTTGGTCTAATGTGGTTTCTGGGCCACATGCATGTAATGTTAAAAAAAATAGTGACTGGCTATAATGGTGCAGGCCTGAAATCCTAGTAATGGGAAAATAAATCAGGAGGATCACAAAATCAAAGCCAGCCTCAACAACTCATTAAGAACATCAGAAACTTAGACCCTTTTTCAAAATAAGAATAAATAAATAGGCTGCGGGGTACAGCTCAGAAGTAATGCAATCTTGGGTTCAGTCCCTGGTAGCATGCAGAAAAAAAATGCTATATATACACTGCACTATCATCCTGTTATAATTGAAACATACAATCAAACAAGAACAAAATGAGAACTGTCCCCATTATGACATTTTGCTATGCATTTGAAAGAAAGCCTTATTGTCAATCTTTAGCAGTGAAAACACATAAAATATGACTCATCAATATTTTATATATATATATAAAGTAAATTATATATATATAAAATATTGATGAGCCATAGTGTGTGTGTGTGTGTGTGTGTATATATATATATATATATATATTTCCAATGCAAAATATATATAATATATATATATATATATATATATATATATATATATATAATTCATTGCAAATAATGTAGAGGTAAGTATGGCCAAAATAATGCTGAAGAGACTATAAAAATGGGTACATTATCTTTAATGGATACTAAAATAATGTATATTTTATGAGCTAGTTAATATAGGGGTGTCTTAAGCAAGCAGGACATCACTCAATAAAAGAGAGAAAAAAAAACAAAAAGGAATATTTCTGAGTATTCCCTGAGTATTAAAATATAAAAGAATAAATGTGACATGGTATTATTTTATTTATATATTTATCTACTTATTTATTTCTTACATACATGACAATAGTGGAATTCATTACATTCATATTTATCCATTCACAGAACAAATTTTCATAACTCTGTATATAAAGTATGTTCATGCCAAATTATGCCATTATACATGAGCTCTTTTTTTGCATTACAATTTTTAATACATCTTTATAACACAAATTGTCATATCTCTGTTTATATATAGATAGGTTGACACCAAATTCACATCTTCATACATGTATTTTGTATAATTTTGTCTGTCTCCTTTCACCATCCATGTTATTCCCCTTCTTGGCAGCTGGAATAAGAACCTTAATACTAATATTTGAGAATACAGAGGTTTCTTAGACCTGGAAAGGAAAGGAAGGCAAGGTGAGGCTTCCTTCTGACAGCCCAGTGAAGTGAAAGCAAAGCAGCATGGGGCAAGGGGAGCTCAGCTTCCCTTCTACAGTCAAGTCTTTAAAAGACAAAACAGCAAGGAAAGTAAAGGCTTGGCTTCCTCTTCATAGCAAAGCTAAGGGCAAGGACAGGAACAATGAGACAAATTTAGCTTCCCAATGACAGCCATCTCAAGGCAATGCATGGCAAAATGCAGAAAGGCCAGGCTTGTTTTCCCCTCAGTAGCCAAGCCATAGCAATGCAAGAGAAGAAAGGTAAGGTGAGGAAGAAAAGCAAACAAGGGTTGGCTTTCCTGATACAGAAGGCAAGGTCAGGCCAGGCAAAGCCTGGCTTCCCTCATGACCAAGCCATGAAAGTTTGGGCCAGACCAGGGAAGATTTGGCTTTTCTTAGATAGCTCAATCACAGCAAGGGATATCAAAGGAAAAAGAAATAATAATGCAAGGAAAGACTGGTTTTCCCCTTCATAGCTAAACCATGGTCGGTCAATGAAGCAAGCCACCAATTCAAGTTAGGGCAAGCTTTGGCTTCCTCTGATGCACAAGCCATGACAAGGCTGGAAGGACAAGTCAAGGTCATGCTAGGCAAGGCCAAGCAAGTCTTAACTTCTCAGCAGCCATGCCACGAAGAGGCAAGGCAAGGCCAGATAAGGCAAGACCAGGCAAGAGTTAGTTTTCCTCCAATAATCAAATCTTGGCAAGAAAGTCAAGGGAAGACCAGACAATACAAGTATCAATTAAAAAAAAAAAAAACACACAAAACTGTGTCTCACAACTGATTCCTCAGCTGGGTCTGTCAGTGAGATCACCTAATATGGCTCATCAATATGGTCTCAGCTACCTTCAGCATGTGGTATTTGGGTAGCCAGACTTTTTTATGATGGCTTGGGGTATCTCAGGATATAAGGCAGAGGTGTGTCTATTGTGTCATTTGATTTATTCTTGGAAGTCACAAAGCTTCTTTAACACTGATGCAATTGGTCATGGTCCTGCCCATATTCAATACAGAAAACACACTACCTAATTCTTAGTGGGCAGGTAAGAAGTGGTCAAACAGACTGCTCACTCTGCCTAAAGTTGTTAAAACATCAAAAAGCCCTGTGACTCCAATCTTCATTACATTTTGATGTCTTAAACTATCACTATAATGTGTAAGTTCCTGTATATTCTAAAAGAACCAAGTTATGCATAATCCACTAACGGTCTTAAAATATCTTGGAATAAGATGCAAAATTTGAACTTTATGTATCTGCCAGAATACTTAGTTGCAGGACTTAAACATTTATTGAAGGGCATTAGGTAGCTTACAGATTTTTTAAAGGGGTCTGAGAATCTGGGTTGGAAACTATACGGTTGGGAGAAACCATAAAGTTATACTGCATATTGCTTAGGGAAGTTCCTGATGCCACTGATACTGAGCAGACATTGCCTCTCACCCAGCACAATGTTCCAGAACCTCTGGCTATTGCCATCTCTGAAATCTCATGTTCCATGCCTTTATTCTAGCCAAGGTGGATCTGTGCAGAACCTACTTCTGAATGTTATTTGCGTCCCAAGAGGTGTCATGCATATGTACTCAAATGGCTGATATTAGCCCTTTTTCTTTGTGTGAGATGCAGCCATGGGAAGAGAAACTGTGTCCCATGGTCCCAGGTGTGGAACACGTATGAAAACCTAAATACAGTATATGACATATAATTATGTGATATGTAATGGTTATAAGACTGTAAGCACATTAAAATAAATATAATGTTGATTAACAGCAACATGATAATATATAAGCTCTCAATGATAAGTTCAAACCTATTTTAATGCACCTGTATCAATTTCATTGAAATAGTCATAGAATTGAGTTCCTGGGAATTTAATGGGTTAAGTCTGAAAATCTACTCCAGGTCTGGAAGGGATGCATAAGGTTTTACTAGACAGAACAGAGCGGTAGAACATTCATTTAAAAGTCATTACAGAGAGGTGGAAGGCCAAGAGAGGTCAAGAGCAAGTATTCCAGCATATAGTAAAGGACTTTGCACTGAAATTATGCAGAATATGTGTATAGTGATGTTCAAGATAGGAGGTTAGTATAATTTTTTTCATTCACTAATGTACTTTTCACCCTTTACAAATCATATTTTCCATTTAACTATTTGAAGGTAGTGTGTGCCATGACCAATATACATGCATTACTGATTTTGTTACAAGAAACAATTCCAGGTACTCAAGAGACACTAGCATAAAGGTTCAGATAAACAGGCCTTAGTTCTAAGTAAGACTTTATAGGTTTTTAGTTTCAGTTTGGGTTGCAGGACCTGACCTTGGAACTACATGGAGGAATGCTTATCTTGCTCAATGTTCAGCAGGGAAATTCTAACATAGAATATTATGTTTGGGGACAAATTTCTGTCAGAACACTGTCAAGTGCAACTTTCTTGTTCCTTTGACAAGGAGTTATTGCCCTGTTGGTGCAAGGTCAGCCTACATGTCAGTTTCTAGACTCTCGATGTCTGGACATCCATAAGATGGTCTGTTGTGAATCACCTCTGGCATATCATGACTGTTATATGTAAATTGGCAAATACTCACTCTTAAAGCTATTTTTGCTGTGAAATAAAGCATATTTTGTTCTCTGAAACATTCTCTGGAGGGGTTTCTCCATGCCCTCAAGCTCCCACAGTAGATATCGGAAGGGCAGGCCCTTCAACATTCTGGTGCTCAAACATTGTATAATCAGGTGATTTTGCTTGAGGGATCCCTCGCCATAAGGAATCGCAAAGCTCAAAACATAAGCGGTCAGGGCAATGGGTAATTTACCTGGTTAACATAAACATGCTCATCTACTAATTACACAACAGCTTTTAAATGCCCAGGGTATAAAAGTAAACTATTAGGAATTAGAAACTTTTTGGCAAGAATTTTTAGCTACAAATCCATGGTTTCCTTTGGAAGGAATATTCAATACCGACGTCTGGCAACCAACTGGCTCTGAAAAAATGCTCCTCAGCAGCAGTAGCAAACACATAAACAAGCCTCAAACTACTTTTATGTTATTTTGCTAGCTGTTAGTGGCTCACTCCGGGTGGAGAAGAGATTGCAGCAGTGGCCCACTATTGTTTGGGAGAGACAGCTATTGCAAGAGAAGATCAGAAGGAAAATGGGGAAAGCTAACAAGAACAAAAGATAGTGAGCAAGAGGAGGGTAACACACATGTAGAAGAAAAGGGGGTATCTGATATGAGATGTTGAGATTTAAGTAGAAATGGAGAAAGAACAGGAGAAAGAATGTAGAAAGAGCAAGGAGTCTCCTCTTTTTTTCTTTTTCACAGATGTTGCAACAGTGCCATATAGAGGAGTTGACTCTTTCTGCATATATTAAATCAAGCTGTACCATGTCAGAGATGGCGATGTTAGGTTTAACATAAGGCATGAAAACCAGTCAATATTATATATTCCAGGCTTTGGTGCCTTTCTTCAAGGTACCAGACCTCATGATTATACATTATATGGATGACATTATTTTAGCCCACCCCTCTGCACAAGACCTAGACTCCATCTTCCAACAAGTCCAATTAACACTTAAAGAAATTGAATTAAATAGAGCTCCAGGAAATGTTCAAAAATTAGCCCATTTTCACTTTTTGTGAATCATTTATTAACTCTTGCAGAGATCTTAGTACAGGCTCTCAACATTTACATAAAATCTCTTTAAATGATTTACAAAAGGTTTTAGGAAACAGAAATTGGCTTACATTTCAACAGGTTCTTTGAAGGGCTCTACCTCCTCTGTTCCAATGTTTGGAGAGTGATCTATATTCTTTGTCTTTAAGAAGATTAACTCCTGAAGCTTACAAAGCCTTATAAGAGGTTAATAATCAGCTTGCTGATTTGCATCTTAGCCAATGGGATCCTGACAAGAACATTATTACTATAGTTTATACACCTCACCTATTCCCACTGGTCTTCTTTTCCAGGAATAAAGTAGCCATTTAGAATCAGTGCATCTTTCTGCTGCTTTTTCTTTCAAAATTACCCCCAAATTAGTATGTTTTGTCTAATGGTATTACAACTACACACTAGGACTCTTCAATTATTTCGTCTAAAACCTGATAAATTTGTCTTGCCATTAATTAAACAGGAAGTAAACCTCCATTTGAAAAATAATATCCTGTTTCAACATTCAATTATGACTTTTTCGTTGGTTAATCATTTACTCGTTGCAAACCTATTCAAGATTTATTTGATAAAACAGTTTATTTTTTAAAGATAATTTGTGATAAACAAATTCCTGGAGCTGACCTTATCAGTACTGATGCCAGTTATTCTGGTGGCCTATTAATTCTTATTTATAATCTTACCAGGGATGAATACAAAACCTGAACTTACAAGGAGCTACCTGCCTCACCCCAATTATTAGCGTTACAAGCAACCACTTGGGTCATTGAAGCTAAGTCACTATATATACATCTTTACTGATAGTGTTTATTGTGCCTAACTTATAGCCAGGTTTCCTTGTTCCTTTATTAAAGGGAAAGCAAAATCAGCTTTGGATATACTCCTTCTTTCTTCTCAAAGAGTGCTCCAAAAATATACTAACTCACTGTTCATCACTCATATCAGAGCTCTTATGTTGAACCCAGAATGCAAAGCAAAGCCCACTGACGCTAATTCTAAACCAAATTAAAACAAGCTTATATTGAGTTCACAAGAGAGCTGATCAGTGAATTGCCTCACCCAAGAGTAGGGCCAGAGGACAGTGCCTGGTCTAAGTGCAGGGAAGTTTTTATAACATAAAAAGTTACAAAGATAGATGTCTAGGCAGCTTACAGCTGACAGGGTCCTGGGAAGCATAATGCAAAGGCAGATAGCAGGTTAATAATCCACATGTCTTAACATCTCAAGGTAGGGAGTAAACTCAGATTCCACCATCAGAATTAATGAGGAACAGCTGAGATTTTTAGGAAGGATTGTTATCTGGTGAGGGAGAGCCAGGCATAAGTAAGTTCAAAGCTTGGGAAGGAGTTCCAAGCAAGTTTAAAACACCAAAGTGTGATCAGGCCAAATAGAAATATTAGTATTTTACATTAAAACAGAAATGAACTTTTCATGACCTTGTGACAGATGGCTCCCAGTCTTAAGATGGAATTAGGCTGGATTCATCACATACTGTTTTACCTGGATTTATCTCAAAGTTTAATAATTTAACAGATCAAGCCATGTGAAGTGAATATGGCACTGATTGGGAATCTGCAAGAGTTACATGCTTAATTCCATCATTCATTCCACTCCCTTAAACAGTTTTTTTCTACACTCAGTATCCTACAAACTAAACAGATAGTGAAAACTTGTAAAAGTTATGCTTCTTTTTTGGGGGGGTGGGGTGTCTTACAACCTCAAGGAGTCATTTCATGGAGTTTAAAGGCATTGTCTTTATGGAAGATTGTTGTCATACTCATACCCTTGCTTGGTAAATTAAACTATTTATATGTCACAATTGACACATCTTCTGGACTACTTACAGCTACTCCTATGGTTGGGGAAAAAACTAATCATGTCATTCAACATATGCTCAAAAGCATTGTGACAAAATGTTTTTCACATAATGTAACAGCACACAATGGTTCAGCTTATACTTTCAAAATGTTTGCTGTATTCTGTGAGCAATAGAACATTAAATATTTTCCAAGAATTCCTTTTAACCCCCAAGCACAAGCCATTTTTCAGACAGCCCATCAAAGTTTTATGGCTCAAAACACAAAAATTAGAGATAGAATCCCTTGCTAACTGATGCAATTCCTCATATGTTAACCAATATGGCTTTATTTAACTAATGTTTTTTGAAATTTGATGATGTTAACCATAACCCAATACAGAAATATTAGGAGCCATTAACAAGTCCCTCAAGTTACTATAAGTAGTCTGGAAATATCCTCAAAAACAACAATGGCAACCACCAGCCCCTTTATTGACCCTAGTGAAAGCTTTTGCTTGTGTTTTTCCAGAATATGTAGACCAATATGGATCCCAGCAAGACTTGTGCAACACTTGATGGCTGATTCCCCAGATGCAGAAACTGACTCTCAAGATGAGAAAGCATCATCAATGACAATAAACCACAATATCCAAAAACCTGTGGTGATGTCAAAGTGTTGGTCAAACAATCTGAACAGATGGGATAAACTCACATCAAAATGTCTCCCAGCCTTCTATATTCTTAATTTATTCTTTAACTACTTTAATCATCAATAGTACACAGACTATTTCTTTGTGGATCTTCATGGCTAACTCTTGGATGTTTTTCCTCATGATTTTTTACCAGCCTTTCTGAGTTGGCTAGGCTCTTTTCAAGATGATATATTTTGTCTTCATTATCTGATGTTCTGGCTTCTACTTGTTCTACTCTGTTAGTGATACTCTCAATTGAGTTTTTAATTTGGTTTATCATTTGCTTCATTTCTAGAATTATTGTTTGAATTTTTTTATAATCTCTATCTCCTGATAAAGATGCTTAACTTCTTCTTTTATCTGTTTATGTAATTCATTTTCAATGTGTTCTTTCACTGTTTGAATTTGCTGTCTCATATCCTCTTTAAGTTTCCATTCCATCTGTCTAAGGTGTTCCTTGAGTTCTTTATATGACCATTTTTTTGATGACTCTAGGTTCTCCTGAATATTTAGGCTGTCCTGCATTGTTTGTACTCCTTTTCTTCCTTGCTCTTTGATGCTGCTCATGTTACTTCTTGTTCTGTTTGACTGCTGAGTTACTGTTTACTCCTATAAATTTATTTGATGCTTGGGAGGAAAGGTATTAGAAGGGAAGGGAAGAAGTCACTAAAGAGAATGAGAGTAAGCAGGTAGAATTCAAGGAAGGGGGAATAAGAAAATTGAAAAGAAATGAAAAGACAAAAGAAGAAAAAAAATAGGAAATAAAAAAAGAAAAAAAATTTAAATAATAATAATAAAAAATTAAAATTAAAATTAGAAAAAAAAGCTTTTAAAAAATTAAAAAACAACAAGAAAGAAACATGAAAATAAAAAAAAAATAAAAAAAAAAACCTAATAAATGCAGTCTTAGAGTTTGATTAACTTCTCTTCCAGTAGGTGGAGCTGTGCCCACCAGGCCAAGCTTCTCCTGTCAATACTTGGGAAACAATCACTGTGCAGCAGTTCCTCCTCCCAGACTGGGCCAGTCTCCAATCCTGAGTGCCTAGGGCCTCCTCTTGTGTCTAGTCACTTCCCCACTTCTCCTCTAGCCAGGCCCCTCTCACCAGTGATGCTCACCACAATACTGGCTACACGCCAGGTCTGCTGCTCCCGGGAGCCCTGTTTTCATGAACGACTGGGCACACTGTCCCTGTTTGCCATTCCCTCAGACCCTAAGTTTGTAGAGCTTGGGGCTGAGAATCCTCAGCAAATTTTACTTGCCCTCCAGTAGCCACGCCCCTGGTAGCTGGTGCAAGAGACCACAGTTGTCAGCACTGGTGGGAGCGGTAGCTGGGAGTTCCGCGCCGCGGATCCCGAGCCACTTCTGATTCCCTCGGTCTGGCTATCGCACTCACTGGAGAGCTGGGAGGGGCCCTTAAGGATTCCCTGATGTGTGGAGAGGGAAGGCTAGGGAATTACACACCTGTCGCCGCTGGTTTCAATGAGGTTATCTCCTCCGCCGCAGTCTGGTGACGTCAGTTCTCTGCCATGGTGGTATCTCTTGCAAATGGCGACAGTTCATTTCCCTTTGCTGGGTGACCAATGCAACGGGTGGGTCCTTACTGTCTCTCCCAAGCCCCGTTTCAAACCTGTGGCCACTACCTATGAAGACTCGGTTGGCATTTACCTCCGTAGGATCAGAAGGGCTGACCAGTTGTTTCAGCCGGATGGATTAGTGCTGAGTCACAGCTGTTTGTCTGTGGGCTCAGTGTGTGTTCTGAGAGGCCCAGACGGTTCGCCCCAGATCCATGTCAGCTCAGCATTGCCTAGTGATCCTGAGCAAACAGAATTTAGACTGATTACAACTCCTATGCCCACACAGATGAAGAGGTCAGAGACTTGATCTCTCCTCGCCTGCCGGAATATTGGATTTCTTCCCAAGAGAACTGCAAGTTTGAGGTCAATCTCAGCAAACTAGCAAGGCACTAATCAATTTAGGGAGACCCCATCTCAAAAAAAAAAAAGGTGGGGGATGTAGCTCAATGGTAAAGTGCCCTGGGGTTTAATCCTCAGTAAAGAAAAATTAATTAATTAATTAATTAATTAAATTTAATTTCTCAGAGGATAGCACAGACATGAGAATAGCTCTTAATGACTTGGTAATAACAGATTTCAAATACAAGTTTTAAGTGTCTTACTTGTGTACACATACACACAAACACACACAAACACAAATAGTTCCCAAATCCTCAGAAAACAAAGAAATATTAGCTTATCTATCTTACCTAATAAGATTAATAACATTTATTCTCCATTATTTCTTTTTTATAGTTGTAGATGGACAGAATGCCTTTATTTTATTTGTTTATTATTATGTGGTTCTGAGGATCAAACCCACTGCCTCGTGCATGCTAGGCAAGCACTTTGCTGCTGAGCTACAGCCCCAGTCCTATTCTCCATTATTTCTACTTCCACAATTTGTACTATCAGAATGGGAGCCCTAAGGAATTATCAAATGTAATTTTTCTAGTCTCTGTGAACCTTTGAAGCCACAAGCCATTTAAATATAATCTTGACATTTGAAGAACCATCAATAGCCATCTCTTCCCTATGGAGATTGACCTTATTATCTAAAATGTTCATGGCAATGTCAATTTATTTTTTTTAACATTAATTTGAGTACTAAATACAACAAATTAAAAAAGAGGTGATACATGAAAAAGCTAGCACTGAAATTTACAGAGTCATCCAGAGAGCCACAGAAAGCTGAGCATAGAAACACATTCACTGCAGGCAAGTGTACTGCCCCTCCCCACAGAGCACCTGCACATGTGACTCTTTAGCAAGAATGCTCAGTGTCAGAGGGGGCACCCCCTTAGGTTCCAGGGAATGCAATACCAATGGAAAACAAAGAATAAAACTGTTAACAACATTAATATTATGCAATTAAAACTAAGGAAACAGGAAAGGCAGCAAAGCCGTCTGCTCCTCTCATGGCAAAGTTTTCAGAAGCCACATTTCCTCCAGGTAAGAGTGACATCCAGTGACTTACTTTTTAATTGTACTTCAGTGACTGAGTGTGGAATTATCTGGTAATTCATTTCTATAAGCAAATTAATTAGTCTAGTTATTTTTAAATCTCTTAGCAAAATAACAATGTTTTCTTGCAGGACTTAATGATTAGGTTTTATGTAAATGTCCCATTTTAATTAATTTGTGGAGGTGGTTACACAAAGCTAAATTAAAACTGTGTCTGAAATGCAGGTCGGTATTTGCATGTTCATCTGTTTCAGGGACTCACATACACTATGGTCTTAAATGAGTGAAATGAAACCAGTAAGCCATTTGGCACAGAGGGATGAATGATGGAAGAGTAACTTTGCAATGCCTTTCCCTTCAGGCTAAACTTTCCCATGATGACAAAACTTAATCTGAATACATGGCAGCAATGTGACTTTCTTGAAAATCACATTAATTTGTCCTCCTGCCCACAATGTGCTTTTTTTTTTTTGAGTGGGGGATGGTACTAGGGATTGAATTTACGGATACTCAACCTTTGGGCCATATCCCCAGCCCTATTTTGTATTTTATTTAGAGACAGTGTCTCCCTGAGTTGCTAAGTGCTTCACTGTTGCTAAGGCTGGCTTTGAATTCATGATCCTCCTGACTCAGCCTCCTGAGCCCCTAGGATTACAGGAGTGCACCACCAGGCCCAGCCACAACTAATTAAAAAAACTTAATGAGGAATGGAGAGAGTGAAAGACATGAGGAATATTTTAAAAATTCCCGAAGAAAAGAAAAGGCCTGTGATCCAGATTTTTAAACCATTTTTTTTTAAATTGTCAGATTAAAATGCCTTGAGGTCTGCTGGAAGCATTTGGCTACCATATCATAGGGTTAATGCAGAGCAGAGCAATCAACATGACTACCCTGAACCCACAAAAATCAGAAATAGAACAAATCACAAAATACAAGCATTTGAACATTTAAAACAACCTGAATGACAAACCATTTTCAACTAAGCAAAAGCCCTCAAGGGAGAGGAGCTGGAAGTCTCCCAGAAAAATGCCCAAAAATCCTGATTTATTCTTGTACCTGATTCTGTGCCTGCCAGTGCAGTGCCAGAGTTCTCTGGTCCACTCTACTCTGCAGAGTAGCAACTGCAAGGATCTACACTATGCAGGACAGAGCCAGTTCAACCTCTATTACTTTTTCTTACATAGTTCCTATGAAACACATTTGTAATGAAATGGCATAAGTTGCAAATTCCTATTATGTGCACTCACCTCATCTCACCTGTCAATATTCTAGCGCTAATCTGAGGTTTCACTAGAACTTGCACTTACTCAAAGAATATACAAAACAGCAGCCTACATTTAGATTCACAAAAGTCAAAACATGCTTCTTATACTTTAGATGCAACAAGAGGAAAAACAATTTTAGTGGTGGGAAATGGAGATACTTTTAAAGCTGCATTTTCAGAAACAGACCAATGATTACATTTGTCAATATTTATTAACAATAACAACCCAATTTCTAAGTTTTCAATGTAAGTTTAAAATATCTGCTGTACTTACAAGTACCCCCCACCACTACTGTGCTGCAGGTCTGCAATTTCAAAAGAGTGAGCATCCTGAGCAACGTTCCAGGAACAGGGTTCATGTCACATTATCTGAGGTTCCTCCATCCCATATTCAATATCTCACTCAATGCAGAGCTCTCTTGGCACACATCCTCCCGCCTTTTCTCTCCTCTCTGATGTGGGGCGAAGGTGGAACTTGCAGACACATCCACTCATCTGCCATTTTGCACTCCTTGCCCCACACACCTGCAGAGCCCCACGTCCAGGCTGCTCTGGTGGTAATACAGGGAAGTGCAGGCAAGGACAGTAAATCTTAAACCTGGCTGGCTACTAGCAATGCTAGGGAGGGAGAGGTACACACCCACTTTTCTGGCTAGTTTATCCTATGTTTCCCACTCTCAAGAGAATAACATTTCCATATATTTCAGTCTAAAGAGGCCAAGTATGATGAGTGATGCTTGCTCATTAACTGGAAATAACTGACATTTATAGAATACTTCATCCAACAATAGCACAACTGACATTCTTCTCAAGCTCACATAGAACTCCAACCAAGATGGATCGCATGCTAGGATATAAAACACAACTGAACAAATTAAAAGAATAATGATCACACAAAACACATCCTTGGACAACAACAGAGTAAAGTAGAAAACTATATCAGAATAATACACCAAAATTCCCAAAATATTGAAGATCAAACCATAGACTTCAAAATAACACATAAGCCAAAGTCTCAAGAGAAATTAGAAAGCATTTTGAAAATTAAAACTTTTGGTCAAAATTTGAGGGATGTAGAGAAAACAGTAATTAGAAGTAAGAGTTTAGCACTGGAAAAAATATAACACTAATAATTTAAGCATCCACCTTAAGAAAATAGAGAAAGAGCCTAAATAAAGCAGGAAAAAAAAGAAACAAAAATTAGAACAAGAATCAGTGAAAATTTTAAAGGGAAAGCAATATCAAAAGGTCAACAAAATTAAAAGTTCATTTTTTGAAAAGACCAATAAAATTGATAAAACCCAAGCCAAGGTAACTGAAAGAGAAGGGAAAACAGCAAAGAGAGAAGAAAAAAAAAGGTAGAGGAGAAGGAAAGATAAGAGGAGAGGAAACAGACATAAAATATTTTAAAACTACTAATGTCAGAAATAAAAGAAGTTTATCACCACTGATGTCATGGACATTTAAAAGTTATCAAAAATATTATGAAAATTATGTATGCTTATGAATTTTAAAATGCACTGATTCCTTGAAAGACACAAAATACCAAAATGCAGTGTCTTCATATATTCATGAAGCTATGTGACAGAAAAACACAAACAGGGTGGATTGATGTTATTTTGAATTGACCAGAAACTTATTTCTCATCTTACTGGAGGATGAGTGGGTTCAAAATCAATGCAAGCCATCAGCAGTTTCAGTGTCTGATGAGGATCCACTTCCTGCAATATGGATGAATGTGTTCTCACATGGCAGAAGGGGTGAGGATCCCTGTGGCTTCCCTTATCAATGCACTAATCCCACTCATGAGGTTCCACCCTCAGAAATTAACTGCCTTTCAAAGTCCCTACCTCCTAATATCATCACATAAGAGACAATGTTTCAACTAATATATCTTAAAGGGATACTAACTCAGTCTACAGCATTCACAAAAGCAGAAATAGATAATGTTAAGTAAGTTTGGTTTATATCTAAAAAAAAAGGGTGAATAATCAACAGCCTTCCAATGAAAAAAACACCAGGTGCAGATAACTTCACTGTTAAATTATACCAAAAATTTAAGGAAGGAATGATGACAATGACTTATAATCTCTTCCAGAAAATGGAAGAACATAGAACATTTCCCAAATTATTCCATGGGGCTAAATACCAAAACAAGATAAAGGCAAAATTAGAAAAAAATACATGCTGACCAATATCTTTCAGGAACATAAGATTTTTTTTTTAAATCCTCAAAAAAAGTATTGGCAAACAGATTCTAGCAATACATAATAACAATTCTACACCAAGACCAAGTGACATTTACTCCAGGTGTGCAAGACTAGCTTAACATTCAAAATATAGTTAAAGTAATTAACTCATCAATCACACTAAAGAAGAAAAATCATTTGATCACATAAAAAGGTCCAGAAAATGCATCTGACAGACTTCAATGCTCATTCATGACTAAACTTTCAGGAAACTAGGAATACAATGGAAATTCCTTAATTAGATTTAAAAATCTATCAAAAAAAAAATAAGAAACCCAACAGCAATGTAATACATGATGTGAACAGCTGAATGATTGCTCCTAAGATCAGGAGGATGGCATGAATACCCCATTTTACTGTTCCTGGATTCTTAGCTAATGCAGTAAAACAACAAAAATTAAAAAAAATGTATACAAATTTGGAATAAAGAAATTAAATGCTTTTATTCACAGATGACTTGATTTTTTATGTAGAAAATCTCAAAGATTCAACCAGAAAAACTTCTATAATTAAGAAATGGTTATACAATGTTCCATGATATAAAGTTACTATACAAAGTCAACTACTTTCCTATATACCTTCAATGAACAATGGGAATTTGAAATTAAAAACACAATACTATTTGCATTAGTATCAAGAAAATGAATACTTTGATATAATCTGGTAAAATATGGTCAGAGTCTATATGAGTAAAATTTAAAAATTCAACTGAAAAAAATCAAAGAAGATTTAAACAAATTAAAAGATGTTTCATGCTCATAGATGAGAAAAACCAATGCTGTCAAGAGGTCATTTCTCTTCAAAATGATCTATACATTTAATACAATTCAGTGAAAACACCAAAAAATTTATTTTGTGGAAGTTAACAAACTTATTCTAAAGTTCTTATAGAAAGGCTTAAGACCCATATAGTCAACAATATTGGAGAAGAAGACAACACTTATATGACTTGCAAATTGATCCATGGAACAAAACAGAGAATCCAGAAATGAAAGCACATAAACACAGTTAACTGTTCTTTTACAAAAAAGCAAAGGCAATTCAATACAGGAAAGATAATTTCTCCACACCAAGTAAAATCTTTGTATATTTTATGTTGAAAATAGAGGAAGAGGAAAAGGAGAGATAAAAAAGCAGCAGCAGCGGGAAACAAAAGAAAAAAAATTAATCAAGATATGATCTGTGCTATTCAGTTTTTCATTGCTGATACTAAAGTACCTGACACAAATTGGAAGAGGAAAGATTAATTTTGGCTCACAGTTTCAGAGGTTGAAGTCCTTGGCTGGATGGTTCCATTTCTTGGGCCTGAGGTGATGCAGAATATTATGGTGGAAGCATTTAGTGGAAAAAAAAAAAAAAGCTTTTTCAGTTCAGGGCAGCCAGGGAGCAGAGAAAGAGAATCAAAGAAACAGGCAATGGAGAAGATAATCTCCAGGTTAGTTCACAAGTGACCTACTAGTTCCAACTAGGTTCTGCCTCCCAGAAGTCTATCCAGCTATCAATAAATTAATCCTTTGATGAGGTTAGAGAACTTAGGATCCAATAATTTCCTAAAATCCCCATCTGTGCAACTTGATGCACTGGGGACCATGCTTTCAGCACATGAGCCCTTTGAGATCCAAAACCATAACACTAGATCCAAACCATAACACTAAAACAATCCTTACTCCTTTCAATAAATATTTATTCAACCTGCATCTTAGATGTAATTTTTATTAACATTATTAACATTATTTTAAATTGGGAACTCATAATTATAAATATTTATGGGGTAACATGATTTTTTATGTATGTATACAATATGGAATTATTAAGAGGTCAAGCTTATTAACATATCTATCTAGTCATTCAATGATCTGATATTTTTCTGGTAAAACATGTTAAACTTACTTTTAGTTATTTTGAAATATATAATAAGGTTCTCATTAAATTTTTCTGCATATGTTATCCAGTTTTCTCAAAACCACTTGTAAAAAGGCTGTCTTTTCTCCAATGTATGTTTCTGATATCTTGTCAAGGATCAGATGACTGTACATGTAGGGATTTATCTCTGTGTCTTCTATGGTATTCCACTGAGGACATGTCTGTTTTGTTGCCAGTGTCTTTTTTTTTTTTTTTTTTTTTTTTTTTTTTTTTTTGCCAGTGTCTTGTAACAATCATTTTACTCTCTACTTCCATGAGTTAAACTTCAAAACCCAAATTTTAATATAAGACATTTATAAAATAACATCACAAAGTGTCTAGGTGACCTTGAATTTGACAGTGGATATTAAAATTCAATAGCAAAATATAATTCATGAAAAAAAATACTAGTAAATTGTAAGTTTGATAAAATGAAAACCTTTAAGAACCTGGAAGGCTGAGGTGGTAGGAATATATGAGTCCAGTAGTTTAAAACAAGCCTAGGCAATATAGTGAGATACCATCACAAATAATGCATGAACCAATCAATCAATCAATCAATAACTACTACTCTGGAAAAAAATTTTGAAAGAATAAAGAAACAAATCATAGACTGGGAAAATATATTTACACAACAAATATCTTCTTAAAACTTGCATCCAAAGTATAAAAGTAACTCCAAAAATACAATAATAAGGAAAAAACACAATTAGTAAATAGATTTTTTTAAAAAACCTGAAAACCCATTTTACCAAAGGAAATCTACACATGGAACAAAAGCTTATTGAAAACTATATAATACTATGTGTCATTAGGGATTTTCAACATGACACTACTATGCCACAATTGAAGTGGCTATTTTTTTTTGAAAAATGACAATGTCAAATACAAGTGAGAATATGAAGTAAAAGGAACTTTCATGGGTGTTGGTCAGAATGAAAAGTGGTACATTCACTTTGGAAGACCACTCTGAAGTTTCTTGCAAAGACATAGTTTTACTTTATAATCCAGCAATTTCATGCCTAAGTATTTGTCTTAATGAGTCAAAAATTTATGTTCAACAAAAGCCTGCACATGAATATTTATGGAAGATTTGTTGATAATCACAAAATGGGAAGCAACCCAGATGTCTTTGTCCTGGTTAATAGATGAACACACAGTACTTCATGCATACAACAGAATATTACTCAGCAATAAAAATAAATGAGGTATGAATCCATAAAAAGACATGGAGGTATTATAAATGTATACTAGTAAATGAAAGATGGTAGTCTAAAAATGCTATATACTAGAAAATTTAAACTATACAACATTTTGGAAAAGGTAAATTCATACAGAGATTTAGAAAACTCAATAGTTACCAGGAGTTTAGGAGGAAAGAGGGGAAGGATAAATAGATGAATGGCAGGGGATTTTAGGGTGGTGAATGCATTCTATCATTATGCTTTCTATCAGAAGCCGCAAAACTGCATAACTCAGAGTGAAACAATGTAAGTTATGGAATAGAGCTAATAATGTAGTGCCAATTTGGGGTCATTAATTGCAGCAAATGTGTCCCACTAATGCAAGATGAAAATCACAGGGGAAAGTATGTGATGTAATAGAGAGGTAGGTATGGTGTGGATACATGTTACTGCATGTATTATCTGACAATTAGTTTGTATTGATAAAATTTCCACCTTAACAGCAGAAAATAAAAACAAACAAGAAATTAATGAAGTCAGAGAAAAAAGAACCATCAGCACAGAAATCAATTAAGTAAAACACTTCTAAAATCTGTAAAAACAAAAGCTGTCTCTAGAACAAATAAAATAACCTTGATAAATCTTTAGAAGAATGATAAGTAAATTTAATAATAGACACAAATTACCAATATTAGGAATGTGAGACATTATATCACTAAATATTCTATGGATATTAAATGAAAAGTCAACTTGTCCTGTTGGCACATTCTTGTAATCCCCATGGCTCAGGAGATTGAGACAGAAGAATTGCAAGTTTGAGGCCAGCCTCAACAACTTAATAAAACCCTAAGCAACTTAGTGAGACCCTGTTTCAAAATAAAAAAAAAATGAAAAGAGATAGGGATGTGGGTTCGCTGGTTAAGCACTTCTGGGTTCAATATCAAGTGTAAAGGAACACCTGTGGAGGAATACCTGTAAGGAGGTGCACAAAGAACAGACACAGACACACAAGTACAAGCAAACAGGAGGAGTGGAGAGGAGCAAAATGAAGTGATGATGAAGAAGTACAGAAGTGAAATGACCACTCTTCCCTGCCTGGGAGTTTATAACTCAAAGAATATATACTTCCTGTTACTATGACTATATTCTAATTAGTATTTCTTTAACCCAAGTGCTAGCTAACTGAGGTAAGATCCCCTTAATACAAAAACAGAGTAATTTCTCTCCAAGGACATTGTTAAGGAGACCAGATAGTGACTGCTTAGTTGTCTAATTACCTCACAGGGAGGAGGCTGGGTATGCCAATTGTGGGAATCAGGGCACCAGTTAACACCCCTGGGAATTTGCTCACCAGGGGAAATGCTTCCATGTCTATTTCCATGGACAGAATATCTACAAACAAGCACTCAACCATATTCTCCTCAAAAAAAGAATCAGAAAATATTATGAATTACTTTATGCCAATAAATTTGACAACTATTATAATATGAATAAATTCTTACAAAGTTCAAAATAAACCAAAATTTACTCAAGAAGAAATAGATTTGGTCAATTGTCTTGTATCTATAAAAGAAATAGAAATTTTAGTTAAAAACCCTTGTACCAATACAATCCAATCTCAAGTGGCAACAATATTGAATTCCAATTACAAAAGGAAGAAGTAATAAAATTTTACACAAAACTATAAAGAAAGATGAAGTGCTTTTCAACTCACTTAATGGGTCCAGGATTATTTTCATGAAAAAAAAAAACCAGGAATGAGCATTGCAAGAGAATATTATTATAAACTAAGATCACTAATTCCCTAATGATTCCCCCCAACACTCCCACCCCAACCCCCCACACAATGATCTTGGATGCAAAAATTCTAACCAAAACTTGGCAAAGAAAATTCAACAATATACGAAATAGGTTAATATATCATACCAAAGTTTTTCATAGAGATGCAAAGTTGATTTAACATTCCAAAATTGATCAATGCAATTCCATATCAATGATATAAAATGACATATATATGTAATATGCATATACATATACACATATATATTCGTAAAATCAATAAGTGTAGAAAAGTATTTCCTAGTAACCCAATATCAACTTCTGTTTAAAATTTTAGCAAACTAGGAATAGAAAGTAAGTGCCTCAATCTGACACAGGGAATCTATTAAAAACTTATCAGAAACACAATACTTAATGACAATAGACTGAATACTTAACCAAATCCTCAGAAACAAATGGGGTTTTGTACATATCATTTCTTTCTGTTTGCTACTAAAGAGTCTGTCGATGTACTCAGTTAAGGGGGGAAAAACACTAAAAATCATACTAATGAAAAATTAAAAAAATAAATTAACTTTATTTGCAGAAAACATGAACATTTATAGTAAAAATCACTGAATCTTTTAAAAATGTCTGGAAGTAATAGTAAAATTGCAGGATTCAAGATCAACCTACAAATAAAAATCAATTGTATATATGGTAGAAGTGAATGCTCATAAATAGAGATTTTAAAAAAAGATACCATTTTGTTATGGGTCTATAGCTCGGAAAACACTCTCAACTGAATTTTTTCCAAATTGGAGAGTCTTTATTTAGCTAGCTGGTGACTGCTCCCTGATGGACCCAAACTGTTTCTGCCAGGAACAGTACAGGGTGCAAGTTCTATGGGGTTTATAAGGGGAAAAACAACATCCTGGAAAATGTAGATGCAAGCAAGCAAGGAGGACACAGAAGCTAAAGTTAACAATCAGCCACCCAATGCATATAACCACATCCTTGTTCCAAACACATGCAGTACAAAAATAAACAACTTTTATAAGAAATAAGTTATATAACTAGGGTTACATTTTGGAAGTTCCAAATGGAGTCACTTAGGCAAGGTTTTGTTTTGTTTTGTTTTGTTTTTAAGTTGTCAATAGACTTTATTTATATGGGGTGCTGAGAATTGAACCCAGTGTCTTACAAATGCTAGGTAAGCGCTGTACCACTTAGCCACAACTCCAGCCAAAGGCTAAATTCTTTTAAGTACAGTCAGGATAACTTAACATTATTTATCCTATTATCTAATCTTGTCTTATCTATTAATATCCTCCATTTTATAGGGTGCTTATTGGGCTGATCCATAATCTAAGTTGGGCTATAACAATTAAAGAAAGCATAAAAAATGTAATGTGTGTAGGAATAAATTTTACAAACCTCAATCAAGGAAGCAGGGCTAGTGGGACTCAGTGCGCAGTTGCGGGTGCGCCTACTGATGAGGTCCCCTTGGAGCTTCTCTTAGAGGTGCCTGGGCTGCAGGGAGTATCTGGGAAGAATGGAAGAACTTGACCAAGTCCCAGAGCTGGACGTGGCTGCTGGTCCTCTGCTTCCTGTTTGGATGCAATGTCCTTCTGATCCTCCTTCTGACCTTGTCCTCCTTCATGTCCAGAGTGCTGCAGAATGATGCAGAGCCAGAGCTGCAGATGAGGGCAGAGATCCAGGATATGAAGCAATTGTTCTCCATGGTCAAAAAGATGGATGAGTTTGCCAGATATGCCAGGCTGGAATGGAAGATCAACAAGATGGTGGACCAGCTCAAGACTTATGTGAAAGCACGGACTGCTCAACTAGCCAAGATAAAATGATTTTTTAAAAAATTTTTTTAATGATTTTTTTTAAAGAGAGAGACAGAGAGAGAGACAGAGAGAGAATTTTAATATTTATTTTTTAGTTTTCGGCGGGCACAACATCTTTGTTTGTATGTGGTGCTGAGGATTGAACCCGGGCCGCACGCATGCCAGGCGAGCACGCTACTGCTTGAGCCACATCCCCATCCCGATAAAGTGATTTTTAAGTGTTGCTTTCTGTACATTGCAAGCTACCTTGATGATGTCACTCATTTGGAAGTAGTATTCTGCCCATGTGACTGTTGTGCTGAGGAAATGGATAACACCACTAGACCTCCTTGTAGCCTTCCCTGCTAGAACAGCAGGTGGTGTTGGAATTATTAGTTGGATTTTAGTCTGTAACAAGTTGTGGTGACCCCTTGTACTTTACCCTTTCAGTCGAAAAGAAAGATGAATACCACTGTGGGATTTTGTTGTTGTTGTTAAACTGGGGGTTGAACTCAAAGGTTCTTTACCACCTAACCCCAGCCACAGTCCTTTTTATTTTTAATTTTGAGACAGGTTCTTGGTAAGTTGCCCAGCCTGACCTCAAGCTTACCATCCTCATACCTCTTCCTCTTGAGTTTTTGAGTTACACTTGTGCCCCACCGCACCTATCCCAGCTATTATGACTTCTAAAATGATTCTCTTATTAGGTTAAAAGTCTGATTGCTGCTTAAAAAGACAAAACAAAAAAACCCAAAGTACATAGGGTAGTTTTGTACATAATTGAATATGTTCTTGGGCTTTATGTGAGATTCTTGTAAGAATCCCAGTATTCTACAGTATTCTACAGTAACACCAGATTTGAAACAGGATGGGGGCCTACATGCCTTACTCCTGATTTGCTCTATTGGCACATTGTGGTCCTGTTGCCAACTGGAAAGTCAAAATTTTCTAAAAACTTGAATACTTTAAAAAATATTTTAATTTATATATTTTTTAGTTGTAGATGGTGCTGAGATAGAACCCAGTGCCTCACTCATGCTAGGCAAGTGCTCTACCACTGAGATACAACTGCAGCCCAAACTTAAGTACTTTTATATCTATTTTAGAAAGTTTTATTACAACTACTAGAACTTGAACATTTGGTTTATTGTCTCATGTAGTGAAATTGAAAGAATAACACTAATTGACATTGTGTGTTCTTTGTGTCTAAAGTCATTAGTTGGATGAACATTTCTATAGTGTATATCATCTACTTATTTGCAACTGTTAGTTTTTCATTACAGTGTTTTATAAATGTACTGAAGAGACCATAATGCATTGTTTTGTGATTGACCATATGACACAGAATGAGAATTCAGTAATGAACTTTCCTATGGTTGGAAGAATGATTGATATTAGTGTAGAAACAGAAGATCTGTCCTTGAACCATAAATGCTCTTCAGCAGGGAGTAAATGCTCATATAATTAAATACCTATAACTATAAGCTACCATAACTTCTATATTATGATATGTAAGTAAGTCATTTTATGTTGCCTTTATAAGGTATATGGGTAAGGTTACTTTTATAGTTTTCTATTTTTTGATTCTTACTCTTTGTTATTCAGAAAGTTTTTCCTTGGAACCTATTTTCGCATTTAGCACTGTTTTGGATGCTGAAAAATATATAATAGCATTTTTATTTGGTATTTAATATATTTACTTTTAATATTGGACAGGTTGTCTATCCCATTCTGTTTTAGAACATGTATATATCTGTAGGGATATCAAATTTGGGTTAAAATAAATAAAGGACCCAAACAAAAAGCACTTAAGTTAGAAAACCACAAACCATTATATAAAGAGCATAAATCATGCTGTCTTTTGTTAAGTGGGTCCACATTTAGAAGGTCAGGGGCTCACCCTGATTATGAATAGGTTGAGTTCTTTTGTAAGTCTTGAGTGTCATAATCAATCAATCAATCTATCTATCTATCTATGTTTAGTACAGTAATATAAATATGCAGAAAAAATTACACATACATGTGTACATATGTAATAGGGCTTCCAAAAGACAGAGCATCATTAAATGATTATAGATATTTGTAGATTTTAAAGCTGAAACAATCAGTTCACACTGGCTATTATTTTTTTTCAAAATTTTTAAAATTTGTGCATTATAATTGTACATAAGAAGGATTTGTGTTACATATTTATACATGCACAAAATTTAAAAATATAATTTGGCCAATATTGCTTCCCAGCACTTCTTCCCTCCCTGCCTACCTCTCAACCCTTGGTCTTTTTCTTTAATTACCTCCCTTTCATCTTCCTGAGATCATCCCCCACACCTTTCTATTTCTTTTTCCATTCTAGCTTGCACATATGAGAGAATGCATATGATCTTTGATCTTCTAAGTTTGACTTATTTTGTTTAGTATTATGGTCTCCACCCATTTTCCTGCAGATGACATAATTTCATTTATTTTATGGCTGAGTAAAGGTTCATATTATCTCACTTCTTTTTGAATTCCTAGCATTAGGCACACAGGGAAGCTAGTGTTAGTCCATCATATTGATGATAGTAATAGCACAGCCCTCCTTTCTCGTTCACCTCCAATTTTGGTGTTCCTCATGTGTGCCTGCCATGATCCTTTGGGTGATCTTTCATCCTTGTGGTGGAATAGTATAACTTGCAGTAAGGATGAAGGATACTAAGCCAGAGAAGGAAACAGATGGCTGTGGAGGGAACTCCATTAGTTTGACTCCATGTCCATCATCATTTTTCCTTGAGAAGCGTGGGTGCCAATTTTAAGCCAGAAAATGACGGCAGCATGAGGATTGCCTTCATCTTATAAAATTTTATTCTTCTTGTATGTATCACAGTATTTTTCACATGTGAACTATAATTCTGTATGTAGTATAATTTTGATAATTATTTGACTTTCTCATTTTTTTCTGGTTGGGGATATGTTAGTATTGTAATAAGGTTTTTCATTAATGAAATAGGTGGATTAGATCAGGTGATTTCTAATTCTGATTTCATCTTTGATACACCTTTTAATCTTTTACAGTTATTTGATGTGTGTTTCTTTTTTCCTGAGCACCTAAAAACATTTTTTATTCATTCTATTTAGTTGTACATGGCAGTGGAATGCTCTTTGACACATCATACATAAATGGAGCATAACTTCTCAATCTTCTGGTTGTACATGACGTAGACTCACTGATCATGTAGTCATATATGCACATAGGGTAATTATGTCAGATCCATTCTGCTATTCTTCCTACCTCCATTCCTTTCCCCCTTCCTTCACTCCCCTCTGCCTTATCCACAGTACCTCTGTTTGTCCCTAGGAACCCCAACCCTTATTGTCAATTAGCATCTGAAGTTCAGTGAAAACATTCAGCCTTTGGTTCTTTGGGATTAGTTAATTTTGTTAAGCATGATATTCTCCAGCTCTATTCATTTATCACCAAATTCCATAATTTCATTCTTATTTAAGGCTGAGTAATATATGGTTGTGTATGTATACCACATTTTCTTTATTCATTCATCTGTTGAAAGGCACTTAGACAGGTTTTATAGTTTAGCTATAACATTGATGTGGCTGCATCACTGTAGTATTCTGACTTTAAATCCTTTGGGTATGAACTGAGAAGTGGGATAACTGGGTCAATTCCAAGTTTTCTGAGGAATCTCCATGCTGCTTTCCATAATGATAAATTGAAAATTTGCCTTCCCACCAGCAAGGTATGAATGAACCTTTTTCCTACATCCCCCCAACATTTATTGTTGCTTGAATTCCTGATAATTGCCATTCTGACTGAAGTGAGATGAAATCTCAGTGTAGATTTGACTTGCATTTTTATAATTACTAAAGATGAACATTTTTTCATATGTTTGTTGATGGTATTTTTTCTGCTGTGCAGTGTCTGTTCAGATCCTTAGTCCATTTATTGATTGGGTGGTTGTTATTGTTGTTGTTATTATTAATATTATTATTAGTAGTAGTGTAAAGTTTTTGAGTTCTTCATATATCCTGGAGATTAATGCTGAAACTGAGGTGCAGGTGGTAAAGATTTTCTCCTGTTCAGTAGGCTCTCTCTTCATATTATTGTTTCTTGAGCTGAGAAGAATTTTAAAGGCTGCTTCTTTGATTCCATCCCATTTATTGATTCTTGATTTTACTTCTTGTGCTGTACTGGTGTTGTTAATAAAGTAAGTTCCTAAGCTTACATTTCTACTTTTTCTTCAGTTAGTTGCAGGGTCTCTATGTTCTAATGCCTAAGTCCTTGATCCACTTTGAGTTGTGTGCAGGGTGAGAAGTAGGGATTTAATTTCATTTTGCTACATGTGTATTTCAAGTTTTCCCAGCACCATTTGTTGAAAATGCTATCTTTTCTTCAGTGTTTGTTTTTGGTGCTGTTTTATAATATTAGATAACTGTACTTATGTGAGTTTTTCTCTGTGTCTTCTCTTCTTTACCATGGTTCTGGTACTGATTGTTATGCCTCCTGCATCACTTTTCTTGCTAATGACTGCTTTGCCTATTCTGATTCTCTAATATTTCCAAATAAGTTTTATGGGTGATTTTTCTATTTCTACAAAGGAACTCATTGGTATTTTTATAGGAATTGCATTGAATCTGCAAAGCACTTTGGGTAGTATGGTTAATTTGACAATATTAATTCTGCCTAAGATAGGCAGAATTAGGGCCTGGGAGATCTGTCCATCTTCAAAGGTCTTTAATTTCTTTCTTCAGTATTCTGTAGTTTTCATTGTAGAACTATTTCATACCTTTTCTTATATATATTCCAAAGTATTATATTGTTTTCTGAGGCTATTTTGAATGGGATAATTTTCTAATTTCTTTTTCAGTTCATTTGCCATTGATATATAGGTACATAAATTATTTATGGGTGTTAGTAACCCAATGGATTTTGACGTATTGTATCCCTGTTCCCATTTATTTCTGAAATTTTTTCTCCCCTGATTGTATCCGTTATCCAATCCTAATCCAGATTTGTATATTTTAACCTCCAGGCATTAAAAGGTTTGTTTCTTGTCATTAACTTCTTCTTTCTTTCATTTATGATCTTATAGGGTGCAAGAAGTTACCTCTATTTCTTGTATTTACCTTGTACTCAAAAATATGATGTTTTTTGGTTCAAGGAATTGAACTCAGAGGCACTTGACAATTGAGCCACATCTCCAGCCTTATTTTGATACAGGATCTCACTGAATTGCTTAGCATCTTTTGTTTGCTGAGGCTGGCTTTGAACTTGCAATCCTTCTGTCTTAGATTCCTGAGCTGCTGGGATTACAGGTGTGTTCCACCACGCCTGACAATATGAATTATTTCAAAGAATGGTCATTGTTTCATGGAGAAGCAAATGAATTTATTGTTGCTGGATTAAATTGTCCATAGATGCCTGTTCAGTGTATCTGATGAATGTTTTCCATTTAGTTCTGAAGAATCTAGGCTGGCAAGTTTTTCTTTTGGGGTGGGCATGGTACAGAAAGGTTTCCCCAAACCTCAGCAGTGCAAACAGTATGCAGTGTGGTCCTCACAAGGCCTTTCATCTGCCACAAAAACTCTGTGTTCCATATATGGCTCCCTCCAATTTTCACCTCAACTCCCCCCCAACACTAGACAATTTTATAGGAATCTTGTTTTGTTTAAAAGCATTGACCCAGGTGTTGGGTATATGGCTTAGTGGTAGAGTGCTTTAGCATGTATGAGAACCTGAGTATGGTGCTTATCTCTTTAAAAAATGACTTGCCAAAATTATTTTTGCCAATGAAAAAGCTTATCAAGGGAGATTGAGGGATACTGGCTGATGTGGGCCATATGTGGAGGTCCTGACCTGAAAGCCTAGAGAAGCAGAGAGTCCATGAGTGTCTCCATGCATCTATTTACTCATTTTGCAAATTTGACTGAGTCCTGGAAGATAAAGTGCAAGTAGTTATGTAGGTTAGAACAGTGTCCAAGATAATATGTCTGGTCTCCTTCATTTCAGTTAATATTTAGGGGTAAAATAAATTAAGTACAATAAATACAATAAAGAAGGCTCTGTAAAGGACACAAACTAGGCATTCAGTGTTCATGGTTCCAAGACTGGATTGCTTCTGAGTGAGGGCTTCATTATCCTGTGATGGCAGGAAAAGTGGGAGCAAGGTGCTACCAGAGGCATTGGATTAAGTGCAGGGATATGAAATAATGCCACAGGCCCTGAGGGGAGGGAGCAAGATCAAGGGAAGGTACAAAAGGATTACAGAGATCATTGCCTGGTCATGGGGACTGTGGACCATGGTGAGTATTTTGAACTTTATTCTAAGAGGAATAGGAAGTCATCTGTGCCTGAATCAGGGTGGGTGTCATGGGTTGGCTCCTGGTATAAACTTTCTTCATTGAACTGATTTTGTTTTAACCCAACTGTTATGTTGTTCTCCCATTTTCATTATATCAAGGTCTCTAATTTTGTTGGACCATTCATTTAATGAAGACTTTTTGTGTTCCTTGTGTTACCACGTTTCTCTGATTCTTCTTGACCCTAGTATCTTGAAACGGTGCATGCACATTTGAAGAAACCATTACTTCTCCCAGACTTAAGGACTTATTTGAGGATGGGAAAGCTTTTTCCTGCAGAGCAGTACGGGAGAACATGCTGACCTAGTATAGCACTGGTCTAGTGGCATGGAGCAACATCTTTGTTATCTGAGGTTGAAGGATGCATTGCTTCTCTTTTAGCAGGCACAACTGTTGGAAACATGAGAACCTTCATGGTCATTGGTGGCTAGAGCTATGGGAAATCTAGAGTTGCTATGAGGACTAGCTGGGTCATAGATAGTGCCTCTAGATCCATGCAGAGAAGACTAGAAAAGGTGAAAGACATATGGGCCAGGCAGTGTGCACACTTTGGTGCAGTGTCAGCTGCAGGCATGTGCAATGTAGACAGGCTACCTGTGGGCAGAGAAGTAGTAAGGAAAAGCTAGGACCAAGGACAGAAACCAGGGCTGGCAAAGAGTGCCTATGAGGTGGACCTAGTTTGTTAAAGCACAGGACTGTAAGATCAAATCTGATTGTAGACACCTAGGGCTTCAGGGAAGGACCAGAAGTAGAGCTTTGCCTGGTTTCTGTGTATCTACACCCCTTTCTGGGGTGTTCAGAGGTGCTGAACTCAGTGTCCCACTGAGTAGGTCTCCCACAGCCAGACCTAGTCAGGGCCTCCTCAGGGGGCAGAAGGACCTTATGCTCCCCAGGATCAGCACTGCCCCTGGGAGCTCTTCATGGATGGCTGCCACTGTGAGTCCTGGCTTGCTCTGACCTGTGGCCTGTGGTTGTGGCTTCCTCTATCTCTGGCTGCTGTGGACACATGGCCTTTCTTTGGCTTTGGACCTTGTTCTTCACAATCTTCAAGTTCTCCTCCCTCTTCCTCACAAGCCTGGACCTTCCTCATCTTTTCAGTTCATGCCAATGGCCCCCGTTCTGGTTACCTTAACTGAAGTGGGCTTTCCCGACGACTACCACATTTTAAAATTTCAAATTAAACTAAAGTTGTCAAATAAAAATTGAACATATCTATGTCACACATGGTGAGTTTTTAAAATATGTATACATGGTGGAATGGCTAAATCAAGCTCACCTGACCTACTTGGTGGGGTTTGGCATCAGAGCCCCTGGGTAACAACACAGTATTGTTTTCTGGAGTCACTACCTGGACCACAGGGCTCTTGAGAGCCTATCTGAAGCCGTGTGGCCTCTGACCAACATCTCTCCAGGCCCACAGTCTCTATTTTCTGCTTGTGTAAGTTTGATTTCCAGTTATTTACTTATGTAGTAAAGATCAGAAGTTTATTTCCCATGGCTCTGGACTCTAGGAGGCCCATGATACGGGGCCAGCAGGCTGCCCGCCATCGGTGTGGCCTGCTCTTTGCTGTTTCCTCCTGTGGTAGAATGAGGAAGGGGTGAGCCAGGGCCGGGCTGCTGTAGGTTCTGCAGGTGATATCACCTGTCTGTTCCACTCACTTCACCTGCTGGGGATTCATCCTTGACGATGGCAGCATGGACTCCCTTCCAAAGTCTGGATAGTATTCTCCTGGGTGCACACTTCTCAATTCATCAGGTGTCCGAGGACATTTATGGTGACCCCACAAGTTCACCCTGGGTGCCTCCCTGAATGGCAGCCTTAGAACTACTGAGTTTCCTGATGTCTCAGGCCCTAAAGAAGCATAACTACCTGGAAACTACCAGCTTCCTACAACCTGGTCTGGAAGGTGGAGATCGTCTTCCACTGCATTCTGTCACGCATGTCATGAAGACCAGTGCTGGTTCATTGGGTGGAAAATTAGTCTCTACCTTCTAGAGTTTGAGACAAGTTTTTTAAAAAAATTTTTTTTTATTATTTTGTTCCTAGGTATTCAACCCAGGGTGCTTAAACATTGAGACATATCCCCAAGCCCTTTTTCTTTTCTTTTTCTTTCTTTCTTTCTTTCTTTCTTTCTTTCTTTCTTTCTTTCTTTCTTTCTTTTTTTTTTTTTTTTTTTTTTTGCAGAGCATGTGTATTTTATTAGAGACAGGTTCTCACTGAGTTTCTGAGGGCCTTGCTAAGTTGATTGAACGCAGAGGCGCTTAACCACTGAGCAACACCCCCAGCAACCCTCTATGTTTTATTTTGAGACAGACTTCACTAAGTGTCTCAGGACCTCACTAAGTAGCTGAGGGTGATTTTGAACTCACGATCTTCCTGCTTCAGCCTGGTATTATAGGCATGATCCACTGTGCCAGGCTTAGAGCACTTTTTGAACTAGCACATCTGTTTTGAGAAGTGCAGTTCTTAGTACTCTCAGATGTTTCCCAGAACAAGATCACCTCCTCAGAGTGCTGCATTACAGGCTGCCTCCTGTCGAATTGTGACTTGCACCCATGCATTTACTAAAATGCTCCTCTATGCCAGTCTGGATGCTCCAAAAGGTAATTATAAGGGGCTCTGAGGTATTTATTATCCAGTGACTCTGTGGCAGTCCATTGGAAAAAAATCTTTGTGGTCCTGATACCTGCAATAGTTATTCATCTTTTCCTCGTATTTTAACATCAAATCCTACAGCCTTGTGGACTTATATTTTATTTTTGCCTTTAGTGTCAGAAAGCTCATCACGATTTTTCCTTCTTAAGTTTTAGACGTTCATTGTTATTTTCTGGGTTTGGCTATGTTAACATTTGATAAAAACAAGACAGGAGGAAAAAAAAACAAATTAAGTGTAAATGAATCTATAACATGAAGAAAGAAACTGCCAACTTGGAATTCTGTCCTGGAGCCTCCCTTCTCTGCAGGAGGGATCAGGCAGACATCCAGTTTCTGCCTGCTCTTGCTAGCTGCTGGCACATCTTGACAGGGCAGCCCTCCTGCAGGGTTAGGAGGGCCCAGCCAGGTGGTGAGCATAGGTGCACTGGGCTGCTCGCCTGGACCCCAGGCCTTCTATGAAAGCTAGCTATACTTCTACCTTGAACTTATTATTTATTTATTTATTTTTAAAAGAATAGCCCTCCATTTAGTTAAGATTTCGTTTTTACTTCCACATAGTTTCACAAGCTTTCGGGATATACTTTTGCACACATTTTACCACACTTAAAACTTAAATTTTTGAGCCTGTGTAAATGGTGGTTTTTAACTTTAACTTTCGGTTGCACATTGGTCACGTAGAGAAAGCACTCTGGCCTCCAATCACTGATCACTGAAGCTGGCGGCTGCTTGTTTCTCTGCCTACTGTCCTCTACTAGGCACAGGCTGTCCCTTAGGTCAGGGTATTAAACACCCCACACAGATTCCAGCATCCAGGCGAGCACCCAGCAGAGGGCTCCAGAAAAGGCAGCTCTGAACGTGTGCAGAGCGCCCAGAGCACTACACTGCAGGGCCCTGGGTGTGCATGCATGCACGGGGGGGGGGGGGGGGGGGGGGGGGGGGGAGCGGGGGGCGGCGGGGAGCGGAACTTCCTTGGCTACAGTGGGTTCCAGTGGCGTGATCCTTCGCTTCCTCAGGTCACGTTTCAGGAAAATACTACATTTCGTTCAGGAGTTTTTCATCTGCGTTGATCAAGGTCATTAATTTGTGGCCTTCTCACCTTGACATGTCCTCTTCAGGTTTTGGTTAGGCTCAGCATGGGTGTGTCCCCTGTACCAGTCAGCTCCTCCTCCCTGTTGTGACCCAAACACTCAGCAAGACCAGCCTGGAGGCAGAGGAGCTTGTGTGGGCTCAGGGTCTCAGAGGGTCAGTCAAGATCCGCGGCTCCTTGCTCTGAGGTGAGGGAGCATCATGGGGGAAGTTGTGGCGCAGGGAAGTTGCCCAGCCAGGGCGACCTTCAAGCAGAGAGAGGGAGGGCCAGGGAGACCCTCTGTCATGGCATAGCCACGCCCACAGCAGCGCACCACCATGGCCACGCCTCCAGCAGCGCACCACCCATGACCACGCCCCCATCCACGCCCCCCGTCCACGCCCCCCCGCCCCCCTTCCATGCTCCCCCCATCCTTCCAAAGCCTCAGCCCTTTCAATGGTGTTACCCACTGGTTAGGTCATTGCACCTTGAAACCTTCTTGCCCCAAGGGAGGAGCTTTTGGGAGACACAATACATCCTAACCATAACACCCTCTCTTTATATCATAGAATTCAACTGGGAATCCTGCGCTTCTCTTTGTTGCAAGGCTTTTTATTTACTGACTGAATCTCATTGCTCTTGGTCTGTTTAGGTTTTCTAAGTCCTCTTGGTTCAATTTGGGTAGCTTATCTTGAAAAATTTTAAAAGTTTTATTGTTCTAACCGTCATTAGTATGTATAGCTTGCATTCTCAACTGGAAAAATCCTTTTTTAAGTTAGAGATTATGGCGTATTTTCCCTGTCCTTGGAACCTGGTGTGGAGTCTTACATATCCAGAGTGGGTTTGGTGTCACTAATTGCCAGTCAATGGTGGGAAAACTTTGCAAAGAAGGAAATTTGAGCTATGGAAAAAAAATTATCTGTGTTCACAGGAAGAAAGCACTCTTCTTCATTCTTGTAAGATTTTGAAAAATCTATGTGGAATTCATCTTCAAATCTATGAAGACCCTGCATTTATTATAAGCAAATAAGATAGTTTCACACTGTATTATATATGCTTAGGAGTAATGGGAAAGGAAGGGAGCTTAAGAGGGGACAAACAGAAGAGAAATAGAAATGGAGAAAGAGGAAAAGGGGCAAGAATCGGGAAGTTCGAAATTAATTCATCTGACAAATATTTGTTTCACACCAGCACACTGAAACCTTTCTCAAAAACACCTGGTTTCTTGTAATTACACACTTGTGAGTGATTTCATCAGTAGACTTGGGATTTTAGGCACTGTGACCACAGGGAGGTGTTGAGGCGGTGGATCTCACAGTACCTACCCACTGTGCATTTTCAGCCCCTTGTGGGAAGGCACTCTGCACGTGACTACTGCCTCCTGCTATCCAGGCGATGGACATGGCCATGACATGGATCTTCATCTTCTGCAGGGCTTCCAGGCCCTGGCCAGGAGTCTCCTAAGAGCTCCCTTCACGTCCTTATTCCTCAGGGTGTAGATGAAGGGATTGAGGGTGGGTGTGATTATGGAGTAGAAGAGGGAGATGAACTTGCCCTGCTCTTGGGAGTAGCTGGAGGGGGGCTGTAGATACATGTAGATGGCAGGCAGGTAGAAGAGGGAGACCACCACCAGGTGGGAGGAACAGGTCCCAAAGGCCTTGTGCCGTCCCATGGAGGTCTGGATCCTGAGCACAGCCTGGGCAATGAAGCCATAGGAGAGGAGGATGAGAGCCAGGGGGACCAGCACAAAGAAGGCCACCAGAACGGCCAGTGTGGTGTCATTCACTGCGGTATCCGCACACGACAGCTTGATCATAGCTGGCACCTCACAGAAGAAGTTGTTCAGCACCTGCCACCCACAGAAGGGCAGCTGGACTGTCAGGACCACTTGAACGAGGGAGTTGCCAAAGCCACTGAGCCAGGCCACAGCCACAAGCTGCTGGCAGAGAGGGCGGTGCATGATAATGGCATACCGCAGGAGCTCACAGATGGCCACGTAACGGTCCAGGGCCATGGCAGCCAGGAGGATGCACTCGGTGCACCCCAGCCAGTGGAAAATGGCATACTGCATGGTGCAGCCACCGTAGCTGATGGTCTTCCTGGAGCTGCCCATGTTGGCCAGCATCTGGGAGACCGTGGTGGTCGTGTAGCACAGGTCCAGGAAGGACAGGTGGCTGAGGAAGATGTACATGGGGCTCTGCAGCTGGGCATCTAGCCGGGACACCAGGATGATGGAAATGTTTCCCAGCATGGCCAGAATGTAGGACACCAGGAGGACCACGAAGAGAGGAAGTTCTAGCCATGGTCTGTCAGAGACGCCCAGAAGGATGAAGTCCTTTGGAGGATCCCACAGGAAGCTCTGGTTGTCACTTCTCATGGTGAGGCATCTTGTGGCACCTGTGATGAGTCAAGAGAGTGGGAATGAATGAGTCCTGTCAGAAGGTAATCATCATTTTACACCTGTCTGACCTTTCTGACCTCTGCAGTCACTGGGACTGGTGGAGTCAGACAACTGCACCTGTGTCCTCACTTCCCTTCCTTCTCTGTGACCATGCCCCCTCATGTTTCCAACGTCAGTGTCTGCATCTGCTGAGATGGGGAGTAGAGCCTCAGGTGGCCAAGGGACTGGGGTGAGGGGACGCACACATGACAGGTTTATTTGAGTTGGACTGCTTCAGGTCTTTGCAGACACACTCAGGGGAATTGTCCACTCTCAGGCTTTTCACCTTGTCTTTGGTGGTGGTGGTGGGAGAAAGGAGGAAGATGATAAAGCAAGACGGGCTTCATAAGCAGCTGGGGGCTCTGGGGGCTCAACTCTGGCTGCAAGAGGTGCCCATGCCTCTCTGGGGCACAGCACTCTCCCCTCCCACAGATCACTGGCTTTGGCAGTGCCAGACTGCATGGGTACCTGGAGTGGAGCAGCCGAGATATGTCACTTCAGCTCTAGGTTTGTCATGACCCCTGAGAGGCCCCCAAGCACAGAGTGTTGAGCACAGGAACCTGTGAAGACCAGCTCTGGAGGTGTTCAGTGGAAGATCAGCCTGCCTCTGAGCTCGCACTCTACATGTGACTTCTTTGCCAGTCTACTGTCCTCTCTCAGGAAGGAAGCAGTGAGGCTTCTGGGGGACCTTGCTGTTTGGGGGTACCTGGGCTGCCCTGTTTTATGCATGGGCTTTCCCACTCAGGGCCTTTGGTCCCCAACTCCTATCCTCTCCCAAGCACTGTGCCTTCAAGTTCATGATGGGCTTGCTATTGCTCCATGCTGAGAGTGGAAAGAAGTCAAACCCTCTATGTAGGTAATTTAGGGAGGATTAATTTTCAGTTATGGAAAAGAAAGCTAGCGTATGACATTTCTATGACGGGAGAGTGGCTTTTCTGAAGTCACCATGAACAGGGTAAAAACTTGGGGGAGTAAAGGGGTACAGCTCACGGTTAGCACAAGGGCTTAGTCTCTGTGAGGCCCCAGTTCTATCCCCAGCATGCTCACAGGAGAAATCAAGACACTGGGGAAGAAAACGACCTCTGTGTTGGGTTCAGTTCTCTATGTAAAGTCTCTTGTCAAAACGGTACAATAAAGAAAATCTGAGAAGTCTCGACTGGCTGCATTTCTGCCTTTCCCCTGGTCTTCTGTCCACAGGTAGAGCTTCCCCTTCTCAGTGTTGCCCTCCTTGCCCAGTCCCTGCTTTGCCCTCCAGGGTCTGGCCTCCTGCTGTGGCTGCTGTGTTTGCTCTCGACCATGTCTGTGCACCAGGCCACTGCAGGGCCAGTGCCTGGCCAGTCCAGGGCAGGTGCTTCCCCAGCACTGATCTCCTTCCAAGAGGCCTTGTTCTCTGTTTCTCACTTGGAGCTCCAAGGTGCCTCTTTCCTTCCATCCTTGGAAGCTGTGCTGGAGCGAATCAGAATGGCTTCCCCTGCACTCCACATTTCCTCCTCAGCCTGCTCCAGTGCTGCAATTTCTCACTCAGAGAGAGAAGCCGGCCTCAAATGGGCCTCTATGTTCCCCTGGGTGGGGTGTGGGCCTACTGGGTCCTCCTTGGTATGGCAGCTCTGGCCAGGGGCAGCCCCTCTCTCAGCATCTGGCCTGGCCTGTTGGGGGCAACCAAACCGGGAAGGGATTTTTCATGTGTTTATTAGCACCGATGAGGGTACCATGCTTGCAGAGGTGGCAGGGGTGGCATCCAGCGCCCTTTTCCCACACTCCCCACTTCCTTCCCCACCCCTAGTAATGGGTGTTCTGTTCAGGCCCACTCTTCAGCCTCAGGGAGAGGACATTGTCAGTCTTCTGTGCCTGACTGGTTTCACCTAACAGCACCCTCCAGTTCCACCCATTTTGCTATGAACAGGAATTTGATGTTTTTTTTTCTTCTTTTTAAAACTTTAAAATTTGTTCTAATTAGTTATTCCTGACAGTTGCATGCATTTGACACATTGTACACAAATGGAGCACAAGTTCTCACTGCTCTGGCTGTACATGTTTGAACAGGATTTCATTCTTTGTGGCTGAAGGACACTCTTGCGTTTCCTTCATTCCTCGCTGATGGGCACCTGGGCTCCTGGCTGTAGGGAGTTGTGCACAGTGAACAGGACAGCCGTGCGGATACCCCCTGCATAAGAGCCTTTGCCTTTGGGCACACACCCAGGGCTGTGCTGGACCAAGGTAGATCTCTTTCAGTTCTTTGAGGGACCTGGCTGTTCCCCACCATGGCCACACAAATTTATGCCCCACCAACAGGGTGGGAGGTGGTTCTTCTCTAATTCCTCCCCAGCGGGAACTTCTTCCCTTTATGATCATAGCCATTCTAAATGGCTGAGATGATGTACCTTGTGCTTTTGGTTGGCATGACTTTAACAAAGGAGGTTCAGCGTGGCCCCCACCCCCTCCTGGGGGGTGCACACACACAGAGCACACACCCTACCTGGGCACACGTGTGCACACACACAGAGACACCACTACCTGGGCGTGCACACACACACACACACACAACCTACCTGGGCACACATGTGTACACACAAAGACACCCCTTCCTGGACACACAAACACACAATATACCTGGGCAGGTGTGTACACACACAGACACACACCTACCTGGACACACACACACATACATACATACACACACGCCCCCTACCTGGGCAGGTGTGTGCACACACACAGACACACCCCTTCCTGGGCATGTACGCGTGTTCACACACACACTCTACCTGGGCACACATGTGCACACACACAGAGACACCCTTACCTGGGTGTGCACACACACACACACACCCTACCAGGGCACATGTGTGCACACACAAAGAGACACCCTGACCTGGGTGCACACACACATATACACACATATATACAAACACACACCATATCTGGGCACATGTGTGTACACACACAGAGATATCCTACCTAGGCACACACACACACACACACATACACACACACCTTATCTGAGCTCACAGACACATGCATATCCTACCTGGGCATGTGCGCACACACACAAACACACACACACACACTCACATCTCTCCTGGGTGCACACATAGAGACACAAGCTGGATGGGCACATGCATCCATACCACACCTGGGTGCACAGACACAGCGCCTAGGTGCCTGCAGTCACGTGTTCCCTATTTGGGCACACGTGCACACCACCCCCACAGTTTCTCAACCTCACAGCATGACACTGTCCAGCCCTGGCCCTTTGTGCCCTGCATGGAATGCCTGGCTATCTGTCTTTTTTGACTTGGAGCTCTGCAGGAGGAGCCTCTGACCCCATTGGCCTTCTCTGTCTTCTATCTGAACAAACACAGATCCCGCCGAGGTACAGCCTCTCTTGCTGCTCTAATAGCCATCTCCCAGCCTGACTCAGTCCTGCTAGGGCGAGTCCTCCCGGACCCCTGTCTCCAGCTCTCATTTCCGTGTCCTCCACATGCCTTCCTGACACCGTGGACTGGGTCATCCCACTTCCAACCTGGCTCCCAGCTCCAGCCAGTTCCCTGTTAGTGTGTGGCTCCTGTCACCCTCCCCCAGAGGTGTCGGGTGGCTTGCAGTGGTGTGCCAGTCCCCACTGCTGTTGTGCAGTGCTCTGTGCAGACCCGTCAGCACTGCTGTGGTAAGCCCTGGTCCTGTGGGACGGGGACATCACAGGAGGCTCCTGCTACCCTCACTGAGTCAGGGACCAGCCCAGCTCCCTCAGTGTGCCCCTGGGCCGCTTGGGTTTGCCATGAGATCCAACCTATAGCTGGTTCTCTGGGGACGCCCTGGCTTCCTTGATCTGTCCCCCTTCCTTGTGAGGGCACTGGTGGAGCAGGATGAAGCTGTGGGGAGGGCTCAGGTCCCCATGTGCTTTGGTGGCCTCCCCCGGTCCAAGTGGTGTCCACAGAGCTGAATCAGCTGCCTGGTACATGACCATCCTTCACTGTCTTCCTGCCCTCTGGCCCGGGACCTAGTGGCATCCAGCAGAGACCAGCATCCATGCTGTCACCCTGCCAGCCTGTAGTGCATTGTGCAGGGCAGTGTGTCTGAGCTGAGGGCCAGCCATGTACCCTGTGGTTCCCTGGCATCTATAGAGGACAAGGTCAAGGATGCAGGCTCTATTGCAGCCCAAGCGGTCTCAGTGTGGGGGGTGCAGGACCATGGTCACTGGAAATGCCCTACACATTCAGGACAATCCAGCCCATGCCCTGAGGAGGTCCTGGACCTTGCTCTCACTTGACCTGGCCCTCGGTCCAAGTGGAGAGGGGATTCAGCCTCAGCAGCACCTGTTCCCCCTCAGCAGGCTTGCTGGAAGGCGTGGGGCCTTCTGCGATCTCTGAGGCAGCAGGCGGGTGTGGGCTCAAGGTGGCCCAGCCTTGCTCCCAGGTTACTCCTGAGGATGTGGCATCCAGGGGCAAAGTGCAGGTCCCTGCTGCATGTGCATGCCTCAGTCAGGTTTATCTTGCCATCTCCGCCCCTGAGGGAGGCTAGTTTCCTTGTCCCCAGACAGCCAGTGGTGCCGCTTCTCCCCTGGCAGGAGGCTGTCCCTGAGGTCTGTTGATTGGTATCAAGGGCTGGCTGCCAGTCGAGGCCCTGTGTTGGCCTGGGTTCTTGGAAGAGCAGCTGGTGGTGAGCAGTGGGTTTTGACTCTTCAGGGTTGGGAGGGAGACTGCAAAGTCAGAGTGCAGCCAGCAGCGGTGGCCCAGTGGAGCCTGAGACCCCAGTGGCCAAAGCAGAGTTAACCACTCTCTTTGTGTCTTTGGGCAGGTTACCTCCCTTCTCTGTGTCTCACTGTGTCATCTGCAGATATGAGAAGTACTGGGACGGCCCTCCAGAATTTGTTACAAGGGTGAGACGCAAGGGTGTTGGCCAAGCTCTTAGAACAGTGACTGCCACAGGTACATGTGGAGATTTCTCTTCTGATCACTGTACACAGTCCCAGCTACCCGTTTCATTGGTTACAAGGGGAGAAAAGGTTCAAGTTCAATAGGGAATGAAATTAAAACATTCTAGCTCAACACAGTGAAGGGGAGGACTTTAGGAAGGCTTATTCCATTTTAGGATAAATCTTATTATGTGTATTTGAGTCAAAACGCGCTGCCGTATTTTGTGTTTGTGGTACAATGGTTTGCACTGCAGAACAAGCTGCATGTCCATTGTCTCAGCCACCCACTGTCCAGTGGTAAGAGCGCTGCAGTCACTGCCGGCTGCCCTGTGCATAGCCCCGTGGAGAGCCCTGGCCCTGGTGTGGCTCCTCCTGGGCACCTGCACCCGTGCCCTTTCCCCTGTCCCTCCTCACTTCCTCAGGGCCTGGCCTGGTGGCTGCTGCCTGGCTCTCCTTTTCTTCAGGTCCCAAGAGTGAGATCACTCAGGGCTTTTCTTCCTGTCTGGCTGATTGCTCAGCACAGGCCCTACAAGCCACCCAGGGTGTTCGAACAACAGAATGGCGTCCCTCTTGAGGGCCGAGGGTCCCCTGTGTGTCCTTGTGTTGGCCTTACAGCCAGGTCCACATCTGCTCACCCGTGGAGGACGCCTGGGCTCTTCCTGAGCTGGCTGTGTGGAGGGTCTGCGGGGAGCCAGGTGGAGGGTATCCTTGGGGGTTCCTGTCAGTGTGCACTGTAAGGACGACTGCTCACCATACTTGGAGCACTGCTCTTTTTGGGAGCCCTGATGGCCCTTCCCTGAGGGAGCACAGCTCTCCTCTACCCATCCCGTGTGCTTCGACTCTTCTCATGTGGATGGCAGGTCCTGCTGGGTGTGAGCAGGAGTGTCTTCAGGTGTTTCAACAAACTGATAAAATCATGTGAATTTATTGTGTACACTCATGTTTTGAAGTACATGTACCTTGTGGGGTGACCAAATCCAGCTAATTGACAAGTGTGTCCTCACATGCTCATCATTTGGGGTGAGGACTCTGCATGCTTTTTGCTGTTTCAGTGACACTAGGCACCCCATAGTCTTCTGGCCCTGAGCTGCACCCCGGGCCCCTGGAGTCCCATCTCTGGTGATGGCCTTGGTGTGGCCCTGTTGGGGTACAGTGTTCTGGATCTGTCTGGAGAGGATCCCTGCCTGCTGTTGCCTCTTCAGCCTCTTGTCTTCCTGTCTGGCTTTGGGGGACATTCTAGACACTCGGGGCACAATGGCTAGGAGATGTGCCCATGTCCCTCCTTCTTCCAGATGACATTTTCCCAATGTTCAGGGTCAAGGCCGGACAGCTTCAGTCCTGTCCTACTCATTCTGAGATGCCCGAGGGCTGTGTGAGGAGTGTCTGGGGAGGCTGCAGGGCCTCATTCAGCTTTGCTGTGGAAGGTCGGCTTCAGCCTCCACCTGCTGCTGTGCTGAGACATTCCTGCCTGGGAGCCCAGGGACCTACATGGTGACAGCAGCAGAGCTGTCCCCACTAGGGTTGAAGGTGCATGAAGTCTGGCCTAAATATGGTGAAGGGAGAGCTCGTTGAGCATCTGTGGAAGCCTTGGGAAGTAAGCGTGAGGACAGGGCTGCTGCGAGATGTCCCTCAGGAACCATCTGATGCCAAGGTGGCCTGCAGTGACCCTCAGTTTGACATGTGTATGTGCCATGTGTCTATCAGAGATCAGGTCATCTACACAGTCTACACAGATACCTGCCCGTGACACGGGAAAGCGCAGCCTTGCAGTCCACACCCTTGGTCCCCGAGTGCCCATTGCTGCACACAATCCCCTGGTTCAGAGCTGAGCTGGTGCACATATGTATCTCCCACCTCACCTTGCAGCCCCAAACCCACCCCTGAAAGCCAGCATTTCACAGAGGACTGTTGGAAGTCTTGCTCTAGAATTTTCTGTTCCTAATACTAAACCAACTGTGCACAAAGACACCATTCTGCTCAGGCCTGTGGCAAGAGGAGGGTGCTGCCAGAAGCAGAGGCTGTGTCTAGTGGGGGACAAGATCTACTCTCAAAGGACATTATGGTGGAGACTAAAGAGGCAGAAGGAAACTCCTTGCTTTGAGGTTGTTAGACGGGATCAAAAATGGGCGTCTACCAAAAGAGGGGTCCCCACCGCCCCCTGCACAGGCCGTGTGTGCAGCACACCTGCAGGGCACCATGAACAGAGGCCTTTCAGTCAGATCTGTGCCCCACCAGGGCTCTGTGCCACAGGGGTTATGGGCATGCAGGATTCATATTAATCCACGTGCAAGGGGCTGGCTGGCTCTGATCTTTAAAATTGCCAGTAAAACAGACAAAGTAGGCAGAGGCAGGTGATGATCCTATGCAGGCAAGAATTATAAAGAGGTGCTGGATATTCCTCACACATTCATTGAGGAACACAAAGTGACTTTTGTCATGGTGAGGTTGAAAGGATCATGTCCCCTAAGTGACTAAAGATTGATGGTGAGGGCATTAACGAAGCCAAGGTTTGATAAAGTGTGGGATGAAGAAGTCTGTTAGGAAAGGAAGCTCATGAGATGCTGAGAGACAGGAGAGGTTTCCTGCCTACAGGTACCACCAGTTAATCCATTCAAGTAGATCCACCTACTAGTGAAGTTACACCTCCCATAAGATAATCATTTCACCTCTGAATATTCTTGCATTTTTTTTCACATTTGAGCTTTTGGAGGGATACCTCACATCAAAACTATAGCAGTGAATAATGTGTACTGCTCATTTTTAAAAAATGTGTCATGATTACTGAATAATATGTTGACTTTTGAAAGCCATGCATCTTTAATATGTTAAGTAAAATAAGCCAGGAACAGAAAGACAAGTACCACAGATCTCACTCGTGTGGAATCTGAACAGGAGATGTGAGTGGAATGTGGTTTGTGATCAGAGGATGAGCAGAGTTGGAGGGACAGAGCGACGGATGGGGAAAGGTGGATCATCACTGGTAGGCGGGAGCAGGGAGCTCTTTGGTGCTGTTATACAGTTGGTGGCTGTGGAGGCTAGCATCCTGTGTTAAGATGATGTGGGATGTATATTTCAAAGAAAGGACTTTGAAAGTTTTCACCATAAATGGTTCATGTTTGAGGTGTCAGCAAACTTTGTTGGAAGGCACCTGGGCAAGGGGAGTGGTTGTGGGAAAGGGTTCCAAGGTGGCACTTTCCACTCCATAGGGGTGTGGATGATGCTGGTCCTTCTGGCTCTGGACAGACTCGCTGGTGAAGCGCCAAGGCAGGCACAATGGTGCTTAGAGATTTTTGAGTCTAAAGAGTCTTCCTGTCACTGGGTGGTTGACGAGGGGGAAAAGAACCCTTCCTCTGTGTTCACAGAGACTCACCTGGTCAGTGCCGTGGTGTGTTCGAGCCATTGTTCCAGGAGACAGGCAGAGACCACCACTCCTTAGGACCTGAGCCAGCTCTGGGATGCAGCCACCTCCAGACTGCCATCACATCCTTGTTCTCAGGGTGTAGAGCAGGGGGTTGGGCAGTGGGGGACCACACAGTAGAAAAGAGACATAAACTTGGCCTGGGTGCTATTGGCAGGTGGCTGTAGGTATATGAGGATGCCTGGCCCAAAGTGCATGAGGACGAAGAGCAGGTGGGCGCTGTAGGTGCCCAGTGCCTTGTGCTACCCTGGGCCCTACCAATGCAGGTGCAGAAGATGAGCACAAGCAGTGGAGCCACTATGCCGAAAGGGATGGCTCCCAAGGTCAGGGCCAGGTCGTTTGCCCTGGTGTCATACAGGCTAGCTTGATCAGGGCCGGCACCTCACAGAAGAAGCGGTCCAGGGTGTGGTGCCCACAGAAGGGAAGCTGGAGGCTGAGTGTGGCTTGGAGCACAGAGTTGGCCAGGCCGCTGGACCAGACTGTGGCAGCCAGCTGCCCACACACCCACGGGCACATGATGAGTAGGTACTGGAGGGGCTGGCAGATTGCCATGTAGAGGTCAAAGTCCATCACCGTCAGCAGGGAACATTCTTGCAGCTTGTCCAGTGGAAGAGGTAGGACTGCGTGATGCAGCTCTCGGAGGTAATCGTCTTCTTGTCCCCCAGAGGTTGGCCAGCATCTGTGGGACAATGGTGCAGGTGACACAGAGGTGCAGCACAGAGAGCTTGCCCAGAAGGAGGTACGTGGGCATCTGGAGTCTGGGCTCCAGCAGGGAGAGAGAGATGGTGGGGCTGTTGCCTGTGAGCTTGAGGATGCAGAGACCAGCATCTCTGTGCAGAGGGGGCGCTCCAGCTTGGTACCTGAGAAGCCCAGCAGGATGGTGCTTCTAGGGAGCTCACGCTTTCTCCTCCCATGGCTCTGGCTCTCCACTGGCTGCAGACAAGAGAGGTGAGATGAGCAGGGAGTTTTCATTTCAGTGTCTCCATGGCAACACTCTGAGGCCTTCACCATGGTGGTGGGTGGTCCCGTTAGTTTTTGGAGAAGCCCTCCCTATGTGGGTCTGCTCTGTCAATCTCTGCCTTTGCTGGTGACACCGAAAGAGGGAGACCTGCCCCATTGCAGGCAGACTTCATGTGGAGGTCCATGCTGAGCCCCGTGGCCTCACCTGTGCACTTATTCTTGTTATTCCTACTCTTTTTTCTATGACTAAGTTTCTCTCTCAATCCATTCCAAAGCCTTGCTGCTGTCCAGAGGGCAAGGGGCTTCAGCACTTGGCATTCACATCTCTTCCAGGAAAGGCTCTCAGGGGACAGTGCCTGCTGTGTCATTCCCTAGCAGTCAGGGAGGGCCCTGGCTCAGGAGGAGGGCTGGTGACCAGCTACCCTGCAGCTGCCTGGTGCTGTGTCCTTCACTGGGAGGAGACAGCTGCAGCTCATTGACAGCAAGCCTCTCTTCCTTTCCTTTTTGCCCCACTGTTTCATTATGATAAATATAAATAAAGTTTGCCGCCCTACCTGTTCCTACTGTGTGCCCTGTGGTTTCAGGCACACCATCGTGTGGTGCAACCCTCCCGACTCCCAGGGCAGCCCCCAGCTTCATTGCTTGCATGTGATTCTGACCACTCTGACTGCATCAGCTAACGTGATCATGCCATATTTTTAGTTTCACGATTAGCTCATTTTCCTTACAGAATGCCCTGAAGTGCACAGTGCAGTGCAGGTTTCGAGGTCCTACCTCTTCAGGCCACTTAGTACATGTAGGAATTTGCTGGTGTGTTACCTGCTGCTAACCCAGAGGTCGCCGGCAGGTTTTGCTGCTGTGAACCGAGCTGCTCAGTGTGTGGTGTGGGGTGCTCCCTGACCTGCTTCAGCCTTTGGGGTACAGTCAACAAGGACAATGTTGAACTGGGAGTCAAGAGACCTGAGGAATCTGGGGAAGAGGCTGTCTGGCAAGCTCCCATGTCGCTGCATTTCCACCGCAGTGGACGCGGGTACTGGGGCTGCACATCCTCCACAAGCTGGACCCAGGGTGGATTGGCTGCCTGACAGGTGTGGAGCTGGACCTCACCTGCGTCCCCTGTCCTTTCCTGGTTGTGACGTGTGCCTCTGGTCCCTCACAGTATGGCCATTGCACCTCTTCTTTGGAGAATGCGTATTTGACGCCTTTGCTGGGTTTTGAGACAAGTTTCTGCCCAGCTGGCTGGTCATTAAGTTTCAGGGCACTGTTTATTCTATCATTTCAGGTTTTCTGTGGGTTTTATGTGTGTGGGTTATTAAGTTGACATAGTTTCTATTCCTACTTTTTTGATTTTTTCATTAAAAGAAAGTTGAATTTTGTCAAATGCATCAAATTAGAAAACCTCATATAATTTTTTCTGCTTCCTCTTCTCTTCAAACACCAACTTGGCTGGCCTTCGTGCACTGGAGCATGCTGTGTCCTGGTGGCCTGCCTGCCTGACCTCCGTGTCCATGCTGTGGGCCTGCTGCGCTTGGCTTCTAGCAGTGGCTGAGGTGCTGTGTCAGTGGTGCTGCAGGGCCTGATTTGGTGTCTGTGCTGTCTTCACCTGGTATTCATATCTAGGTACAGCTACGTTGTGGGAGGAAAAGAATGTCATCTCTTCAGAGCCTCTGAGAAGACTGTGTCCTTTCCTCACTGGCCTCTGGGCAATGGTCAGAAGTAAGCCTCCACGTCCAGAAGTTACTGTGCCCGGAGGTGTGGCTGGTGGTGTGTGGGGTCTCCCTAGTTACAGTGAGCTCACTTTCTACTTCGCTATTGTCTGGTTCCGGTGGCCTTGTGACCTGGGGGCCCCTGTAGGACCAGCGTCCTTGACCCCTCTTCCTTCTCTCTGCACTCTGAGCCTCCTGCCCCTCCAACTGCTCTGCTGCACTCATGAGGAGAGGCTTCCAGGCGCTGTCCTAAGGGTCCCCTGCATGGACCAGTCACTTCCCTCTGTCTGCTCTCGTTTCCTGCCTGGGCTTGGTTCTCTGTGTATGACCCGTGTGCCTCTGGTGACATCCTGTGCTCATCCTCTGTGGGCTGTCACCTCCTGGGGCTGCTTGGCACTGCCCTCTGTGCAGGGCCTGGGGCCATGTGTTCCTCAGCTGTTCTCCATGCCCTCCTTCTGCCTGGTTCGAGGACTCTCTTGGGGGTGGGGGGCCAGACCTGGCGCTCCTGTCTTCTCCAGACTTTTCTCTGCCTTCTCTCCCCTGGGGGATGCTGTAGTCTGGCTGGGCACAAAATAACCGGGAGGTCACGAGCCACTTGTAGGTTCAACCAGGAACTACTTTATTGCCCGAACCCCATGGAAACTCTTCAGAACTCTCCGAAAACTCCGCGAGAATCAATGGGAACTCAACGGGAACTCTGTGAGAACTCAAAAGTAGTGGGCACCTGAGGCAGCAGGAGCCGCCCCACTGCCGGACAGCAGAGGTCCACATACACAACTGAATACACAGCTTGCCCCAATACAGCATCATCCAATTACAGCAATCAGTCACCATCCCAATAATTATACACAGCTTAACTTAATCACCATCATCCCAATGGCTCACTGGCGGCACCTCCCAACCACTACTTCTGGCAAAATGCCAGGCGCCATCCCGACTTGGCTGTGACTCTCAACAGGGGGACACTCCCCTGCACATGCTCAGAGCTGCCCTCAGAGCTGCCCCCAGTCTCTCTGGTGAGCTCTTCCTTTCCCTCTCAGGACTGGCTGTGGATCTGCTCACATACCTCTGTGCCATTTTGAACGTGTGCCCTGATCCCAGTCCTCTGCCCTCTGTTCAGAAGTGCAGGTTCTAGATCAGCATGTCCTCACCCAGGTGCAGCTGCTAGGAGTGGGCACCGTGCATCAAGAAAGTTAGGAAGCGCATCACCAGCTGGAGGGGCCAAGGTCACACGTGGTGTTAGAAGAAGAGGAAACAGAATCTTGGGGCTGTGTGCTCACTCCCCAGTGACACAGGCTGGAGACGCAGTGGACAGCAGTCCATCAGCTATGTGCATGCATCCAGAGAGTGCTGGTCGCAGCAGGTGGGTATGAGTTCTAATCTGCCCACAACAGGGGCAGTAGGTTTTGGGCTGGCTGGGGTGGTGCTGTGCATGGTGGGACCTCTGCATGGCTGAGGAGCACAGTGCTGATGCGCAGAGTCCACATCTGGATCCAGTGGGGCCAGCCTGACACAGGGACCCTAGGGTGTGGGACAGGGAGCCCCAGCCTGGGGCTCTGCTTTCCTGCCCTGGAAAGCAGATGGCATGCCTCCCTCAGGGCGTGCAGACTCACTCTGCTGCGGGTGGCCTGGCAGGAGGAGGCCTGCTGAAGTGACTTCTTTACTCTCCACACGACTTTCCTTTAATATGTAATGACCACACAGCAAGCCAGGGAAACCACAGCAGCACAGAGCACCCAGTGTGGGCAGGGCAAGGTCAGTGCCTGGTCCCAGTTCTCGTGCTCCCCTGTCGCACGGAAGCCCTGGCCGTTCAGCTGGGCAGCTGCACTTCAGCTCCTGACAGGAATTCTCCCTTACAGTATCCAAACCCAGCTAAACCAAACTTTAGCATGGTCAATTTTGGATAAGTAAGTATCCTATATTTCTGTTAGTTTCTGGTTGAGGAACACATTCGTTGGTACTGCTCAGGTGCCTCGTGGGGCTCTGAGGAGCACGGAGTGGGTGGAGTGGGGAAGTCTGGCTGATGGAGATGCGGGTTCCACCTGCTGGCCTCCTCCTGGTGCAGAGGGTGCTTAGCGTCCACTCTTCTGTCATGACTAAACAGCCCAGTGCAGATCTCTCAGCCTTCCCTCTGCCACGGCTGTCATCCATGACTCCTGTCCACAGTCTTCCAGTGTCCCCCCATGGCTGGCAGCACTGCAGCCACCATCCTGCCTTCTCCTCCAAGGTCAGCTCTTTTACATTCTGTATGTGAGGACCAGCACATGTCTCTTCCCTCTCTGTCCGAGTGCCTATTACAAAAGCAACCCTTAAGGTGGCCAGGGTGTGGAGGACAGGTGCCCTCTGCTCAGTGGTGGGCAGGGAAGTTAGCACAGGCGTTATGGAGAGCGGCATGGAGTTTCCTCCCAAACTTAAGACACAGTGGCTGGGTGACCAGCAGTCAGTTAGGGGACCACAGCCCAGGAGGACATCAGCCAGGGGAGCTTCTGAAGCTGCACCCAAGCTTGACGGCCACTGTGTCCATCAGCAGGAGGGTGGGAGGCTGAGGGCTGTGCACAGTGGCAAGCTCCTTTCCCAGCAAGAGGCCAATCCTTCCTCTGGCGGCAATGGACAAGCCCAGGACCATCATTTTAAGTGAGATAAGCCAGGCATAAAAAGACAAATGTGATTTTATAAGGAATTTTCCTTGTGCCATGACCCTGTGGGCAACCACTGGGTCAAGTTGGCCACCAGCTTTGGTGACCAGCAGAAGGAAGGTTCTTGAAAAACAGGAAGGGCCAATCCTCTCTGGACCCCTACTGCCGTGGTGCTGGCCTTTTATCCCTCCCAGGAGATCCTGCTGTGGAGCAGCGTGGGTCCCTTCCTCATGCCAGGCTGTACTCAGTCTGCCCTGCATCCCTTTAGAGGGCACTGGGACCCTGTGGGCACCCACTCGTGGCACCCAGTCCAACTCGGATGTGGCCTCTCTCTATTTCCTGTGACACCAACCTCCTTTTGCTGTTGGCTCTGAGCACACACAGGGGCCATAGTTTCAGCCGGGTCCTCTTTCCCTCTCTGTGCACCAAGGGAGGCTGCTCCCGTGACGGCCAACAGAGCCCCTCTCCTGGTCAGACCGCCCAGCCCTGCTGTTTGTGGCGCCCATGCTCAGTGTGTCCTTCCATCACAGAGCCCTTCTGCCTCCCAACACTGCTGGAGTAGATGCTGGGCAAGCTTCCCAGAAGCTGTCCTAATGTTCATCATCACTATAAAATGTCCCATGTTGCTGTGCTGCTCTGTGATGAGTGACACACCTAGGCCACGTGTAGGCAGGCAGGCCAGGCGGGTAGCATGTCTGTCCCCTGTCTGGAAGTTTCTCCTGCCTTTCTGCACGTTGGAGCCCTTCTCACTAGAGCACCTTCTCTCCTCCACAGTGGCAGCGGGAGTCCCTCAGCTCTTGCCCAGGTGGCCTCCTGTACGGGGTTGCTGGCTCCTCCACAGCTCACTTGCAGGTGACATTTCTTCCACGTTTCATGCGCCTTCTTTGCCACCCTACATTTCACACTTGGTTGGAATCAGATTGAGCATCCTGCCTGCCTCCTGCTGTGTGACACTGGTCCAGTGCTCTGGGCTTGCATGGGGTCCACGTGGGCTCTTTGCCCTTCTGTCCTGCTCTCAGGAGTCTAGGCTACTGTCTTTTCCTCTGTCAGCAGCTTCCATAGATGCTCGCCTCCTTCACTCCTGATTTTTTCTTGGGTCTGCAAGCTGCTGTGCTGAGAGGGAAGATTCGGCCTAGGATTGCTTTTCCGTCCCCTTGCCCGCCTAGGCTGCCCGTCCTGGGTGAGAGTCTTGCAGTGGTGTGGAGCCACCAGGAGAAAGGAGGGGGCCTGCTCTCATGCCCAGCCTGGCCCTGACCCCTCTACCTGGAGGGGGAGAAGCAGGAGTTGAGCAGAGTGACAGCCTGCCCTAGACACAGAGCCCTTGCTCAGGAGATGTGTGACTCTTCAGAGGGTCTGAGATCTTGTGGTGGTGACTCTAGAATTTAGCCGAGAGAGCATTTTTTGTTCCACTGAGCCTCCTGAGGGTTAGTGTGTGGCTCCTCTGGGGTCTGAGCCACGTGCAAGCAGATAATTAGTTCAAGGGCCAAGTTTGCAGGAAGGTGCATCCAGGGGGAGTCAAGTCTCACTCATTATTCTGAGAATAGTCCTCCCCCGGGGTGCATGGCTGAAAGTGAAGGAAGTCTCTTCACACAGCAAAGCTCTCACCCCAGGGGCTGAGCAGTCTGTGGTCACTTCGTGTCCCTGTGTGGCTCCCTACCAGAGCAGCAGAGGGAGCTGTGTCCAGCACAGGGAGCCACTCTAAGTCCCCAGAGGCTCCCTCCCAAGTACTTCCTGGGCCTGGCATGGCTTCTGCATGAGATGAGCTGGGCGCGTCCAGGGTAAGGTGACTGAGGACAGGTGTCTTTGTTCATGACTGGCGAAGCAGCTTGTGGCTCCAGTGAGAACCCAGCATCTCTGCCCGTCACCATGGGCATTCTAGTCCAAGGGCAGCCATTGCCTCTGGTGAAGCCACAGCCTCTGGGGCAGCCACGGCCTCTGGAGCAGACTCAGCCTCTGGAGCAGCCTCAGCCTCTGGGGAAGCCACAGCCTCCGGGGCATCTGTGGACTCTGGTGAAGCCACGGCCTTTGTTAAAGCCACAGACTCCAGGGCAGCCATGGACTCTGGAGCAGCCTCAGCCTGTGGGACAGCCATGGACTCTGGAGCAGCCACGGCCTTTGTTAAAGCCACAGACTCCAGGGCAGCCATAGACTCTGGAGCAGCCTCAGTCTGTGGGACAGCCATGGACTCTGGAGCAGCCACGGCCTCTGGTGAAGCCATAGCCTCCAGGGCAGCCATGACCTCTGGGGCAGCCCTTGCCTATAGGCCAGCCACAGTCTCTGGGGTAGCTGGGCCTCTGGTGAAGCAGGCTCTGCCAGGCCTTAGCTGGAGCTGTGCTTCCCTCACACTGGCCACCACACTCACTCCTGGGGTCCCAGTGTGGCTGTCACCCTTCAGAGTCCCTGGGAGAGCAGACACTGCCTGGCTTGGTCTGTGAATGCCTTGTTGACTGTGAGGGCTGTACTTGCCATGGGGGCTCCTGGTGAACCAGTGCAAGCCCAGCACGGAGAGCACTGTCACAGTGTCACCACTGGGCCTCAGTGCACATGGAGGCACATTCCTGGATCTCCCGACTTACCCCATTTCCTGAAAGGTGACATGGGTTTGACTCATGAGAGGCCTTTCTGCCCCACCATTCAGCATGCCTGGGTCAGGTTCAGCTATGTAGAGATGGCAGAGATCCCTGCAGGTGTCACCACACAGGCAACAGTGAGTCCCTCCCAGTGTCCCCACACATAGACCAGCCAACCTTACAGGTGTCCCCACACAGGGTCTGGCCAACCCCTCCAGATCCCCACATGGAAAGTTACGCTACATACAATCCACATAAGTGTGAGTGAGGAGCAGCCGGTCAATGTGCTTTACAGAATTCCACCCAAGCCTCTGTCCCCATGAGGAGTGCTAGTCATTCTTCCACTCAGCCAGCTGTCTCTCCATCTCTGTCCATCTTGTGTCATCTGTCACCTATCTGATATGTATGTTATCTGTCATCTCTTTATCCAGCTCCATCATCTATCATGTGTCCCCCTCCCCTGTCCATCATGTGTTGTCTGCCTATCCCTCCATCCATCCTGTAGCTACCCTCCAGCTCCTGTGTCTACATCATCTGTCATCCATCTATCCAGATCCATCATCTTGTATAGGTCATCTGTGACATGTCTATCTGTTAGGGTCTGTAAACAAGTCAAGATGGTGCCTGGCATTTTGCCAGAGGGAGTGGTTTGTGAAGTAATGCCATTAAGTGTGGAGATTCCTTATAGGTTGACTGCTGTATCTAGTTTATGTTAATTAAGATAAGCTGTGTGGAATGTATAAATACCCCTCCTGTCCTACAATAAACGGCTCCCACTCCAGCTGTATCAATGTACGCAAGTTGTTCATCACCCCCCGGCTATTTTGCCCAGCCAGCCGGGCTGCGGCATCTAATCATCTGTCATCGGTGATCCATCCACCCATCCATGCACCCTGTGTCTATCCTCTAGCTCTGATCTCTGTATCACCTGCCATTGTCTATCATCCCTCTCTCTCCTCTGTCTTCCATCCATCTCTGGTCTGTCTCCCACCCTGTGGGAGGTTGCAAGCTGGTGCGAGTGCTGTGGGCTGGGGTCTGCAGATGGGGTCTTCGCTCCACTGAGCTTGCATTCTGGTTGGAAGGGACTCACAGCTGGTGAGGGAAACCAGGAAGCGTAGAAGGCAGTTTCCCGTTCTGGTGGGAGCCCTGAAACCATAATGACAGCACAGAGGGGCACTGGGAACCACAGTGAGGGTGCACAGGGCAAGACTCATGGAGCAGGTGACATCTGGGCTGAAGCCAAGACTCGAAGAACAGCCAGAGGGAAAGGCAGGGCCCAAACATGGAGGCAACACTAGCTTACTGTAGGCTTTCCATTTAACTTTGTTTTGGAATCGCTTGGACATTTCACTCAGGTTTTAAGAGCAATAATTCAAGTCCAGTATAGCCTCTGCCCCATTCACATACTTTTCTCTTTCTATTTTTTTTTTTTTTTGTGCTGGGAATGAAACCCAGAGCCTCACATATCCTGGGAAAGTACTCCACCATGGAGCTACAGTCCAGCCTATTTTACTTTTTATTTTGAGACAGTGTCTACCTAGTTGCTGAGGCAGGACTAATACTTGCAATCCTCCTGCCTCAGCCTCCCAAGTAGCAGGGATTGCAGGCCTGTGCCATCGTGCCTAGCAAGAGCCAAATCCATGTATCAGTTTAAGGGCGTCATTCTCTCCCTTTCTTAAGACTATCCATCATCCAGTTTGTTTACCCCTTTGTGAGCCTTTGTTATTTTCTGTATTTTTCTTTGGAGCTTTCTGATAGGTTTGTGCCGATGTTTCATTTGCATCTGAATTTGCATTTGCCTAATGACTAGTATCCCCAACACATGACGTATCTTCTGTGGTGAGACACCTCCTCCTGACATTTGATCATTTTCTAATCGGATTAAACTGAATATTTTTGAGAGAGCTTCATATATTCTAGACACCAGACCTCTGTTATAGTTTGAAAATGTTTTTCCATTCTATAGCTTGCCTTTTAAGCCTCTTAGTGGTATCTTTTCCTAGGCGAGTTTTGATTTGGGTTAAGCCCAATCGATAACCTTTCCTTTTGTGGGTTGCTGAGAGTCAAGTCTAAGAATTTTTTGCCTCTTCCTGGGTCCTGAAGGTTTCCTCACCTTCTTCTTTTAAAATTACATAGCTTTACAGTTTACATTGAAGCCCACAACACATTCAATTCCTTGAGCTGTGTGGTCCATTTGCATCCAAGTTCATGGTCCAGAATGTTTGGTCATACAGGAGACCTATGTTGAGGCCCTGGGTGTCCTCAGTGCCAGTGTTTGTCCTCCAGCCCACGTGGGGAGCTCGCTCCAGGCCCTGGCAGTCTTTGTGGGTTGCTCCCCTCCCTGCTCCATCCTGTGACTCTGTACACACTCTTGGAGTCAGGTAGGCTGCTTCCCTCCTCTGTGTTCCTTATCTTTTCAGAGTTACTCACTATTGGCCTTTCTAGTTTATTTTCCTTTCCTTAAAAAAATGTAGAATAATCTTGTCTGTAGCTACAAATTGGAAGGGGTGTGGTTTGGGGTAAGAATGGTGTTGAGCCTGTGTGGGGGACAGCTGGCACTTGGGTTGTCTTGAATCTACCAAGGCTGGAGGCCTCTGCGGATTGAAATCTTGGGGGGTTCTTTCCATCTGGGTCTTGGTTTTCAGCCTGTGAGTTCTATGCATGCTTCCTTTTACATTTGTGAGGCTTATGCTAATTTTTTATATTTGGGAGCTTAGTGCTTCCTCCCTGGGGGTCCTTGAGAACACCATAGTCCCTGGGGTCCCCCGGGCTTGGCTCTGTAAACAAGCTGACACCAGCCTCCTCAGGTCCCCAGATGCCTCATTTCCCAAGCTACAGGAGATGAAAGCCAACTTTCCTGCCCCTAGGTGAGCCAGTGCCACGGTGTCCCTGGCTATGCCTGGGACTCAGCCTGCTTCCCCACCTCAGGCTACTTCCTCATGGAGGCCCCTTTTCCCCCATGCAGGGACCTGCCACTGTGAGACAAAGGCATTTTGATCTGAAATGTGGGTCCAGGCCACACCACCTGCTGAGCTAAGGTGAGACTCTGGCCACTCCTGCCTCAGGAAGTGATTTCTCCTCCTCCTTCTGCTGCTGAGAGCTCCACCAACTCTTCTTCAGGTCAGATGTCATTTTTCTGTTTGATTTTCTATCAGAGTTGTCACTGAAGTTACCTTTGGAAGACCCAGAATTGGCTGCTCATTCTGGAGAAGTCTCCCTGATCTCTGGAATTGAGGGAAGAAGGGCTTCAGAACCTCAGGTCCTCAACTTTCCCGGAATAAGAAGGGTGAGGACTTTGAATTTTTTTTTGTGTGTGTGGAAATGAGGCTCAGGTCTGACTCTCTACTGAAATCATCTTTGTGATGGCTTCTATTAGGGCTTATATTGGTTAGTGTGCATCAGAGTAGGGAGCTTCCCAACCCCGATTTCTAATTTGGAACTCCATTTTTGAGAAAGATAATGCATCTGATTCAAAAAAGATAGAACACTCTGATTTCTACAATGAATCGTAGGCATATAAAGATGATTCTGTTCTACTTGTTTGCCTTGTCCCTGCTGGGCTAACCCAGGGTGCCCCTGGAGACTAGAGGCACACATAAAACCACACTCTTGTTTGGGAGAGGAGCCAGGTTGAACAGAAAGCTCTGTTCTTCTGTATCAGCATAGAGAGAGCTTCTCTGTGATTGTGAAAAGAATCACAGGCTTTCCTCTAGAGATGGCTGAGACTAAGGGAGCTCTCTGTAGGCATGTAAGTGCAGGTTGGTGAGGGAAAGGTGACAAATGACAGCAGCCACAGCCCTATAGCACGAAAAGGATGGGAAAGGAGGAAGTGCAGAGCAGGGGACCTGAGCCCTGGGCTTGGCTGCCATAGGACCTGAGAGAGTGCAGAGAGGGGACCTGGGCCCTGGGCTTGGCTGGTACAGGACAGGAGGGAGTACAGAGCAGGGGACTTGGGCCCTGAGCTTGGCTGGCACAGGACAGGAGGTAGTGCAGAGCAGGGGACCTGAGCCCTGGGTTTGGCTGCTATAGGAAGGAGGGAGTGCAGAGAGGGGACCTGGGCCCTGAGCTTGTCTGGCACAGGACAGGAGGGAGTGCAGAGCAGGGGACCTGAGCCCTGGGCTTGGCTGCTATAGGACAGGAGGGAGTACAGAGCAGGGGACCTGAGCCCTGGGCTTGACTATCACAGGACAGGAGGGAGTGCAGAGCAGGGGACCTGAGAACTGGACTTGGCTGCCATAGGACAGGGAGGAGTGAAGAAAGGGGACCTGAGCCCTTAGCTTTGCTGGCATAGAACAGGAGGGAGTACAGAGAGGGGACCTGAGCCCTGGGCTTGGCTGTCACAGGACAGGTTAGAGTGCAGAGCAGGGGACCTGAGTCCTAAGCTTGGCTGGCATAGGACAGGAGGGAGTGCAGAGTAGGGAACCCGAGCCCTGGGCTTGGCTGGCACAGGACAGGAGGGAGTGCAGAACAGGGGATCTGAGCCCTGGGTTTGGCTGCTATAGGAAGGAGAGGAGTGAAGAGAAGTGGACCTGAGCCCTGAGCTTGGCTGGCACAGGACAGGAGGGAGTGCAGAGCAGGGGACCTGGGCCCTGAGCTTGGCTGGCACAGGACAGGAGGGAGTGCAGAGAAGGGGACCTGAGCCCTGGGCTTGGCTGCTATTGGAAGGAGGGAGTGCATAGAGATAGGAATGGCCAGAGAGAGTCTCACCTTAGCTCAGTAGGTGGTGTGGCCTGGACCCACATTTCAGATCAATGCCTTTGTCTCACAGTGGCTGATCCCCGCATGGGGAAAAAGGGGTCTAAAAATTCCTAAATAAGAATGTGCAGTATATCTGAAATATAAATAGTTCCCCTACTCTTTGTTGTTAATTTCTATCCATTAAAGCCTAGAAAGCCCTGGTCTGTCCTCCATGAGTTGGTGTGGTTGCAGCATAACCTTAGGTCAGAGAATCAAGTCCCATTCACCAACCCAATTTCAGAACATTAGGCCGAAGTTTCCATAATGAGTTCACATTTATTATTTCATGCCAATGAAACTACTAAAGAAATTTGACATTTTCATAGCTCCTTTGCAATTTCATGACTGTCAACTAAACACCTGGGCAGGATGCGAGTCAGAGGACTATGCATGGTGGCCACCTCACACTGATGTAATAAAGCATGGAGGAAAAATGTTTTTAAAAGACCTGAGGTCACCTTGCAATTTTGGCTCAGGAGTGGCAGTCTAAGTGACAGCCATTGCTAAATAATTTATGTAGTTTGTCATCGCCAGTCCTTGGGTCTCTCCATGGGGTGCAATTTAGCAATGGGTCTGTGGATACCGAAGCTCAGCTGCTCTTCATACTCGACGCTTGCAAAGTGTGCCTGTGAAAGTCTCCGGGTTCTTTAGCACTTGTCTGGCCACTTCTGAGGGTTCCCTGCCCCTTTTCTACCCCTTTGTGTGGCTTAGCTGGGGATCTGGTGTCTGAACTGTTGGATTCAAACTTAGGGATCCCCACCACAGCTTCAGCCAGGCAGAGTTTGCAGACTCCACCATGAGGGCCGACAGGTAGGGCAGCAGCCACATGCACACAGGGGTCCTTCAAAATGCTTCTGTACTCCCATGTCCACTGTCCTGAGTTGCCTGGTGTCACTTGCTACTACTGTCTCAGGGGAGGCCTTCCTCAGTAGCTATTGGCACTATTATGCAGGGTCCCCTTCACAGCCCTTATCTTAGACAACTGTAGCCCTGGAGGCTGTAGGTGGCCAAGGTATAAGCCCACTGTCACCAGGCATGTAGACATGGGAGGTATGGATGGGAACCTAAAAGCCCTGTCCTCTTTCCATCTTGCATGAGGAAAGCCAACACACAGGATGCCAAGCTGGGTTGTAGGTCATGTATTGCAGAGGCAGAATCACATCTGTCACCTCAAGAATTATTGGGTCCTGTTTTGATACAATGGCCTGCCATTCAAGGTGGCCTCGTGTCTGCATTCGCGAAGTCCCTGAGCATCGCCCCTGAGTTTGATCTCTGTACCTGGGCACATCCTGCTGGCTCTTGTGGGAGCATCCTGCTCAGTGGGCCATAGGTCACATTGCTTCTGTGAACACAGCCAGAGCCCGGCTCTCAGGTCATGGCCTCCATTAACATAGGCGCAGCTGCAGGGCTCTCCCCACCCGTTGGGAGCCACTGGCCAACACCCAGCCCTCGACAATTCTTCTGGCTGAGCTTCTGACCCACCTTGGTCATCACATGCCTGTACTGTTCCCCAAGGCGGCAGGCTCCAGGGCAGATCCATGCCCTGCCTGGGAGTCAGGCACACTGCCCTGAACATAATGGGCATCTGTAGGTGTACACTCAGAGGTGAACTCTCTTGAGTGCACAGCCGGGTGCAGCGGGCAGGGGGCCATGCTGTGTTCTCTTACCAGTGCCCTCGATGTTTCTGCACACAGTGGGGTGGCCATGGGGAGCGGCAACGACAGCTCCTTCCAGGCGTTCATACTGGTGGGCTTCTCTGACCGGCCTCGACTGGAGAGGGTCCTGTTTGCCTCTGTCTTGGTCTTCTATGTCCTGGCACTGGTGGGCAACGCTGCCATTTTCCTCTTGTCCCTCGCGGATGCCAGGCTCCACACGCCCATGTACTTCTTCCTTGGGAACCTGTCCTTCCTGGACCTCTGCTTCACCACCAGCATTGTGCCCCAGCTGCTGTGGAACCTCTGGGGCCCAGACAAGACCATCAGCTACCACGGCTGCGTGGCCCAGCTCTACGTCTACATGGTGCTGGGCTCCACCAAGTGCGTCCTCCTGGCCGTCATGTCCTACGACCGCCATGTGGCCGTCTGCCGGCCCCTGCACTACATGGTGCTCATGCACCCCCGCCTCTGCCTGCAGCTGGTCCTTGTGGCCTGGGGCTGCGGCTTTCTGAATGCCTTCGTCATGTGTCCTCAGACCATGCGGCTCTCGCGCTGTGGGAGCCGCAGGGTGGACCACTTTCTCTGTGAGATGCCGGCTCTCATCGCCATGTCCTGTGAAGACACCATGCTGGTGGAAGCCTGTGCCTTTGCCCTGGGGGTGGAGCTTCTGCTGGTGCCCCTGTCCCTGATCCTCGTCTCGTACGGCACGATCGCAGCCGCAGTGCTGAGGATCAGATCGACCGCGGGGCGCAGGAAGGCCTTCAGCACCTGCTCCTCCCACCTGCTGGTGGTCTCTCTATTCTACGGGACCATCATCTACATGTACCTGCAGCCGGCCAACAGCTACTCACAGGACCAGGGCAAGTTCCTCACACTCTTCTACACGGTGGTCACACCCAGCGCCAACCCCCTCATCTATACCCTGAGGAACAAGGATGTGAAGGGGGCAGTGGCCAGGCTCCTGGGCTGGGAGAAGGGGTCTGGGGAAGCTTAAGTGAGCAGCACTTGCATCTGGCTGCTGAGTGCAGTGCCCTCGTCCACATCCTCAGGCCAGTGGTATTCTGTGGAGGCAGGCTGGGGAGGATATACATCATGAGATATCTCAAATTCACACTTGAGTCTCAAGTACAAATGTTACATCCATCTGTGTTTCCTGTGTGCACATACACATAGCCTCAAAGTCTGTGTAGGCATTCAGATCACCTGTGTTGCCACAGGCTTGCAGGTCCTGGGTGGGGTTTCCATGGTTGGGTGGTGATGGTGCTGAGGAGGTTTTGGGTTTTGGAGCATTGGGACACGGGGAGCTCAGATTGGGGTGCCTGATCCATGTGGAGGACTTGCTGGAGCTGTTCCCAGTCACCTGAGCCACCAAGTGAGGCAGACAACATAGTGGCTCAGGGTTCTAGTGTGGCTTGCCCTGCCAGGTCTGGGTGGGACCAGCTGCCAGCTCTAGGAGCTCTGCTCCACAATGGCAGGGGACTTGTCATCTGCCCTGTCCCACAAGCACCAGGCAGTTTGCAACTACATCCTAGGTGTCAAAGAGAGACAGTGAGCAGCCTTTCTCAGCACCCCTGTGCCCACAACTGTGGTCACATTTCCAATGGACATCTGGGCATGCAGGGAGAACAGCCTCTGCCCAGGCTGTCCTCATGAGCCGGGAGTGGCCTTTTAGGTGCATCTTCTGGAAGGGAGGACTGGGGGTCTTGGCCCCTCTCCTTGGCTGTTCTCACAGCAGAGTGCTCCCAGGAGGGCTGAGCAGCCAAGGGCCTAGAAGGAGCCGGGCAGATGATCTTCATTCGAGGGGACCGATGACCTTAGTCTCCTGGGGAGGTTCCTGGCCAACCTCACCAGACATGGTGCTGTTGGCGATCTTACAAGGTCAGTGCAGCCGGACGTCACTAAGAGCAGCGCCGCAGCAGCAGGTGCCTCAGAGCCCGAGGATGTGACTTCCCGGCTCCGCAGCCCCGGAGTGCAAGACCACGGCTGGGCAGGCGTCTGTTAAAGGCTCCCCCCAGTCTCTGGTGACAGACAGACCTGGGAGTTGTTGTGTTGGGGATAGTCAAAGTTGACTCCTCTCTTTCCCCAAGCCTTCTTCCCATGTCCTGAACCATGAGCTCCCTCGGGGGATGGGAGTGACCAGAGAGCCTCAGCCCACCCTGTTCCTTGCTCAGCAGCGTCCCTCCGGTGACTGTTCCAGGTGAACGGATGGTCCCTTTCATAGACTAGCCTTATTCTAAGTCCTGGCTTTCGTTTAACCCTGGAGGGGTACAAAATCCAGGAGCAGAGAGCGTGTCGGGAAATGGGTTCACACTGAGCCACTGACCCCCAGCCAGGCTCAGTGGCTTTAACCTATAATGACTCCGCTGGGCTCCCTGGCTGGAAACCGCTGATCCCACCCTTCCAAGGAACCATCCGTGGATGAATTGCTTGGAGAAGGGGCCTGGAGAGCACCCGTGGGGACACTTATCTGGGAAGGTGCTGTGCCAGTGCCCAGGGGCAACTCCATGCCTCTGGGTGAGATGGAGCTGAGGGGCTGGGAATCTCAGTGGCATGGCTGCCAGTCAGTAACAGCAGCACTTGGGACCCCTCCTCTTAAGTTAGTGGAGCTGAGAGTGTGGCCGCAGGTGTGCCCTTCCAGATAGCCTGGTGTGGGATTCCGTTTGTCCTTGGCTTAGAGAAGATACCAACAAGGGAAGGAAACCCTTATCTCAAGCTCAGGGCAGATTCTGCTGCAGAGCTTACTGAGACCCTCTCTGAAGCTGTGGGTGACGGAATTGTCTAGACTGTCTCCTGGCTGCACAGGGAGGAGGCTCTGTGCTTGCTGGCATTCCTTGTCACGCAGGGATAAATGCAGCTGGTGTCACAGAGTGGCATTGTGAAGGACCCACGGCCACACTGCTGTGCTCAGTGGGTGGACTCCTCATCTGGCTCCTCCTTGGATCTGTTTGGTTTTGGTTGGTTTGGCTTAAGGGACCCTGCCTAAGGAGCATCTCAGAAGCACCACCGCAAGTGTGTTCTTTGTGGAAGTTTGTGTGGGAATGAGTTGTCACTTATACACTACTCTCTGTTCCTTTGGATACACGCCCAGGAGTGGAACTGCTGGATCCCAGGGGCTGCCGTTCTCTGCTGTGGCTGTGCTCACAGCGCCCAAGGGTTCCCTTTTCTTTGCCCCCTGCTGACATTTATTACTTTCTGTCTTTTTGATAATGACCATTCTAACAAGCATGAGGTGACATCTCACGTGGTCTTAACTTGCGTTGCCCTGATGGTCAGTGGTTCTGAAGGTTTTGTATGGGCATTTGAATGCTCCTTGTTAGAAATATCTATTTTGAGAAATACCTATTTAGATCCTCCTCTCATTTTTGAATCAAATTACTTGTTTTCTTCCTGTTGAGCTTTTTGGGTTCCGTGTGTGTCTGGGATTCTGATCCCTGTCAGGTGTGGCTTGCAGGTGCGCTCTCCCATTCTGTCCTCCTTTGCTGTTGATTGGGTCCTCTGCTGTGCAGAAGCTTGTCAGTCTGATGGAATTCTGTTCATTTCCACATTTGTTGCCTGTGCTTTTGGGGTTCTATCCAAAAAGTTGTTGTCATGGAGCTTTTAATCTATGTTTTCTGCCAGCTATTCTCCACTTTTGGGTCTCACATTTAAGATCCCTAATCTGTTTCCTAAATTATGAAATTAAGAAAACATCTGACACACACCTCTGCAGCTGGGTGTGAGAAACCAAGGAAGGGATGACGTAGGAGGCCATGGTCCATTTCTATTGGTGGGGGCACTATGTCCAGATTTGGCCAAGCAGGGTGGGCTAGGCTTCCCTGTGCTCAGAGCCAGGTACAGAGTGGGCTAGGGTTCCCTGGGCTCAAGGCCAGGTGCACAGTGGGCTAGGGTTCTCTGAGGCTCAGAGCCAGGTGTAGAGTGGGCTAGGCTTCCCTGGGGCTCAGGGCCAGGTGTAGAGTGGGCTAGGGTTCTCTGGGCTCAGGGCCAGGTGTAGAGTGGGCTAGGTTTCCCTGGGGCTCAGGGCCAGTTGTGGAGTGGGCTAGGTTTCCCTGGGGCTCAGGGCCAGATGCGGAATGGGCTAGGGTTCCCTGGGGCTCAGGACCAGGTGTAGAGTGGGCTAGGGTTCCCTGGGGCTCAGGGCCAGGTATAGAGTGTGCTAGGCTTCCCAGGGCTCAGGGGCAGATGCAGAGTGGGCTAGAGTTCCCTGGATTCAAGGTCCAGGTATACAGTGGGGTCTAGGATTCCCTTGGGTAAGACCGGTACACAGTTTATGGTTCCTGGGCTCAGGTCCAGGTGCATGGTTGCAAGAGTGTCCTGGGCTAAGGCCAGATTCAGAATGGCTAGGGTTCCCTCATCTCAGGGCCAGATGCAGAGTGGGGTAGGGTTTACTGGGTTCAGAATAGGGTAGGGTTCAAGGGCCTTGCACAGAGTGGGCTAGGGTGTTTTGAGCTAAGGCTAGGTTTAGAGTGTGCTAAGGTTCCCTGGGTTTTGGGCCAGGTACAGAGTGGGGTAGAGTTTCCCGAGGCTCAGGACCACGTACAGAGTGGGCTAGGGTTTCTGGCCTAAGGCCAGATGTACAGTGGGGTACGATTCCCTGGGCTCAGGGCCAGATGAAGAGTAAGCTAGGGTTCCCTGTTTTCCAGGGCCAGGTGCAGAGTGGGGTAGGGCTCCCTGGTTTCCAGAGCCAGGCACAGTGTGGTTAGGGTTCCCTGGGCTCAGGGCCAGGTGCAGAGTGGCTAGGGTTCCCTGGGCTCAGGGCCAGGCTGGTGTGTTTTACCTGTTTTCTGGAGATCTTTTGCTTCCATAGATCAGTCCCTGAAGATTAAAACTCATGCAAACTTGCCCTCCAGCCTGTGGATACAAATCTGTGGAAACTGGTCTCTGTGATTTGATTTTTAATAATAAAAGTTAGCGATGTTACTATGGAGACAAGGTCTCCACCGGGGCCTGCAAGTCCTGCTTCTACCTCTGCTGCATTAGCTCGCAGCTCACGCATACTCTGACAGATCTGGAGTTTCCTTCAGGTTGTGGTGAGCTGTCACTCTGGTGCCTGTCTCTGTCTCTTCACATCAGACACATGCAATCGACCCAGGCTGCTCAGCCATGTTCCCACCAAGAGCTTGTGCTCTGAACTTTTGGGACCTTTCACAGGGAAGTGAGTCTTTCTCGCCTCTGAGCAGGGCCTTCCACCTTCCTGACATGAATTTGCTTTGAAGAAAGGAGAGAAAATGGAATTTCAAGTGTACGCTGTAGTGCAGGTCTGAGGGCTCTGGCCTCGTGCTGTTGCCAAGGAGGAAGGCTAGGATTCCAGGTCACGGGTAGACCTGCAGAGATGAACTCATGCTCCATCCCAAATAGCCAGGTACTTAAGTGAACAGCCCCTTGCAGGTGCAGCCGCTGCAGGATCTCCCATCTCTTGAGCTAGAGCTTGGTATGAGGGGGCGTACTTAACAGAGCTTTGCAAAATACGTTGATTTTACCTCAGAAGCAGAACACAGAAGTCAAACTCAGGTATTGTGAGAGCTCACTTTTATACTGCTGTACTGATTTATCACAAATACTTACCAGTGACACTACATCCCCTGTCCCTGCAGGGGATAGAAAAATTCATGATTAATGACAACATTCACACATTTGTCATTTGCACTTCGCTCAGCGAGTGTGAGGACTGTGGAGATGGATGAAAAGATGGTGGGGAAATCCAGTGGCGCCCATGCTGGCCTGCCATGGAGGGGCAGCTGGACCCCTCTCTTAGTTCTGAGGTCTGGTGTCCTGTTGGAGACACATCTGCTGGATCTTGAGGACTGAGAGTGTTAGAAAGCAGGAGAGCATGAGGAAGGCGGTGCAGGGCAGAGGGAGACGGCAGTAGGTGCATTCGCCCAGGGTTCAGCATGGAGGCATGCCCCCACCAGTGTTAAGCTGACTGGGTTTGGTTTGGCCCCTCACAGAGAGAAAATGAGTGGGCCTAGGACAAGCGTGGCATCAATAGGATACATTTAAGTAAGGTCATTTGCTGCAGCTTACAGTGTGCCCTGGAGGAGAAGGGGAGAAAAAGCCTTTTAAAACGTCTCTCCTAGTGCCCCATGATCACACGATAGTGGGGAACATTGACATAATCGTGGCTGCGTGCAATGTCACCTGCTCCATTTCAGTCTTCTGTGCTTCCTCTTTCCTCCATCTCCTCACTTCCCTTTCCCTAAGCTCTTCCTTCCATTTATTGTCTACCTTAGTGCTTTACAGCTGGACACAGGCACAATGCACTGTGGAGTGTACGTGGTGTGCAGAGCATGGGCTGGTCATCTCCTGCCTTGGTTCCTCCCTCCTGGCCCCCTTCCTCTGCTCCACTGACCTCCCCTCTATTTCCAGGGATCTGCCTCCCTTTTCTTCCATTATTCTGCTCTAGCTTCCTCATATGAAAGAAAATAAGAAAAAAGCCTTTTAACAACTCAGGAAGAACTTATGCAAGTTTAATTAGTGAAACAGGAGAGTAATGGAGACTAGGAATTGGGTTTGGGAGACAGATGTTAAAGCAGTGGGACAGTGAGGCTTGGGGACGTGGTTGGGCGTGGAAAGCGAAGTTCCAGAGTTCCAGTCCTGGTTGCTTCTCTGGGCCTGGAGGGAACACGTTGTTAGTTGGTAATTAGCAGTTTTCTCTCAAATAAATGGGAAGAATCATTATGTTAGAACTAATCATTATGTTAGAACAAATGCTGGGAAAATAATGACCTCAGATCCATCCTGTTGAGACAAAGCCCCTGGCACAGGGGGCTCATTACCCTCTTGGCACAGAAGTCTGCGGGGAATGGAGCCATTAAGAAGTCCGCTGTGTGTCTGGGTGGGGCCTCTGAGGAGCATCTCCTGTGCCCTGCTGAACTTCGGGAGGCCTCCAGGACCCTAGGGATCCCCAGGCATCTGCATCTGCACAGGAAGGCAGCCTGCAGGAAGTCCCAGAGCCCTGTCTTCCCTCACTTGGCCTTGGAACACAGTTACACCAATGGCAGAGAGCGCTTCCTGGCCCTGGGGAGCAAGGCCATCCTGGGCCCTTCAGGTTAAGGAGCTCCTGGGAGAGACGCCCAGGCTCAGACGCCTCAGACATGCGTCTTCCTCATCCCAGAGGGAGAAATGAATTTCAAATTTAAATTTTTCTGCTACAGAATCTTCCAACTAAGTGCAGAGTCCATGTGTATATACAGACCTAAGATAAAAATACAGGTGAAAGCAACACTTACTTTGAGTTGATTTACTTTTTAAGATTTGTCCTGAAGTAAAACTGTAAAAATTTTGGTGTGCAGTTCTATTAATTTTGTAGACACATAGACTTATATAAAGACCATCAAGATCAGGGTGCCCACCCTGAGGGCTCCCTGGTACCCTTTCTGTCTACACTCTGCCCCAGCCCTAAACTCTGAATCCTGAATCTGTGTTCATCACTATCATTTTTTCTTGAGGACAGCGTGGCATACGTGTCATCTTGAAGGACACTTATGAAGGCCACGGCTGACTTTAAAGTTGCCCGTTCAAAGTCAGCAGGCTGCACGGGCCGCTCAGGTTTAGTTTGTGCTGAGCAGAATTCCTTTGCATGGGTGGCCTCCGTGTGCCTGTTTCGCTGGTTGAAGGGCATTTGGGCTGTGCATGGTCTTGGGTAATGATAAGTAGAGCTGCTATAAACTCTTAAATACAAGTTTCCTTGGGAACGTATAGGGGCCCTCAGAAGCTGCCAAGTCCTTTCACATGGTGGCGGGTGCATCCCACAGTGGTGTGTGGCCACCCTGCCACTAGCTGGCCTTAGCTGCGCAGGAGGTGTGCAGGCCCTCTGCAGGCCGCGCCATGCCAACGTCCTCGTGGTGATGACTCAGGGCCCCTTTCCATGTGGATTTGTCACCACCACGTCCTTTTCTGTAAGGTGGCCGTTTCCAGTGTTTACTCATTTTTAACGATTTGCTTCTGTTTTCCCTGTAGAGTCGGTGCAATCTTCAGCAAGTCAGGACAGAGTCGATGGGTGGACAGTGGCCTGCGGAAGTCTCACCCCAGCTTTTCACAGGGCCTCTCGGTGCTCTCCACGGTAACTTTCAGCAGCACTTGCAATCTGAATGACGTCCCCTGGCCAGCCTCTCTGTTGCCCATTGGCTTATGGTGTGCTAAGAAATCTGCGTCTACCCAGCCTCTAAGTGTTTTTCTTCTGTTTTCTATTAAACTCCTATGATTTTACATTTCATATCAATCGTCCGTGACCCGGTTTGGGTTGATCTTGTAGAAGGGATGAGGTTCAAATGAGGGTTTTTGATAGCATATGGAGGTCCACTCGTTCCAGCAATTTGTCTTTCTTACTGCTAATGCTCAATTCTTGTGAGTTTTTTTTTCTTTTTAGAAATCATGTTACAGATGCTCTGATACAAATTTTTCTTTTGAATTTTTTCAACATAGTTCGTAATGACTTAAAAAACTTTATTCATTCACATCAAACATGAACTAAATTCATAAGAATTTTGTCTCAAATAAGGGGATTTTCATTCCTCAAGGGAGTTCATGAATGAAAAGGAGCTTGCAGCAGGGCCTGGGGTTTGGTGTGATTTTTATTTCCAAAAGTAGGTGAGACAGAAGCTTACCTTGTCCACAGTGGAACCTCCTGAGTGCTGTGCTCAGAAGCCAGTCCACACCCACAGAGATCATCCCTATGCTTCTCTGTTCTGCCGTGAGAAGGAGGCATACTGGGTTAATTTGATTGCAATGCTCTATTAACAGGGGCCTTTATTCAGGAAATGCTTCTTGAATCTTAAATATACAAGAACACTAAAAAAAATGGGATAATTGAATGTGGTGGCAAAGGGACTCAGAGGAGACTCAAAGGGACTCCAGGAGGAGGATGGGTGTGCCCTGGTTGACCATAGAGGACATGCTGTGGAGCAGAGACCAGACTGCATGAAGGAGCAGGTGGTGACCGCCTTGTCACCTGGTGAAGGCTGACCCCAGCCCCTTAGCAGGGACACAGTTGTAGGAGACCAGGATCAGGACAGACCCAGGACAGTGTGTCCAGGCAGGATGGGCTGATGGCAGCCGGCACCTCACATACAATGTGTGATGCATCAGTGACAGCAATGACCGTGTAGCCCCAGGGACATGGTCGGTGGGGACAACATCAGGTGGAACTGGCGGTTCCACTGAGCCAGGCTTAGGCTGCCATCTGAAAGCACAGCTATGGACGCATCATGACCCATGATGGAGCAGCTTGAAGCTGGCTGTAAAGAGCCATGCTCCACGACCAGAGGGGCATGCATCCATGGCCTCGTGGACATGAAGGAGTCGGGCTGTTCACTCCAGTTGTGATGGTTTTTCCTGGGCCCAGAGGCTGACCAGCAGCCAGGGAAAGATGCTGGGTATAGCAGAAGCTGAGGATGGACAGGGTGCTGAGGAGGAAGTATGTGGGCGTGTGGAGTTGAGAGGTCACCAGGAACAGGAAGATGACTCACTGATCCACCTCTTCTGCCCAGTGCCTCGAATCTGTAGGAAGGTGTCAAGTTGGGACTTTGTCTGCAATGGGGTGTGGCTATAGCTTTCCGTCTGCAGCACTGGGGTCTATATAACTCTAGAGACCTCTGCAAAATAGAGCTTTTAAAAGATCTGTATTGGTATTTCCAGAACTAAAGTGTCATAAAAAACCCAGCTTCTTTTTAGGCTCTGCCAGTGATAAGCCCCTTTCTGTTTCCTGATGAAATCTAGAATGTGGGGCGCAGCAGCTTTGGTTAGCAGGATCAGTACCCTCACCTCCACCTCACACTCTGTGCGTCAGTGCTGTCCTTGCTCCGAGCTGCAGAGCTGGACAGGGACCAGGCCCAGTACGTTGCCAGCTACTCACTAACCGTGTGACCAGGAGAATGACAGCTGGTGCTTGACCATGCATCCCTGGTCCTGACCCAGTCATCTTGACCACACTGCATCCCGTGTCAGCAGAGGGCAGCTTGAGGGAGAAGCTAGGATCATTGTGTGGGTGTCATTTTGCAATAAGTTTGCTTCTGATCTGCCTCAACTCTGTAAGAGTGAGCTAAGTATTCTCATTATTAAATAGACATGAACCAAATATTTGGACAGTGAGCATGGACCTCCCCTAGGATTAACAAAAAGGTATGTTTTCTATGTCAACAATTAAAAGCTGGGTCTGAGGACTCAGTTTCTTACCATACACTCATTTTGGTGTGACAGACACCTGGATGCCAGAGAGGCTAGGATACCAGGACAGAGGTCTGCATGTGTGTCCCTGTGGCTTCCCACAGCTCTGCTGTCCATGGGCAAGATGTACCCATGTGTGGTCTAAAGAGAAAGGGAGACCACTTTTCTGGTCTAAACTCAGAAAAGGAGCCATATGTGATGAATAATGAGACCTAGAGTTTAACAAATAAACACAACTTGGAAGCAACAGATCAATTCCAGGGCTGACGTAGCAGGGTCTGTCCTGAACACACTGTGTCTGCAGGTCTCATTGTGAGAACAGGCACCTACATCATGTTGAAGGCAGCTGCACAGGGACTGGGACATGGCAGCAGGATGCCGGGGACCATGCCCTCCAGGCATGCAGGATGCATCACCTGAGTTCACTGATGCTCAGTCCAGGGCCGGGGCCCGGCGTTTAGACAGACGAGGTCATACCCATGCCAGGGTCACGTCGATGGTCTGTGTGGAACCAGGGAGAGCGAGTAGGAGAGGAGGAACTCTGACATGCACTTACAGAAATGTGCAGGGAGACCCGGAGCCCTCGGGGTGTGAGGGTTCCTCTTGCAGGTGGCCAACAGCTGTTCTTGGAGGCAGTGGCCTTCAGTATACCTGGACTCACCTGACACTCGCCACCCAGCCCACCCTCCTCTGCCATTCTCGCCGTGGGCCTCGTGCCGCTGATCAACACCAGCCACTCATTCTATTTACCCGCAGCCACCAGGCCTTGCTGAGGGTGTGCCCCAGCCTGACCCTGCCCAGTCAGCTGAGAAGACCATGTTCACTGACAGTGGTGGACCCTGGGGACCTTGTGATGCCACAGTCCTTTACAGTTTCCACTCCCTTTCGTGACCGATGGACACTTCAGCACTCGTGTCTAGCCTTACTGTGGTGCCAGGGCCTTGTGGCCCCACCCGCATGCTGCAGTGCCTACTAACAGCCTGCCAAAGGCTCAGCGGTCCTCATCTCCCACACCCTCACCATCTCCCTGGCCCTCCGCTGCCTGGTCTGGTGACCTGACCTCCATCTGGCTCAGAGTCTGGTACACTGGCTCTGTGGGCTTGGCGGTGGTACGTTTCACACGTGCCAATGGGGCAGAAAATGGGGAGGATGGCTACCTGGGGTCAGAGACTCTTGTGAGCTCAGGGGCAGGACAGTGATGTCAAGGAAGGGGACCTAGAGCTCTCCAGAGGGGCCCTGGTTTCCCATGGCACCCATTACAGCAGCCCAAGGGGCCCAATCAAGGTGACCTGTGTGTGAGGCACAGAGCATGGGCAGTGGAGCTGGTGGGGCTACGGGTATATGGCTCAGCTGCAAGATAAGGGAAGCTGACATACGGCCCAACATGGGAAAGCCTCGGAATGTGCAAAATGAGAGAATCCAGACAGGAAGCCCACAGATTTTATGGTTCCCTTAACATGGGACTTCGAACTGAGGCAAATCCAAACACAACAAAGCAGGTTCCTGTTTGCAGGGGCTGGGGGCTTGGCAGAGGCAGGGGAGGCATCAACAGGTAGAGGTTTGCTGGTGGCAGTAATAAAAGGGTCTGGAACGACGTAGCACTGAGGGTTGTACACTATTTTGAATTGACCTACTGCTACACTTTAAAATGTCTGCATCTGTGGTGTATATTATCACAATACAAATAAACTCACACTAGCAAGAAATATGCTGCCTCATCAGCAGGGGTAGACAAATAATGAAATGACTAATAAAGAAAAAGAGTCTACTACAGCCTCTGCCAAAATCACTGTAAGAGACAACTATGTCAGACTTCCCCCAACACCGCTCACATCCCCGCATGCAGACTCACTCCTGGCTCTGCAAGCAATGCTCCAGTGAGGGCAGTCAAAAACAAACCCCAGTGTTCATAAAAGAAGCACACCTGTGCCCTCACTGCAGAGAGTGTAACTGTCCAGAGGGAACAGTCCCCGAGTGTCCCTCCTGCACTCCACTCCCTGGAGCACCCCTGCAGCAGCCTTCTCTCCTCTTGAAAGCTCCAGGGATGAGCAGCAGGCTCAGGACGTGCAGGGCTGTGCATCAGTATGTCCCTGGGGTCCCCTGCGTTTCCCCTCTGGAGCATGGTGGGCTGTCCTCCCTCCATGGGCTATTCTCTTCTCAGCAAAGCTGGGGTGTGTTTTCAGTTCCAAGGCATCTGATCTAAGACTTAAGAAGGCGTCCCTGGATATTCACTGGGTAGAGCCTGGCACGCTGCCCCGCTGAGCTGGCTTCCCAGAGCTGGGATGGTGAGGTCCCAGGACTGATCTGCCCCTCCCGATCCCACATGCTCTGAATGCATGGGCATTACCAGTTCCCAAGGTTGTCCCCCTTCCTCCATGTCCCCTGCAGGAAGCAGAAGGTGGCTGCTGGCTCACCCTCCTGAGTGACCTTGGGTTTGCTCCTCTCTTGTGGGGGACAAGGGGACTGGGTCCCAGGCTTCCTGGTAAGTCTAGTGCAGGCTGAGGGGCACGGATCACTGAAATGCTCTGCCCTCCTCCTCCATGGCCAGGGTGTTTAGCGGTCGTCCACACACTGGGGGCACATGGGGCTGCATGGTGAGCTCAGGCCAATGAGGACTCATGGCTCTTCTCAGGGTCACTGGGCCACCACTCTCTGATGACATGGCATGGAGGAGGGAAGCTGGTGAGGTGCAGAGTGAGGGTGCTGACTGTGTCACTGGGGACCTGAGCTGAACGTGATAGCAGGGTTCACTGTGACAGGATCGTACCCATGTGGGACAGAACTGGCTGCCTTCAGTGCCAGTGCCCCTCACTCCTTCACCTTCTCCCTGTCCTGCTGGTCTTCCTCCACTGACTCAGGGTTTCTGACTGGGCTGTGTGTGCCTCAGCTGGGTCCCTGGCTGTGCTCAGGGCGCACAGAGCATCCCTGGGCCAACTCCAGACTGCAGCTGCTCCCTCCCCCCAGCCCCTTCCTCTGCTCCTCCAGCTCCCTGTTTCCATGGGTGGCCCCTCCCCTTCTGTCTCCCTTCTTCCACACAGGAGAGAACACGGGGACCTCCACTCTGTGCCTGACTTATTTCTGCAGGAGGACATCTCCAGTGTTGAGGTGAGAGTGTGGTTGTCACCTTGGCAGAGGCCACCTCTTCCTCTGCTGGGGCTGTGGCCTTTGGGCTAGCTCCAGGGTCACCAGGAGCTCAGGCTGTGGATGCCTCTGGACGTTGCTGGAAATAGCCCAGAGCATCAGGAGGGTTGCTGGGCCTCCAAGAGTCGGCCAGACTGTTCTATCGCAGGCACCCCTTGGTATCCATCTCTTGGTGACATTTCTGCATTTGCCAGGGTGTCAGCTATGAGTCAGCATCATTTCTCTCTGTCCACAGGGGGGACACTTCCTCCCACAAGTGACAGGGCAGTTGTCAAACCAGCCTTCTGCTTTTCAGGTCAGCTGTGGGGCCTCCCTGCAAGGACCCATCACTGGGACTCCTGCATGACGCAGTGGCAGAATACTAGCCAGGCTCCCCCATCCCCACGTCCCAGGTATGAAGCCAGCCATGCTCTGAGGGCCTCAGCTGCCTGTGACATGGAGGAGGTGGGGATGCATTCCTCAAGATGCCCTCTCCAGGGTCCAGCACACCGCTGGCCGGCTGTCTGCAGAGCAGACCCTGTCTCGGCACGACTCCTCTCCGACAGTCTCCCAGGGGAAATGCCTGGTGCTCTCTGAGTCCCATTTCTACCTGTGCCAAGGAGTCCCTGCGTGTTCTCTAACTGACTGATTGGTGCACACTCTCTGTGCGTGTTTAGGAGGCTCCTGTGAGCTGGGATTCGGGTGCTCACTGGGTGGACATGGCCTCAGGGTCACTAGCAGAGCATCACCATGGCCTCTGCTGCTTCCTCAGGGAGTCCCTTCACACTGCTCTCTTCTGGGAGGGACACAGGGCACTGTGGTCAACCGCACTCACATGCTGGGACAGAACCTGACCCTCCTGGCAAACACCAGTGGTGCTGTGGATGGCCCTCTACCCCTCCTTCTGGCAGGCTGCTCTCCAGCCCTGGTGACCTGCCCCTGCTCTCCCTTCCCAGGTCCACCTGCAGGTATTGCATAGCCCTGAGTTCCCAGGTAAAGCACTCAGTGAACATGCTGTTCCTGCCCCCCTGACCATGCCCAGGTACAGGGCTGGTGAGTGCCACTCTGCATCCTGGAACTGCAGGTGGTGACCTTCAGAGCCAGCTGTTAACAAGGTGAACGGGTGAACCCTAACCACAGTCAGTGGACTCTTCAGTTTTAGGCTGGGAGAAATGAGAGTCTTGAAGATAAGGACCCCAGAGAATGGGGTTGATAATGACATTCTGTTTTGATGTTGCTCTCAACTTCCAGTTGGAGAGGCCTAAGTCTGAAATTGTTTGAAGTTAGTCTCAGCTTCCCTTCTGACCAGTAAGAGGTTGGCTGGATCAGGAAGTACTGCTGTTTGGAGTTTTGTCCACATGGGCCAGATCGGTGCACTATGAGGTTGGGGCTCCTGCAGAGTTCCATGAGTGGGGTTCCAGAGGCTGGGCCTGAGGGCTAATCAGGTCTCAGGGGAGCTTAGATCAACATACCCCTAAGGCCTGGCAGTTGCTGATCTCTGTCAGGAGCTGGATCTCATGAACCTCTCAAGAATTCTACTCCAGGCACCAGGGAGCCAGTCCTGCACACTTTCTGCTGCCTCCAACACCATCTTCCCAGGCTTCATCCCTGGGTGTATTCGTACCTTTCAGATTCCCAGCCCACTTCAGCTGGTTCCATGAGCCACCAGACTCAGAGAGGAAGCCAGTTGCACTCCCCTCCCTTTCTCTGACTTGAATCCGCTGGGCACAATCTTCTCTATGTTCTGCTAGGTGCACCCTAGGCCACATGGTAGGTGCTTGCTAGGATGGTGTGGCAGTGTTTGCTCTATATCTGGGCTCCATGGCAGCAGCTGCAGCAATTGCTTCAAAGTCACCCCTGCTTCTGCTCTCTGTGGCCAGCTGAGAAACAGAGAGTACTTTTCAAGCACCAGTGCACAGAGGAGCCTCTGGGTCTGTAAGTGTAGGCAGCTCTTGGTCTCCTGATTATCCCCAAATCTGGGTTTCTTTATATTGTCCCTCCTTCTGTGTTGAATCAGCGCCATCATCACTGCCACTGATATTCTTGGTGCAGCAGCAGCTGAGCTCCAAAGTACTCTTTCTTCTTCATTTACTGTCCCAAATTTCTAAGTCCCTCAGCCACTGAATGTTCAATATCGAACTTTAGTGAAACCCCTCTTTCACTCACCTTGCTGAGAAAAGGTCCTCCTGTGCTCGAATCCTAAGCCTCAGAGAGACAAGGAATACAGCTTTCTTCTACTCTGCTATCTTCTGACCCCCCTAAATTGTGTTAAAGGTTTAAGTCACATGAGCCCAAAGGCATTTGGATCCATTTCTTTTGTTTTCTCAAGAGCACTTATTTATCCATTAGCCAATTTTGGTATCTGTATCAGGTAACGTACAGGTAAAAGCACATGAAATCCAGCTTGCACACACATACGTAGAAACAGACAGGAAACCAGGGTTGTATAACTTATCTAGATTTAACATTGGCCAGGATTTTTTTCCACACATATTTACTGGTGAGTTATAGTTGTACATAACGGTGGGGTTTGTTGTTATGTATTCATAAGTACACACAATAACTGGCCGATATCATTCCTTAGTATTTCCTCCCCGCCTTCCCTCCTCCCTCACCCTGATCCCTTTCCTCTACTCTACTGATCTCCCTTCAGTTTCCATCAGATATCCCCATCTTTTCCTTTTTCCCTCTCTAGCTTCCGCAGATGAGATAAAATATGTGACCCGTGACTTGCTGAGTTTGGCTTATTTAGCTTAATATACGGGTCTCAAGTTCCATCCATTTTGAAAATGACATAATTTCATTTTTCTTTATGACTGAATAAAACTCCATTGTCTGTGTATGCTGCATTTTCTTTATCCATTCATCCACTGATGGACATGGAGGCTGGATCCAGAGTTTGGTTACTATGGATTGTGCTGTGTTAAACATGGGTATGCACAGATTGCTACATACAGAATGCTGACTTTAATTCTTTAGGATAGATACTGAGCTGTGGCATGGCTGGTTACATTGTGGCTCTGCTGCTACTCTTTGGAGAAGGCTCCATACTGATTTCAATAGTGGTTGTCCTAATTTACAACCCCCAACAGTGTAGAAGTGTTCTTTTTCCCCCACATCCTCTCCAGCATTATTATTTATTATCATTGTCTTCTTGATCACTGCCATTCTGACTGGTGTGAGATCAAATCTCAGTGTAGTTTTGATCTGCATTTCCCTAATTGCTAATGATGTTGAATATTTTTCATATATCTATTGGCCATTGGTTCTTCTTCTTTTAAGAAATGTCTGCTTAGTTCATTTGCCCATTTATTAATTGGGTTATTTGGTCTTTTTTTGTTTGTTTGTTTTTGGTGTTGTTTTGAGTTCTTTACGTATTTTAGATACTAATCCTCTATTTGAAGAGTAGCTAGCAAAGATTTGTTCACATTCTGTGTGTTCTCTTTTCACATTTCTAATTGCTTTTTTTTTTTTTTAGCTGTGCAGAGCCCTTTGATTTGATGACATACCACTAATTAACTGTTGGAATTATTTCTTGAGATTTAGAGGTCCTATTGAGAAATTAATTACCTGTGCCTCTATGTTGGAACATTGACCCTTCATTTTATTTTAGCAGTTTCATAGCTTCTGAAATGATTCCTAGGTCTTTGATCCATTTTGAGTTGATTTTTGCAGAGGGAGAGATTAGGGTCTAGTCTCATTCTAAATATGGATAAGCAGTTTTTCCAGCATCATTTGTTAAAGAGGCTGTCTCTTATCCAGTGTATGGTCTGGGAACCTTTTCAGGGATCAGATGATGTTATTTGTGCAAGTTTGTCTCCTTGTCTTCTGTTCTGTTCCACTGGTCTGTGTGTCTGTTTTCAGGCCAGTGCCCTGCATTTTTTGCTGTTTCGCTCTGCAGTATAATTTGAAGTTAGGCATTGTGATCCTCAGGCATTGCTTTCTTTCTTTCTTCTTTTTCCCCTTAGAATTTCTTTGGCTTTTCTGGGTCTTTTAATTCTCAAAATGAATTTGAGAACTTTTTTTTCTAGTTCTGTGAAGAATGTCATTGGTATTTTTGAATCTGTATATTGCTTTTTATTAGTTTGGTTATTTTAACATTATTCATATTGCCTGTCCATGAAATGGGAGGTCTTTCCATTTTATCATGTCTTTGTCAATATCTTTCTTTAGTGTAATACTTTTTATAGTAGAGGGCTTTCACCTCTTTGGTTATATTTGGTCTTAGGTATTTATTTTTTAAAGGCTATTGTGAATGGAATTGTTTTCCTGATATCTTTCTTAGAAGATTCACAGTGGTATATGGGAAAGCTATTGATTTTTGTATATTGATTTTGGAACCTGCTACCTTGGTGAGTCTATTAGTTCTAGCAGATTTCTTAAGTACAAGATCATTTCACCTGCAAACAGTGATAATTTGACTTCTTGCTTTCTTGTTTTTATTCCTCTCATTTCCTCTTCTTGCATAATTGCTGTGGCTAGAATTTTTACTGCTATATTAAATAGAAGTGGTGAAAGTGGACATTCTTGTTCCTGATTTTAGAGGATGTGGCTTGAGTTTTTCTCCATTCACGTGATTTTATCTTGGGTTTTTCATATAAAGCCTTCGTGATATTGAGGTAGGGTCTTTCTAGCCCCAATTCTTTAGTGTTTTTATCATGATTGGGTGCTGAATTTTGTCAAAGATTTCCTCTGTATCTGTTGAGATGAACTAAGTAATTTTTGTCAGTATTTGTCTTTATGTGATAAATTTATCAATTTGCATGTGTAAAGCAGTCCTTGCAACCCTGCTAAAACCAATTTAATCATGATGTACAGTCTTCTTTTTTTTAAAAGAGAGAGAGAGAGAGAGAGAGAGAGAGAGAGAGAGAGAGAGAGGAGAGAGAGAATTTTAATATTTATTTTTTAGTTCTCGGTGGACACAACATCTTTGTTTGTATGTGGTGCTGAGGATAGAACCCAGGCCGCACACATGCCAGGCGAGCGCGCTACCACTTGAGCCACATCCCCAGCCCCATGATGTACAGTCTTCTTAATATGTTGAATATAATTTGTTACTACTTTTAAAGGATTTGCATCTAAGTTTCTCAGGGATATTGGTCTGTAGTTTTCTTTCCTTGATATGTCCTTATCTGGTTTTGGTATGAGTATGATTATGACACCAAGGGGTGCCTGTGATGGGACAGTCTGGCCAACTCTTGGAGGCCCAGCAACCCTCCTGATGCTCTGGGCTGTTTCCAGCAACGTCCAGAGGCATCCACAGCCTGAGCTCCTGGTGACCCTGGAGCTAGCCCAAAGGCCACAGCCCCAGCAGAGGAAGAGGTGGCCTCTGCCAAGGTGACAACCACACTCTCACCTCAACACTGGAGATGTCCTCCTGCAGAAATAAGCCAGGCACAGAGTGGAGGTCCCCGTGTTCTCTCCTGTGTGGAAGAAGGGAGACAGAAGGGGAGGGGCCACCCATGGAAACAGGGAGCTGGAGGAGCAGAGGAAGGGGCTGGGGGGAGGGAGCAGCTGCTGCCTGGAGTTGGCCCAGGGATGTTCTGTGGGCCCTGAGCACAGCCAGGGACCCAGCTGAGGCACACACAGCCCAGTCAGAAACCCTGAGTCAGTGGAGGAAGACCAGCAGGACAGGGGGAAGGTGAGGGAGTGAGGGGCACTGGCACTGAAGGCAGCCAGTTCTGTCCCACATGGGTACGATCCTGTCACAGTGAACCCTGCCATCACGTTCAGCTCCGGTCCCCAGTGACACAGTCAGCACCCTCACTCTGCACCTCACCAGCTTCCCTCCTCCATGCCATGTCAACAGAGAGTGGTGGCCCAGTGACCCTGAGAAGAGCCATGAGTCCTCATTGGCCTGAGCTCACCATGCAGCCCCATGTGCCCCCAGTGTGTAGACGACCGCTAAACACCCTGGCCATGGAGGAGGAGGGCAGAGCATTTCAGTGATCCGTGCCCCTCAGCCTGCACTGGACTTACCAGGAAGCCTGGGACCCAGTCCCCTTGTCCCCCACAAGAGAGGAGCAAACCCAAGGTCACTCAGGAGGGTGAGCCAGCAGCCACCTTCTGCTTCCTGCAGGGGACATGGAGGAAGGGGGACAACCTTGGGAACTGGTAATGCCCATGCATTCAGAGCATGTGGGATCGGGAGGGGCAGATCAGTCCTGGGACCTCACCATCCCAGCTCTGGGAAGCCAGCTCAGTGGAACAGCGTGCCCAGCTTTGCCCAGCGCACATCCAGGGTCACCTTCTTAAGTCTTAGATCAGATGCCTTGGAACTGAAAACACACCCAGCTTTGCTGAGAAGAGAATAGCCCATGGAGGGAGGTCGTCCCGCCATGCTCCAGAGGAGAAACACAGGGGACCCCAGGGACATACTGATGCACAGCCCTGCACGTCCTGAGCCTGCTGCTCATCCCTGGAGCTTTCAAGAAGAGAGTAGGCTGCGGGGGTGCTCCAGGGAGTGGAGTGCAGGAGGGACACTCGGGGACTGTTCCCTCTGGACAGTTACACTCTCTGCAGTGAGGGCACAGGTGTGCTTCTTTTATGAACCCTGGGATTTGGTTTTGTGTCTGCCCACACTGGAGCATTGCTTGCAGAGCCAGGAGTGAGTCTGTGCGCAGGGACTTGTGGGGTGTTGGGGGAAGTCTGACATAGTTGTCTCTTACAGTGATTTTGGCAGAGGCTGCAGTAGACTCTTCTTTTTTATTAGTCATTTTATTATTGTTCTATTCCTGCTTATGAGATAGCATTTTCCATGCTAGTGTGAGTTTATTTGTATCATAATAATGTACACCTGAGATGAAGACATTTTAAAGTGTAGCAGTAGGTCAATTCAAAATAGTGTACAACCCTCAGTGCTAAGTCGTTCCAGACCCTTTTATTACTGCAAGCAGCAAACCTCTACCTGTTGGTGCCTCCCCTGCCTCTGCCAAGCCCCCAGCCCCCCGCAACTAGGGATCTTCTTTCTGTTTGTATGGATTTGCCTCATGTGAATCCCATGTTAACAGAATCATGAAATATGCGGCCCTACTGTGCTACTTCTTCCACTTGGAGGAAGTGTTCAGGGTGGCGTGTGCCGCGTGTGCCAGTAACCCGTTCTCCTTGCAGAGGATTCCCATCATCTGCCCCTGCCTCCTTGGTTTGTTCATCTGAGGACGGTGTTTGTGTCCACCGCGTGGTGACTGTAAGGGTGGCCTCCCTTTGTGGCTTCAGGGAATAGACACACTGTGCACATTCACCTGCAGGTGTTGTTTGACTTTCTTCTCAGGCACCTGGGAGTGGAACTGCAGGTCTCATGCATTCTTTGATGACTTCATGTGCCCCTCCTGGCTTTCCACAGTGTGGGATTGTACCTTCCTGTAAGGAGGTCTGCCCCCTGCACTCCACACCATGACCAGCACTGACTGTTTCCTTCCCTCCTTCCTTTTTCGTGCCTGTTGACAAGTCTCTAGCACTGAGCCACATCCGGAGACCTCTTCACTTGAGACAGGGTCTCAATAAGAAGCCCAGCTGGCCTTGACTTTGTGATAATTCTGCTGAGCCCCCTGTAGCTGTGATTACAGGAGTGGGCCGTCTGTCCACCTGCCTCTGTCCCTCTCTTTTCTTAAATAGCCATTGTAATGGGAACGATATCTCTTTTAGTTTTTTTTATTTTTTATTTGTTTTAATTAGTTATTCATGCATTTATGTTCTTTGATATATCACATGCAGATGGCAGGTACCTTCTCATTTTTCTGAATGTACATGTTCATTTTCCTAATGACTAATCATGTTGTACATTTGGAAATGTGTTTGTTGGTCTCTTGCTTATTTTCTTTGGGGAAATGTCTATTTAAGTCTTTTGCCAATTTTTTCCTTGGTGTGTTTTTCCTGTTGTTGAGACATAAGAGTTCTCATGTATGGTGGCTGCCAGACCCTTAGGAGGTGTCTGATTTGATAGTACCGTCTCTCCTTCGCTTAGCCTTTTCCTTTTTGGACACCAGTCCCTAATTTTGCACTTCACCTGTTTCTTGTGTTGCTTGTGGCTTTGGTGTCATGTTTAAGACACTGTTGCACAACCAGGGTCCTGTGGACTTGCTGCTATTTTCTTCTGAGGGTCTTCCACTTTAGGCTCTCACCTAGGCCTTGGGTATCTTGGATGTCACACGTGGTGTGAGGCAGGGGTCTGATCTTCAGCAGGTGCACATCCGGTTGTCTTCTTGCCACTTTTTGAGACAGGACACTTTCTCCACTGAGGCCATGTCAGAGGTCAGTGTGGTCATCTCCACACTGATGGCTGTCCTGTCCTTGTGATGGCATCACGCTTTTGATGACTGCAGCTTTGTAGTAAGTTTTGCAATCAGGAAGGGTGAATCCTTCAACTTTTTTTTTTTTTAAGATTGTTTTTGCTCTTTAGGGTCAAATGAATTTAAGAATTGGTTTCATACAAATTGAATACTGGATTTTTCATTTTCAAAATAGCCTTTGGCAAATGCCATCATTTCATTCTTCTTTAAGGATAAGTGATATTTCATTGTGTGTGTGTGTGTGTGTGTGTGTGTGTGTGTGTACACACACACAGCACATTTTCTTTATCCATTCATCTGCTGAAATGATGGCATTTACCAGTAAATGGAGCTGGAGAATATCATGCTAAGTGAAATAAGCTCATCCCCCCAAAACCAAAGGTTGAATGTTTTCTCTGATATGTGGATGCTAATTCCCACTCTGGTGGGGAGGCCAGGGAAGAATAGACATTAGATTAGGTAGAGGGAGTGAAGGGAGGATAGAAGGAAAGCAGGTAGGAAGGATAGTAGAATCAAGCAGGTATTATTACCCGATGTACATATTTGACTTCACCACTGGTGTGATTCGACATCAGTTACAACCAGAAGAAGAGAAGTTGTACTCCATTTATGCATGACGGCTCAAAGTGCATCCTACTGTCCTGTATAACTAATTAGAACACAAAAAAATAGCCTTTGGGATTTTGTTAAATTCGTTTATCTATTATAACTTGTTCCCTATGTCCTTTTTGTTACATTGCTTTATTTTTACCTATGAGGCCGTGTTACCTGTGGATGTGGGTGGTCTTCTTTTCCCTCTCCTCTGTTTTCTTGGGTCCTCCTAGCATGACCAGGACTTCCCAAGCAGTGTCAGGTGGAAGGGGTGGATGCTGGCCTGTGTGCCTCATTCCTGCCCTTGCGGGGAGCTGGGTCTGTCAGTCCAGTGTGACCTCGGCTGTGGTTGTCATGCGTGGTCTTCACACACTGAGGAAGTTCCCTTTTTGAATTATGCCACTTATTTTATCCATTGACCCTTCACATGTCGGCCACTGCTGCATTTGGGAGATAAACCCCTCCTCTCATAGTATAGAATCCTTTTCTGGTTCTTACTGCATCTGTCTTGCTCTGGATTTGGCTTGTTAGCATTTTTGCTGGTTTTTTGTTTGTTTGTTTGTTTGTTTTGTGTGTGTGTGTGTGTCTCTATTTGTAAGTCACATTGGTCTGTGATTTCATTTGATGTCTCCATCTGACTGTTGTGATCTTTTGTGTGGCGTATAAGGACTATCGCCTTGAGTGACATTTTAGATTCTTCCAGAAATGGACCCACGTTTCATGAGGGTCGGTCTGCTCTTGGCTTTGTGTAGTGGAACCCTCCGTGGCTGGTCCAACTGCTAAGGGTTCAGCCTAAGAATCAGTTGGGTTTGCACACTGCCCTGTTCCAAGGCTGTTCTGGCAGCTGGCCAGGCCACTTGAACCTACTCGTCATCAATTTTCATATCTGTTCATGAAAGAATTTGCAATATGTGATTGTGACTCCTCAGTTCTATGAGGATAGTATCTGTGACTGTCCTAGAAGACTGTCCATTTCCCACTATCCTACCATAGGACTTGATGCCTGGTGTGCTGATGGCATCCAACCAATATTATTTTAATCATTGATTAAAAATTTAATCAAATTTTTATCATTTACATTATGATGATGAATGAATGATTCTAGAGCTAGTCTGTTACTTAGAGCCCATAGTCACTGTGCTGACTATGTGGTTGACGTGGCCTACTGCTGGCAAACCCCCATGAGTTGTTGCATAGTGATGATCATCGTTTGGGTGCTCCTTCAGTCTTCCTGGAGTTATCCAAGCTACTCCGACTCAGTCCCCCACATGACAGATGAGGTCACTGAAGCTGTGGGTGGGCAAGTGACCTCAGGTCTCATGGCCACCAAGGGGTAGAACAAGGCCCACACACAGCTGTGCATTCCTTTTTCCTGCCTCACCTCCCCACTGCTGTTATCTAGCTAATGGGCTCAAATACCAATGGCGTTCCTAGACGCACTGCACTTCAGACTCACGCACCTGGCTGCCATCTGCACCTGACAGTGTTGTGGGCTGGGTGGTCTCTCCCAGTGTGACTCTGTTTAGAGACAGGGCCTTTGAGAGACTGTTATTAAATGACACCATGAGGGTGATGCCCTAACCCAGAGGTCTGGCATCTTATAAGAAGAGGGACCACCTTCACGCTCCATGTGCACAGAGGGAAGGCCCATGAGGACACCACAGGCAGGCAGCTGGCCACAAGTCATGAAGGGGGCTCACCCAGGACCACAGCCGCACTGGGGACCACAGCTGCACTGGGACCCTGCACCTCCAGCCTGGAGCCCCTGAGAAGGTCAATTTCTGCTCTGTGGGTGTGCTGTGATGGCATCAGGGGGCTAATCCTGGGTCTGCTCCAGGTGCAGCCCCACCTACACCCCAGTTGATGGAGACCCTGTCTTTCCATTTGCTCCAGGAACCGTGGTACCAGCTGTGACCTCTGTCCTTCTCCAAATCTCCCCCCATCTTATGCATAATCCATCAATAAATCCTCTTAACTCTACCTTTGAGTTATCCAGACTAGGATCCTTTCCCACAACTAAAGACTCTACCTTTCTCAGCAGATTAACAGCATTAACAGTGAATCGGGTCACCTCCATCTTACCTGGAAATACCTCACCATTGTCCACCGACTCCAGAAAAAGCCTGGCCTGGCTGGGTCTTCCCCTTCCACCTCCATGACCTCTCTGAATCCAACCAATATTATTTTAATCATTGATGAATGAATAAATAAACTGCTGTCCATTAGGCAGCAGTCAGTAGAATGTGACCCCATAATGTGGCAGGTCGAAGGTTTTCTTTAAATTACTTTTAAGGCTAATAAATAATCAAGTAATTTATAGAAAAATAATAGGTGTGCTAAGCCTGGGAATAAACAGGAAGAAACAAAGAGAGCCAATTAAGAAGTAGATCAAGAGGGAAAGGTCAATGAGGCCAACCCCTGACAGGGTCAGCTGGGGTCACTGTACAGGTAGGATTTATGCCATGGGTTCCCCAGTGTATAACAAAGGGACATTTCTTCAGTAGTGCAGTCCATGGAGGTACAGTGTGCCTGATCTTGCAGCCCAGTGCCTGCATTAACATAGGACTGACTTGCAGAGGAAGTCCCCAGGTTGGGATGGTCACTATGACAGTTCTGGAAAAGACCAACTAGGGCCAACACCCCGACATCCCATGTGAGGGAGTTCAACATCTGATTGGTGGAGATGGCAGAAGGACAAGCCTAAACAGCAACAGATCTGGACGGAGTACTGCTCTCCTTCTCTGCTCAGAGACAACCACGTCTCCTCAGAGTGCTCCTTGCTGAGCCTTTCTTCACTTTCACTAATGACAAAGTTCTCTTGCGTGCTTTTCCTGCCTGCATTTAAATTTTCTTTCATTAGAACACAGGAACCAAGATTTGAGGCTTCAGCTCCTCACCCTCCTGTGACAATTACCCAGGGCCTTTGCTTGCTCCTCACATCTGCTGGGCACTCACTTCCACACACATTAGTCCTGATGGGGACCAGGCCAGAGAGGTGTGTTTCCCATCTCTTGCTTGGTCACGTCTCTGTCTTCACATCTGCCCTCAAAGCTCACTCCAGGGCACTGTGCCCGACTGGGCATGCCTACTGGGGTTGTCCAGTCACCTGTCCCAACTCCTGCTCTGTTTCCTCTAAACCTCACTCCAAATGACAAACACTCGGTAGTGGGATGATTGGATTTTAATTGAATTGAAAAGAAAAAAGTAAATTGCAGGGTGAAATTTTATCTTTTTAATATATAATAATTGTATTCATTAAATGATACTATTAAAAGGTACAAAGAGAAGTGACAGAGTGGGAAAATAATGACCTCACATATAACTGAGCACTTTTAATCAAAAAGGAAAAGACAGAGACACCAAGAGAAAAGCAGGCAAGAGACTTGAAAAACCACTTTATATAGGCAATAGCTAAATGTTCAAAAATCAGCAAATCTCAGCATCTTAAAAGTAGATGTTATCCTTCATTTGCTCAGTTCAGCACCTGGCTTCGGTGGCTTTCTCCCCAAGTTTTACTTCCCTGCTCTGCTCTTTCAGAACGTGAGCTCGTGGAGTTGCCTGGTGATGTCTGCTCTGTAGCCTGGGCATCCCAGTTGCAGAACCCAGCACAAGATGCTGCTAATGCATGTGGTAAGTGCCAAGGGCTGTGGTCCCCAGGGGTGCCAACAGCCGAGTAGCAGGAATTCCCAGTGAGAACAAGGACTCTTATCTGCAGGAAGGCTTGAGGGGTGGAGAGGGGCAACCAGGAAAGTGTGTGGGTTTGCATGCGCAGGAGAAGGAAACCCAGGGGGCCCACCAGGGCACACTTGACAGACCCCGCACAACTGGGCATTGCGCAGGAATGATCGTGCAGCTACCTGGAGGGGAGTCGGGATCCAGGCGCTGCTCCTGGGGGTTCCCCCTTGACTGGCAGGTGGCTGATCCTCTGGGATGTGAGGCCCTCCTGCTTACAAACCTCCTCCAATGAAGACCTGGTTGTACTGGAGGAGGGTCCCCTTAAGGGTCTCCTTATAATCGCTCACCTTATTAGAGACCCAGCTGTCGAAGTCTGGCTGCAGCAAAATAACGGGGGGGGGGGGTGACGAACAACTTGTGTACGTTGATACAGCAGGAGTGGACGCCGTTTATTGTACGACTGGAGGGGTATATATATTACTGAATACACAGCTTATCTTAATTAACATAAACTCGATACAGCAGTTAACCAATAAGGAATCTCCACACTTAATGGCTCGCTGGCCTTACTTCACAAACCACTCCCTCTGGCATTTTGCCAGGCGCCATTCAGACTTGTTTACAGACTCTAACACCCAGCCCCTCTTATGCACTGTTTTAGTTCTGTGGCTGCAGTTACCTGAGGTCAACTGAGGGGTAAAAATACAAAGTGGGAAAATCCATCAATGAAAAGAAGCCAACCTCTCACGGGAAGCAGCCATAGCCCTGTGCCGTGCAGCAGGCCACCCTTCTGGGCTCAGGCTACCACTATGTGCCACCCATGGGGACCACGCTCCCACCTGCGGTGTTTCCAGAAAGACAGCACTTTCTTATGCGCTGTCTGTCCTTACTGTCCAGTCACCGTTGTTCCTCCCTTCTAACTGGCAAGCTAACTTTCGGGGTGTGCGCTGTGGGAGACCGCAGTACCCAAGAGTGCTGCGCCACCGTGGTGCCGGCAAACTCGGCATGTCTTGGGAAGGCCCCAGGACTGAGCAGGGCCTACCATGCAGTCACATCCTGAGGTCCGGGGGCTGCGGCACTAGAGAGGAGGTGAGGACCCTACACTCATCCCCCGACACTATCATTTTCCAGGACCGCTCCCGGGGGGCCAGCATCTCCAGAAAGAGGAGCACTCTGCAGCCAGTTCTGACTAGACCTACCTCCGCTTAGGGCTGGGATGTGGCTCAGCGGTGGAGCCCAGGCCTAGCACTGCCCCTGGCTAGACCCTAGCAACCTCCAGGGAATGTCCCTGTACTCAACTTCTGCAGTCAGTGAACGACAATGTAAAGACATGGGCACCTGTGCACATGCGCAGACGCGTGCAAGTATAAGCCTGAGCCTATTGCCTGCCCCGCGCCTTTGCATAAATGCAGACGGGTCTCTGGGGGAGCCCCCGACCACCTGCAGAGCCTCCCTGAGGAAGGAATCCCACCAGAGCTCTCCAGTGCTCTGGGAAATGAGGGAGGGAAGTGGATGTGAGGGAGGTCCTGAGGAAGTCACTGCAATAGGTAGGAGTGCTGGCCTTACTCAGGGAGGCATGGGAGTCTGTCCTATGGTCAGTGCTGGATCCACACCTTGGAGCCTTTCCACACAAGGGGGAAGCAGATCACATCTGTAGCACCACGCACAGTGTCCTGTCAGACCTTCTCGGTCCTGATTCTTGGCCAGGGCAGGAGGCTGTCTCCATCAGGCTGAGCCCCGCTTTGGTCATTCTCCTGCTGGCCATGGTAGGGTGGCCTGAGCTCTCTGTCGGGTCACTCTCCTTTCCTGTGACTTATGGAATAGGCTCTGAGACCCGTGGGCCAAGAACCAAGGCTGTGACCTACTCTACCAGGTGGATCACTGCCCCAATGCCTGCTCTGGGGTGGTGTGAGATGCAGAGCCACTGGTGACCTTGCGGAATACGTGGACCACAGGACTTTGGGGTTCCAGAATGCAGCATTAGGAACAAAGGGATACCTGCATTCATCATGTAATGACCAAATCATGGCGATTAGCACATCTGTCATTTTAAACATTCACCTTGTTTTGGGGTGAGGGCATTCAAGATACTCTATCTAGCTTTTTTCAAATAGATATTACACTCTTGTTAACTGTGGTCACCCTATTGTGCAAGAGGAAGCCAGAACTTATTCCTCCTGACAAATGCTGGACTCACTGACCAACCCTCCCCACCCTCTTCCTGGACACCCCGCCTCTGGTGACCATATTCTAGTCGTAGCTTCTATGAGATCAATGATTTCATTATTGCATGTCAGTCAAAAATAAAATAAAGCTCAAAGAAGAAAATGGGAGATTTGCATACTTTGCCTTAAAGAAGATGCCGCTTCTCTGTGGGATGAGACAGAGTGGCTATGATATGTAAGTTCCACATTAGATTTGTCTGCTCTTCTAAAGGCCAGAGGCGAAGGGATTCTGCCTCCTGACTTGCAGAGCCAAGTCTCCTCTGCACTTCCGTGATTTCTAATGAGAAGTGAATGCATCTTGGTTGTATGACAGTGGATTATATTGATATTTTCCCTCCATTAAGGATTACACTTTGAAAAACTAAGATTCCAATGTAATTTAATGCAATTCAGATATTTACTACAAACCCCTCTTAAGTAATAGGCACCAAATCCAAAATAAATGACTAAGTAAACACCATCAATTTCTGCAGATTAATCTCCAATCTTACTTGGCTGTAAACATCAGAATCTTTTGAAGTTCCACTTCCTGGTGTCATAGAATTAAAATCAAAACCCTCGGGGCATTGAAGAACATGTTGAGCTTATCAACCAATGCTGGGACACATCCCTGCACTCAACAGACTGCTGAGGGAGAGAGGGTGGAGGTGGGTTCGTGGGAATTGCTCATGATGGGTAGGTACTAGGGAAGGCCCAGAGTCCGAGGGAAAGTCAGGAGGAAGTCGCGGGTCTTGCGCAGTGAGTTAAACCAGCCTGCCTCACTCTCCAGTCCTGATGCCAGTTGGGGAGTCCGACCTCCCTGTGCCCAGCACTACCAGCTCTGGCCTTTGCACCTCTCGATTCCTGGCGGTGAGCAGCTGCTGCGGGAAGCAGGCGAGGCAGCACCTCCAGTCCCAGTTCAGTAGGCCACCTGTCACAAGAGGACCTTCCTTGTGCTCATCAGAGTACTCAGAAGCTCAGAGAGGGTTGTGGAGGGCTCATCAGAGTATTCAGGGGCTCAGATAGGGCTGAGGAGGTGCTTATCAGAGTACTCAGGTGCTGAAAGAGGGCTGCAGAGGTACAATTAGAGTACTCAGGAGCTCACAGCAGGCTGCAGAGGTGCAATCAGAGTATTCAGGTGCTCAGAGAGGGCTGTGGAGTACTTGGATGCTCAGAGGGCTATGGAGGTGCTCATCAGAGTACTCAGGTGCTCAGAGGGCTGTGGAGGTGCTCATCAGAGTACTCAGGCACTCTCAGAAGGCTGTGGATATACTGGGAGATGGGGTGGTTGCTGGAAGGTCTAACAGGCAGGTGAGGAACGTGTGAGGAGATGGACATGCCAATCACCCTGATTAAATCACTATAGTGATTGCAAAGATTGAATTTTTATACTCAAACTCATAAAATGATACAAATATTATGTCTCAACAACACATATTGAATTATCATACTCTGCCCATAAAATGATACGAATATTATGTCTTGACAACAAAAAATGGCCTAGGAAGTAGTGGTCTGTGGGGTTATTTTGGGGTAGTAGGATTCTGGAGGTTTTCTTTTCTCTTATAGTTTCTAGATTTTCCCACACCAAGCATATAGTAATTTAGTAAGCAAGAAGCATATCTCACTGGACATCTGGCACGGAGACCCAGAGTGACATGGTAGTGCTGTCAGGGCAGATGGAGGTGATTCTGTCTTTCGGGTAGGTGAGCCTTCAATTGCCAGTGGACAGGAGCCCAGGCAGAGACCAAGCAGAAATGCAGAGGACTGAGGCCTCATGGTTGGCAAAGCGTCCTGCAGGATGGAGGTGGCCATGCCAGGGAGCAGACGAGGCAGGTGGGAGGCTGGCTGTTCAGTCGGTGGTAGTGGAGCTGAGTACCATCCTTCCCCATCTGGGTTCCAGCTAGTGTGAGATGCTGCATGACCCCCAGGCCTTCCGTGCTGCAGCTGTGGTCTTGCTTAGCAGAGCCTTGGGGACTGAGGAGTCATGTGTGAGAAAGAGGGCTGCCTGAGGTCCTGCACTCTAGCAGGCAGCTGGAGCACTGCCCAGCAGGGTTTCTGACCCAGCCGACCTGAGGCGTGGTCTCAGTGCTGCTCAAGGACCACCTGGCAGCACACCTGGCCAGGTTCCTTGCGATTGCAGGACCTGCAGGCATCCCCTGGGCACCTGTCACAAAGGCAGGATGCTGACCCATCAGACAGAATCAGAATCTGCACCCTGACAGGGTCCTTGGATGACTGGCACATGTGAGAAAGTCGGCACTGGAGTTTGGTGTGCTGGTTTTCAGGTATGACTCAGGTGAACCATGATCTGAGCCCAGGTGTGCTGTAGAGGGCTGTAGAGGGGCAATCAAAGTACTCAGGCACTGCTTCTGCCTCATCTTCTCACATTTGTGATCAACAACAACAACAAAAAGGAACAGCATGAAACTGCTAAACGAGATGCAGTCCTTCAGATCCTTGCGTTCTGCCACTGGCTAACAGTTGAAACTCCTCAGCTCTAGTCTCCCCCTGGGGGAAAAAGCTGAAGTGGACCAGCTGCAGCTTCTCAATCCCGAAAATGGATTTCGCCTTGGCTCAATCCTGCAGGAGTTGCTACCTGCGGAGCACCTCCCAGGCTGGAGGCTGCTAGAGGGGCTTCTCTCCCCTGAGAGCAAAGGCTCAGTCAGCTGTTGGCTTATCTCCTGCCCTTGATGGTGGGGCCTTGGCGTTATCATCAGGACCAGCTTGCACTGTGGCTCCAGTGGGCGGCCCGGCAGGAAGCACAGGCCAGATGGAGGGAGGCCAGTTAGGCTCTGCATCCTTCCTCCTGCCACATCAGCCCTGGAGGTGACAGCTGGAAGGAGAGCTGCTGCTCCTCCACCTACTGCAGAAGGTCTCAGTGTGCCCTATATACACACTCCTTTCTCTTCCCATCTTGTGGTTAGAAGTGTCAGATTCGGAGAAAGGGGCTCTGACATGTGATTTGATTTTCATGGCCAGAGCCACAAAAATAAATTTTATTTTTTCCCTTTGCCTAAGAAGATATTTTCTTTTTATGTGCTGGGAAGGAAAGGCATTTGGGAGTCTTGAGCTCTCAGGCTTTTGAGGAACAGCAGACACCTACCCTGTCTGGTCTTGAGCCTGGAATTTTTTGAAGCAAACAGCCGAGTCTTAGATTCGCTGCTGTGCACCCTGGTTTGCCCATGCCTTGTAATTGTGCGTGTGCATGAACTCTCTTGCATGTGCACACGGTTCTTTTCCCCTCCCCTCAGGGCCATCTCTGCTTGTTCGCTCCTGCCCGTTCCCCCGGCAGCCAGCACTTGGCAGGAGCTCAAGAGAGTGGTCAGATGCCACGAGGACCTTGCGCGTTTTGCAGGGCGTTGCTCTGGTCAAGACTGCCCGGTGGAGTGAAGCTGGAGCTGAGAAGCAGAGCCCTGTGGGAGGATGGGAAATTGTCTCCTAAGAGAGCTCAGGTGAGTCCTGGCTGGGACACCGCCCTTTCTGGGGGAAGGAGAGGGAGGAGGAGGCAGGGCAGGTGGGCCAGGCTGTGCCACAGAGGTCTGCTCTGAGTGCAGTGTCCTTGAAGGGCAAATGGCCACTCCAGCTATGGAGCCACGGTGGGGTGCTAGGTGCAGATAGCGCTAGGTGCCGATCATGAAGATAGCAGATGATGGGTCGAATCTGAATTTCAGAATATCAGGCAAGTTTTGCTGTTGTGGTATTGCACCTCGTGTGATATCCTGGGCATTTTTTTGTGGGTGGTACTGACATGAAACGCAATTCATGTTCATCTGAAATTGAAACTTAACAGTCTGAATCTGTATCTTTTCAGGCAAGTCTAGACCACTGCCACTTGAGTCTCTCCATTCCTTCTTTTTTTCTTACCTGGGGTCTAGGATTGACGTCCAATCCACCAACCTCTGGGGTTGGCAATAAAATGCATGGCCAGGAGCCTGAGAAGGGGGAGGCAGAGCACACAGGTGCATACTTTCAAGGAGTGGTTCTGCTCGGTGGGTTTTGAGGTGGTGGAACAGATGTGACACCAGGCCCAGTTCTCCTTACATGTTTCTGAAAGGATTGGCGTTGTGGCATCCTCTCTGTGGTCCCCTCTCCCCAAGCCCTTCGGGATCCCCCTCTGCAGGGTTCCTGTGCTCCAGGCTGCCTCCCTCCCCTAGGTAAGCTCTTGGGCGGCCACACCCTGGCTCTGCTCTCAGGTTCTGTACACGCTGCTCCTTCTCCTTTGGCTGCTGCTTCCATCACTAGCTTTGCTGCAGCCCCTCCCTTGGTGCCTCCTGCCTGGCAGACCGATGTCCACAGGCACCTGTTGAGAGCCCTGCCATCTCCCTGGGGCTCAGCACGTGGCAGGGACTTGAAGAAAGTGCGCCTAGCTGGTTAAGTAAACATGCCTTTTTGCCCTTTCTGTCATAAAATGTTGCCTGCATCTTGTGCTGTTGTCACCCTGGTCACTGGCTGAGGTTCTGATTTCAAGTGCCTGCCCTGGCTGGCAGGTCTCCTGCTCCAAAGTTAATTCCAGTCAACTTACTTGTCCAAACATCCATTCTGCAATGCTCTGATCTAATGCTTCGTCTTCCTGGCTGTTGCCAGAAATTGTTCTTTCAGTTTTCTTGGAGACAGTTTGTGTCCAGCTACAACACTGAACATAGGCTGTGCGCTGTTGTGATTCTACATGTGTGAGTCCTTTAGATTATGGATGATTTGACCACAAGGACAATGCCTTTTTTACATTCTGTGAAGTCCCTGAAACATTTGTTGACACCCCAGCACTAAGGCACAGGTAATTCTCAAGGAGGTCCAGGGGAGCGAGGATCTGCTTTGGAATGCTGAGACTTAAGGGGGCTCTCCCTTTCTCAATTTCCCCCTTTGTGTGTTGTTGTTAAAATGCGCTCATGTTGGCAGCCTCTTTGGGAACTTTCATGGACGTCACTTACTCTGTAAACATCACAGCCGCGAGAGGATACAGATCCAACTCAGCCATGTTCTGGTGAACTGTGGGACCCAGAGTGGCTGTGCCTGGGCCTGCAAAGGTTCCCAGCTCTGCCTTTGGTTGACCTTCTCCTTGGGCTCCCACACTTCCCATCCAGAGAGCTTTGGATTTCAGCTGTTTGGGAATCTGAATCATCTCAGGCTTTCCCCTGCAGTGGTGGTGGGAAGCTGCAGGATTAGCTCCTGAGGGTGGGTCCCTCCACCTCCCAGCTTGACCCCAGCTTTCCTGTGCCCTGCCCTGTTGCCTTGCCCTGCTGTGCCGGCTTCTCTGCAGCCGGACCTCCCCAAGTCAGGCTCCTGCCACCACTCAGGTGGGCTCTGTGGGGACAAAGGGCCTAGAAGAGCACCAGGATTCGACTTCAGAGCGGCCCAGGCCCTAGCTTGGTGGCTAACTAGGATTCAAAAAGGGGAAGGGGACATCCTGTCCTGGTCTGGCTGTGAAGATTTCAGATTTCAGGCACAGGGCACAGGTGTGAAGGAGCACAGGTGTGAAGGGGCATAGGTGTGAAGGGGCACAGGTGTGAAGGGGAACAGCTTGGTGATTGTGCAGAGGCACAGATGTGAAGGGGCACAGGTGTGAAGGGACATAGGTGTGAAGGGGAACAGGTGTGAAGGGGCACGGGTGTGAAGGAGCACAGGTTTTAAGGGGAACAGCATGGTGACTGTGCAGAGGCACAGGTGTGAAGGGGCATAGGTGTGAAGGGACACAGGTGTGAAGGGGAACAGGTGTGAAGGGGCATAGGTGTGAAGGGGCACAGGTGTGAAGGGGAACAGCATGGTGATTGTACAGAGGCACAGATGTGAAAGGGCACAGGTGTGAAGGGGAACAGGTGTGAAGAGGCACGAGTGTGAAGGGGAACAAATGTGAAGGGGCACGGGTGTGAAGGGGAACAGCTGGTGGTTATGCAGGCGCAAAGACGGCTTTGTCTCCCTAAACTCCCTTGTTCAGCCCCTTTGGTCTTAAGGAGCTTGTCCTTGAACAGTCCCAGGACTGTTTGGCTCAGGCAGAGCCTCATGCAAATGTGCTAGAGACACAGGGAGGCCAAGATCCTGGCCTCACAGAGTGCTCCAGCAGGAGAAGTGACATCTGTGCTAGCGCCGCAGTTCTGACTGTGGGGACACTTTCAGTAGAATACAGAGCAGCAGGGCTTGGAAGGTGGCTGGGGGGCGGAGACATCATGGCCCTAGGTAATAAGAATGACCAGTCTTGTAGTCCATTTCCTGCCGCGGCAGCAGAACACCACAGAACTGTGGCGTACAAGGAAAGGGACTTATTCCTCTTGGTTCTGGGAAGTCTGAGTGTGGTGCAAAGTCGGTGCTGCAGCGTGGTCAGGAGGAGCTGGAGATCTTGCCCTCACAGGCAACCCGCCACAAGGGCCATGTCCCCATGACCAGACCCTCTCTGCAGGTCTCACCGCCCAGAGCCATTACTGACAAGTGTTGACCGGGGTTTTGACAGGGACTCTCAAACCACCAGAGCAGGAAGGGCAGAGATACTGTGGGCTTAGCCTCCAGACACAGAGCCCAGTGGGGAGCCCCTGGGACAGGGAGGGTGGAGGCTGCTGGGGTTCCCCTGTGACTACTGCCCATCCTACAGCTGCTTGTTCTGAATTCTTTCCCCTCCATCTTTGTACTTCTCTCATTGCCTAAAAACACTTGATCCTTCAGGTCATTTTGTCCACATTTTGGTGTCCTGGTCATCCAGCCAGGCAGAAGAGCATCCACTGAGTGGCCCACACCATCTCTCTTGGCCATGGTAAAGGGCACAGCTGTCTCTTGGTTTTCCACCAGGCCTTTCAGTAACTTCCTCTTTCTTAAAAAGACCAAAGGGCTGTGATGGAGCAGGATCACCACCATCCAGGGTGACACTGAGTTTGTGTAGGTGGGAGGGACAACAGGACCCAGCTCAAAGTTTAACTCAGCATGTGCCCAGGGTATTGCCCGTGTGGCCCAGCAGGCTCACCCTTGGGAGAACTGGAGCGGGGCAGATGGCTGTGAAGCCCAGTGCACAGGTCCTGAGGAAAGCATCATGCATGCTCATGCTGCTGTAGGTCAGACAATGGAGATCCTGTAGCTGAGAAGTGGAACTGGGAGGAGTGAAGCTCGTCCAGGTGGGCTCTTCTGAGAGGAGCTGAAGCAGCATGTGATTTAGATGCCATCTGTCATGACCACAGTGGCCGCTCTTGTCAGGTCAGGCAGATGCAGAAACAGGAGAACAGGAGGGAGGTGCTTCTTAGGGAGGATGGCAGGAAGGAGTGTTGAGCATCTGCCTTTGGGGGTGCTGTCATGGGAGGCAGGCTTAGCAATGCAGAGACTGTCCAAACACAGGGACAACCTGGGGACCGGGCAAGCGTTTGGAGGGTAGAGCTCTGCAGGAAGTGAAAACTGGTTGTCCATCGTTGGAGGATATTTGGAAGGGTGGACTCCCATGGGGGAGAAGTTAAAAATGAGATTCACCAACTGGGGATGAAGGGCCTTCAGAGGCCCTTGGGAAGTGGTGAGATGGTGGACATGTGTGAGATGGAAAGAAATGCAATGTGGCCCACAGGTTAGGGAGAGTGTCCATCCTCATGACGAGGTGCAGCGACAGGGAGAGGCCGAGGGAAGACAACCAGACATTAGATGGCGAAGAGCTGAAACTCACCAGATCAACGGAAATAAAAAGAATGCAGGGAAAGTAAATGCAGTCCCCAGGGGCTGTCCTCCTGTAGCCACCACAGAGTCTCACCACAGCTGCCGGATGGAGGAAGCAGGTCACAGGAAACACCCACCCTATCTGTGGAATCTCCTTTGTTTTTTATCAGTAGCGTACTTCTCTTTATTGGGACCCAATAGCACCCCACCCACTCATCCAACCAAAGAGCTCAAGACTGCCCACCCCTCTCCAGCCCTTGCTCTGCCACTCCAATCCAGTGGCATGGACAGCAAATAGAGGCCACATTGAAAGTGCCAGCGGGTGCCCAGCATTGAGTAGGTGGACCAAATCCTCAGTGGCCCCATAGAGGAGGCATTGCTGCCTCCCTGTCTCACCCGGCTTTGCCGTTGCTGTAAGAGAATCTCTGAGACTGTGTGACTTATAAAGAGTATAGATCTATCTCTTATAGCTCTGGAGGCTGGGCAGTCCAAGGTCAGGGCCTGCCTCTGGCTGTGTCCACTCATGGAGGAAGGTCAAGTGAGCAGGCGGGAGAGAGAAGGAAGAGGCCGCTCCTCCTGCTTCAAGAGCCCACTCCCTGGTGACCAGTCCTTGCCCCAGCAGTGCACTGATGTGTTCACAGGGAAGAGGACTCAGGACCCAGTCACCTCTGGAAGGTGCCCCAGCACTGTTGCACTGGGGACTGAGTTCCCACAGGTGAAGTTTGGGGACACCTTCAGACCATGGAATTCCAATACTTTTTAACAGACTTTATTTTTAAGAGAAATTTGAGATTCATAGAAAAATTGAGTGGAAGGTGCGGAGATTTCCCGTGAAACTGCGCTCCTGCCCCACCCACGCACAGCCTCCCCCGTCGTCAGCACCCGTCAGAGTGGCACACGTAACAGTGCTGACCAGGGCACCTCAGTGTCACTCAAAGTCCACAGTTTTCACTCGGGCCCACGGTAGGTGACGTATGTTCTGTGGGTCTGGGCGAATGCGTACCATGCACACAGCACCCTGCAGGGCATATCACTGTGCTCTACCTCTTCACTCCTCCTTCCTTCCCACCAGAAAACCACTGATCTTTCATTGGCTCCATGGTTTTATCTCTTCCAGAACGTTCTGCAGTTGGAATCACACAGTAGATGGCTGGAGGGTGGCTTCCTTCCCCTGGTGATATGCGTCAGAAGAGGGTTTGGTTTCACAGTTCTAAGAGATGGTTTCCGGCCCTTGACACGAGCCCGAAGCCCATGGGACCTCTCTGGTAATCTAGATGGGGAAGGGAATTCATGTGGGACTGTAGGGCTCCTGTCCTGGGAGGCTGGGCTGCGCCTCCCCCACGCCTTCTGGAAGCCGGCCTCTGGTTCCCAAAGGGGAATAATGGGTGCAGTGCAGCCTTAAGCTTGTTGCTCGTCTGTGGGACAAACGCTAAGCAGAAGGCGGAGGGTCTTCTATGGCAGACCTCCAACTGGTGCACATGTCAGATCTAGAATGCAGGATTCTCTGCCTCTCGACTTGTCTGTGCAGCGAGTGAGATGTGTATGCACACCTTGCTTAATCAACTAGAAAGAGCAGAGAAGTTTCTTAATGCAGACAAAAATCTGAATTGTAGATTGCTAGGTTATTGTTCTTAATCATCTTAGATATCTTATGATGTCTGTGTGAACCAGCTTTTCTTTTTTTCCATTTTTTTTATTAGAGTTTTATAGTTGTACATAGTAAACTGGTTCATCCAGCTGACACATGCATGGAATTCGATTTCAGTTCACGATTCCCCGATTTCTCTCTTCCTCCTCCCCTCCCCCATTCTCCTTCCTCCAGTAGAGTTCCTTTCGTTCATATATTAATTTACGATTGGCTCTTTATGCATAAAGGTGACATTCCCTGTCCTATATGCACATATGCACACGACATCATTCTGCACTGCCTCCCCTTACCTATCCCTTCACTCTGCCTCTCCACCATCCAGCTCTTCAAACAGGACAGTCCAGCATGGGAGGGAAGCGTGAAGAAGAGAGGTCAGATGTGATTAATGCACACTGCATGATGAGTGGGAATATCACGTGAACCCGTTAATCTGCACCACAAGTGCCTGTTAGTGGAACAAAGATGAGAGCTGAAAGAAAGTTCCAGTCATAGAAAATCCATCCTGCCCCGGGTGGCTCAGACTCAGCCCAAATTCCTCAGACAACATGGATTAGAACTCGGCTTTTTGAGGGCATGGCTCAGTAGTGGAGTGTGTGCCCAGCATGTGCAAGGTCCTGGGTTCAATCCCCAGCATGGGAAGTAAGGGTTGGATCTTCATAGTTGCCCATAGGGAGGTCCCCCATTCCCTCTCAGGGCTAAAGGAGCCAGAGTCAGTTTCAGGTGGTTCCCAGGGAGTAGGGCTCTTCTCTGCCCCATCTTCTTAATGAAGGAAGGATGGTACAGGTGCTTTGCTATACATGCCGTGCTCCACAGGGTTTCTTGCATCATTTGTGATTGGCGCATGCTCTGTGAGTACCTTAGACACCCCTGTGTATTGGCCACTGCCAGCATCTGTGCCTACCAGGCATGGCTTCACTTCACTTCATGTTGTTGATCAGAAACCTTGAATACTGAGTAGTGAATCCATCAATTTTTATCTCATAGTTTCTATTTTTTTTTTTGTCTGTTAAAATACATTTCCTTGAGTGGATTTCTGAACTGAGGCAAGGTTTGCACATAGTGAAATGGCGCGTTGCTTACTTTTATGAGTGCTCGCACCCACAGTTACAATGTCTGTGATTTCTGTCAACCCAGGGAGTTCCTGGTGTTCCCCCGGTCAGTCACCTCCAAATGTTGCTGTGGTTTCTATTGCTGGGTGTGACTCCTTATGAGTGGATGCACTCGATGTCACCTCTTCTGTGCCTGCTTTCTTTCTCCCATATCGTCAGAGAGACTTGGCCACACCACAGGCACCAACAGCTTACTCTATTTTTTTTTTAATTGAATGTACCAGAGTCTGTTTATGTGCAAGTGTATATGAGCATGTGTGTGCATCCTCCACCAAGGGCATTTGGGTTGCTTCAGTTTGGACTGTCATGAAGGGTCTCCATAAACACTCAGTCCCAGTGCTCCTGGGGGTGTAGGCTTCTGCTTCTCTTGGGAAACTCTAGGTTATTCTTTTGGGATTTATGATAAAGTCCTGCCCCTCATGTTTGTTTTCTGGTGTGGGGAGGGATCCCAGGGTCTTGCACACAGTAGGCCCTGAGCACTCTACCACTGAGTTGCATCCCCAGCTCTGTTCACGACTGGGTCACAGAGTCATTATTCTGAGTTTTCTTCCACTGAGTCTGTGCTTTTGCCTTCCCCGTTAGACCTTGAATCTCCATTACCATATGGCATAAAGTGGGGTTTTAGCTTTCTTTTCTCCAAAATGTAAGACAGATTTTGTAAGTTAGAAGATCCATTCTTTTCCCATTGAATGTAATTCTTTTTTGTAGACTATGCGCTGAGTGCCTGTACTTGGATCTGTTTCCTTAGGTAGTGTTCTCCATGTCTGTGCAATTTCTTTTTGCTGCAGCCTTTCATGAGCAACACACTGTCTTCATAGTGTGACTGTTGCATGCTCAGTGCCTGTTCCAGTGTCACTGTTAGTCATAGTCACTGTGGGAAATAGGAAGCATTTGGAGGGTTCTCCAGTGGGGAGAGCTCTACACAGAACCGTGGGGTGGCTGGGATGAGGGTTTGAGAACTGACTCGGGAAGCTCGGACACCAGGAGGCTTTGTGAGTAGTTTCACATTCAAGCTTCCCCAGTGCCCTCTGCCAGGCTGCAGAGTGGACACTAGAACTTGACACAAAGACGGTTCTGTTTGTCAGAGGAGAAGCCAAAGCCTCCTGATCCTTTGGACAGCACCTGTTTTGCCACCAGAGACCTGGCAGCAGCTGTGAGAGTCCCTCGCAGCTTGGCGGTCCTTATGCCAGGAGGGCAGGGTAGTATCGATGCTGCCCAACGGTGTCCAGTTCACGTGTGCCTTCTCGCTGCTCCTCAGCACTGTCGGTTAAAACTGGACCCGTGAGCCCTATCAAAAGTACCAGTTTGAACTGTGATGGGGGCAACACTAAATATTCAGCTGAATTTGGTGGCTAAGTGTGACACCTATGCAGACAGTCTCCTCCAGCCAAGTACTTGCGCCGATCCTCTTGTGTGCTCTCCAAGTTTCAGGTTTCATTCCTTTCTTGAGTCGTTTTTAGGTTGAGTTCTAGATGCCATACGTGATGGCAATGAGTCTGAGGTCACCGTTTCTGGCCGCCCTTGTTGGGGTGCTGCTGGATTCTGTGAGACGACTGCCCACCAGCCTCACTGAGTACCTTGTCTCCACTGCTGATGGTCAGCGCCTGGGCTCCTGCCTGGTGATGCACCCTCTGTGCAGATAAGGACCTCCCCAGGCTCTACTGCCCACAGCACTCAGGTCTTTTCTTTTTTAATGTCATTTCGCTTCAGTATTCGTAAGCATGCTTGTCCTGTCTCGACCTTAGTAACTCTCCCGAAGGTGTTTCCACAGAGTTTGCTGTGTACTTGTGGCCCATGGCCTTTATCAAAACAAGAGCATTTCATGTTAGAACAAGCATGATGAGAACATTTGTGGCTAATGGGGGCTAAATCTTATCAAATGGATTTTTTTTAAACTATGATATAACTTCACAATTTTTCTGTTAAATTAGTTTTTTTATGTTAATTGTTTTTTTGTTGGTGATGGTGACCTATCCTTGAATTTCTGGTGCAGAGCCCACTTGGTTGTGTTGTATATTATTTTTGCATCTTTAGATTTGGTGGACTCTTGCTTTAGCAAGGATTACTGCATCCATTTTCATGAGCAAATTGAGCTGTGATTATTTTTCTTCTCCTTGCCTCCTTTTGGAATGAGATCATACTAATCCCATGAAAGGGTCTGACAGCAGTTGACGTTTTCTACTGTCTGAAATGCAACAGAGGCTGCATTTGTCTTGTGGGCTGGATCCTTGAGAGCCCCTAAGTGCACTTATGCACCACCTCCTACAGTTGGTTTTTCTGGTTTCTGTTCCAAGCCGTGTTTATTATGATAATCTTTCGTGGTTGTCCTCAGGCTGCAGCATTTGCTCTGAATTTTCTGCTTATTTAATTCCTTAGGTCTTTCCCTTTCCTGTGGCTGGTCTTGCCAGGGGTGTAGCACCTTCTCGACAGCCTTCCTGTCTAATAGCTGGCTCTCCACCATGTTTATTTCTACCCACAGTTTGCTCCCCATCCCTTTCCAGCTTGTTGAGATGAACTCTCACTTCCTCCTGGTTGGCCCCCAGGTCTTCCTTCCGAGTCATTTAGAAACCCGCCCTCACATTTTGCCTTGGCTTTGGTTCCCGGCACTGTGAGCTCCAGGAAGTCCCTCGAGGTCCTTACTGTAGGGGTGTGCAGCACGTTGCTCATACCCAGACATGCACCTTGAGTTACAGTTTTACTCTTGGTCTTTTCTTTCACTTCAAAATAGTTGGAGAAGTGGGTGCCAGTGGCTGATGTGGGAGCTGCCCACTGAGACTTCCTTTATGGCTCTATGAAGTCACAAGTTAGCACGGAAAATTTGAAAAATCAAGAAAATCATAAAAAAAGCAGAGTGTCTGAAAAAGTTCCCATAATCCCAAAACTTTGGCCAAGATACATTTTAAAGTTTAATATCTATTTTTAAATGATAAAGTATTAGCTGATTAATTAATCCAGTCAAACAATTTTTACATTATCTGAGTTCCTCTTAATAAAAATTTACGCTGTGTGTGATGGGAATTCGTATTCATTAGCATATTGATCTGACATTCCAGTTAGGTCGCTCCAGTGCCAAGAACTGTCAGATCCTGCCTTTTGATTTTAAACTACAAATATTCTTTGGTAGGTAAGTCATTGGACCCTAGTAACCACGGGAGAACTAGGTCACTGAGGGTACGCACCTCCTGCCTCATGGTCTGCCCAGTGGGACAACCATCAGTGCATGGTTGTGAATAACATGCCAGCGCCACATCAGAACATTCCTTTTGGAAGGCGAGACCCCGACTTCCTCTGCATGGTGCAAATCCTGCTGTCTGCTCAGGTGCCCTGCACGTCGATTTCCAAAACACTTCTGGAAGGTGCGCCAATAACAGGGGTGGTGGGGCGTTTCCTCAAGCTGCTCGGCACTGGGTCTCTGTGCTTGGTTTCTGAATTGTGCTCTGTATCAGCGGATGTTGGCCAGTGTTGAAGGACAGAGAATGTTGGCAAAAAAAAAAAAAAAAAAGGTTGTGATGGTTGGGAAAGCTGGAAAAGGCAGGGAGGGCTTTGGAGGGCAGGGTTGGTCAATGTGGAGGAAAGGTCAACGTGGCCAGAAAGCAGGAACCTGCACAGAGGTGGAGGTGAGAACCAGGGCTGGGGCGTGACCTGGAGGGCCCTGGCCTTTGTACAGGGTGGGTTCTGAGGGAGAGATGCACAATGCTCACAGTCATGGTCAAATCTGGGTGCAATGACTAATAGAGTAGACTGTAAATCAGGGAGACTTAGGGGAAAAAGCATTCAAAGAAATGCTGCTTGGATGGTAATGGAGTAGAAAGTCTGAGTAGCCGAGTCACAGGCTTTGGCCCATCACTAATCTTTGCGTTAACCATGCAAGTCACAGGATTTGTCTCACCTCAGCTTCACTCTTCAGATGACTTAGAAGCTCGCTCCCACTCAGGGGCTAGGACCCATGGGCCTTGCCCTGCAGGGCTGAGGACCAGCTGCTGGTTCCATCTGGGCTATGGGAGAAGCCACACCTTCCCTATGCTAGGGTCTCCATACCCTTGCCAGGTGATTCACCTGAGCCCTGTGGAGACTTGGGAAATTTGCTGGCCTGGTCATTTAAACCCCAACCAACCCTGGAGCCTATCTAAAATGTCGGACTATGTATATTGCCCCATTTGAGTTGCAGCTTTGGTTCATTTCTGAATCATGTTCTGCTTTTGTGACTCCCTGTCAATGCAGAGAGAAAGAGGTGTTTGGCCAAAGGAGAAGATTTCCACGGTTAAGAAAGTTGGAGAAGGGAGTAAAGCATCTGGAGAGGGTAATGGTCTTCTTTCTCCTCCTATGTGTCTCCATCCAGCTGCCTGGGAAAGAATCCAAAGAAGAACAGGAAGGAAAACCGAGGAGTGAAAAGGAAACGGTGAGCAGAACTGTCAGGCGTTTTTCCTGGGTTCACTCCCAGAGTCTCTGTCCACGGGACCCCTCAGAGCCAGGGAGCTGCCGAGCCTTGAGATCACCTCTGCCCTGGGAGCAGGTTAGGTGGCACCTGTCAGCCAGAGAGGTGGAGCTAGTACACATCTTGCTTCTTACTGGCTATTCAAGGAAAGGGAGGAGTCCTGGCCACATGATGCATGCCTGTAGTCCCAGGGACCAGGAAGCTGAGGCAGGAGGGTCACAAGTTCCAGGCCAGCCTGGGCAACTTAGTGAGGTCACTCACACACACACACACACACACACACTCACACACACACACACGCAGGGTTGTTAGCTGGAGTAAAGGATGCTTATTCCCCATTGACCGTTTACAATGGGCTTCTTTCAGCCTATTTCTCATGAAGTAGCCAGGAGAACCTTTGGAAAATATGTCTAGTAACACTCTTTCCTTGATTAAGACCATTAGCTTCCATTGCATCCAGAGTGAAGCCCACACTCCTCACCAGGACCCCCAGCTGCGTAGGACTGGCTCCTGTCCACCTCTCCAGACTCATTCCTCAGCCTCCGCCCTATCCACAGCCTTTAGGGACTCCTGCCTCCATTTTGTGTTCTGCAGCCATCTGGCCCAGCCTCCCCTCAGGCACTGGTGCCCAATCGTTTCTCTTTAAAGCTACTCCTCCACCTCGGGGGGCTGATGGACAGGAGCGCCTCCTGGAGGTGCTCAGTCTCATGCCTCCTCTGAAGGACCTGGCCTGCTGCTCGCGGGGGTGCGTGGGGGGTGGCTGTGCCTCTGCACCCACAGCTTCTGGCACTTCCACAGCCCACTTCCCTCTCCTGGCCCAGATCTCAGCTGAAACTCTGGACTTACTTTGCTTCTTGTGCTTCATCTCCCTTTGCAGACCACTTGCTTTTTTAGGCACCAGCCCTATGTGTCCCACTGTCTGGATGTACCAGTTGTCCCATCCTCAGTGGAAAAAGGAAGACAAGAGTGCACAAACAGCTCGCTGGCCCTCGATATCTGGCCCTGGCTCCCGGGCTCAGAAACACCTGGTGGACTTGATGACCACAGGCTTCTGTATCTCTGCCGTCAGCTTCCTTCCTCATCATGTCATCCTGGGCCTTGGTCTGTCTCTCTGGGGTAGATACTTCCTCCTCCTCATGAGGGGCAGGCTGCTTGCTGGAGGGCAGCTGAGGTTGGCAGCTTGGGCCCTCTCACCGTCTCTCACTGTGACTTTCTCTGCACAGGGTTCCATTGGTATGTGAATCTGCAGAAACAGCAGGGTGGCGGAGCCTGTCCTGTGACACATGCAAGCCTCTGGTCTCAGGCAGCAGTAATGCAGTCTGTGCAGAGTCTGAACCAGGGCTTCTCCTTCAGCCATTTAATTTAGGCATCAATAAGGAATTTAAAGAAGACTTTTGTTTCATAATCAATAGAGCCAGACCTGACTCTGAGACATGGTCATGCATAAAGGCCAGCTCCCAAACACACCTGCAGTCAGTCATTCAGTACCTGAGGCCACCTTCTTCTAGCCCTGCAGTCAGTCAGGGCTGGAGTAAGGTGTGCAGTAGATTTTATCTTCTCCTTTTTCTTGCTAAATAAGTGAAGCCTTCACTTCAGCTGATGCAGCAGTCTTGATTACAATCAGAGGGTAATAAGACATGGAAGGCCTCTTTAGCCTTCCTCACACTGTTGAGGTCAGTAGCAGGAGTCCAGGAATTCTGCTGGCTCTGTGCTGAGGCAGACCAGAGCCCTGTTACTCTCTCTATCCATCACATCTGTGGCCTGTCATCCACCTGCTGGGCCAGAGATAGTATTCTTCCTGGTTAAATTTGCAAATTCGTGCTCCTGAGAGGAGTCTTTCTACGTCTATCTACATCTATCTATGTCTTTCTGTGTAAATTTTGGCTATTATTTTTTTTACCAGAATATCATTAAATTAATTCATAACTTCACTCTTACTTCCAATAAGGACTGTATGAGATCTTTCAATGCCTTTGACTTTAATTTTCATTTGTGGAGCTATAATTCGATAATATTCACCTTTTATGTATATAGTTTAATAAGTTCAGAAAAACATACACAGTCCTGTCACCACCACAATCGAGATACAGTTACCTCCCTTTCCTCTCTCCTCCCGCTCGTCCTCGGTCACCACTTTTGTAATTTCTGTTTTCTTCTTTGCAGGAAGTCATACATCATTGTTTTATCTTTACTGGAGTCTTTTTTTCCCCCTAAATTGTTGCTATTCTAATTATTTCGAACCCCCAATTTTGTGTATCTTTTCAGTCTTTCCTGTTGAGGAATGGAAAGATGAAAGAATATAAACTTAAATAATATTCTGTCTGTGCCACAAGTCTCATTCATGTGTAAAAAGGCGGTCTCAAGAGGTGGAGCAGAGTGAGGCTAGTGAGGCTGGGCGGGGAGTGGCCGGAAGCAGGTGGCAGGACCTGGGATTGCAGTGAGGTAGGAGGGAGACCAACAGTGCCCAGAGAGAGGAGCAGGGGCAGGAGGGACATGGCGTCCGGGTCTGAAGGCTGGACGCATGGGCAGTGGCTGCCCGGATCAGGGAGTTTCCCTTCTTAGTGAAGGAGACGTGCGGGGACCGCTGTGGGTTGGCCGCACTACTCTGAGTACACTAGAAGCTGTCAGTCTGTGCTTGGAACAGGCGAGTGGTGCTGTCTCAGTGAGGCCACTTCTAGGGCACACCAGCCTCCTCTCGTCTCAGGAGTTTGCAGGCTGTGTTCCCAGCGTTCAGTGTTGGGCTACGTTGCCTTTCACTTCTTCTTGGATGTGAGGAGCTCTGGATCCCAAACACCACTCTTACCGTCTCCAACACACCTTTCTTCTTTGCGCCCGGCCCGTGTGGCCTGTGCTTCTGCTGCTGCGTGGGTTTTCTTAGTCCTCCTGGCCACTTGTGTCAGCTGGGAGACAGTCACCTACACTCTCTATGTCCTCGTGTAACGTGGTCCTGCACCACCACCGGAAGTTGGGCCGGTGAGAAGCAGAGCTCAGACCCAAGCATGTCCTTTCCCGGGTGTCTATCAGGAGCGCAAGCGGCAAAAAATGTGCCGGCTGGCGGTGGGTCTGCTGGCCTCAGGGAATTTGAAAATATATTCTGCACCTTTTGTTTCAGATCATAATTTTGAAGTGTACCTGCTACAGAAACTTAGCTCATTACGTATTTCAGACACTCCCCGCCCTCGTCCTCCCTATTCCTCGTTACTGACTGACACAAATGATGCACTGTCTTTTCATTTCAGTTAATTTCACTGTTTCTTTTGCTCTGCCTCACATGGAGTCCAGGTACCTTGGTGTGAAGGGTTCAGAGCAGCCGCAGGAGCCTGTGGCTTTCCATCTGGCCTGTCTGGCTCCTTATTTGAGATGACCAAGGTGGTCTGTGGAGTCATCCTCCAGAGGACTGTTGGTAGGGTGAAGGGAGGTGGAGGAGGAGGAAATGGCTGGCCACTGCCTTCAGCTAGTTCCTCTGGGTGTCTCTGCCCCAGTGTCACAGATCAGTCTGAGTTGGTTCACTGGGGCTGTCACAGAAAGTGCCACAGGCCAGGTGGCACAGGCCACAGACAAGTGGGGTGGCATAAACCACCTCCCCATGGTCCCAGAGGCCTGAAGACTGAGATCAAGGTGTCATTAAGGCTAAACCACAGCTCACTATCCTTGGCTTTTGGGTGGCTACCATCTGTGTCATCTTTCTGTGTCCCAGGGTCTGCTTCTAATAGGGATACCAGGCAAATTGAAAGAGAGACCCTTCACAGGACCCTGTTTGAGCAGAATTTTTACTCTGCAAAGGCCCACAGCGTTCTGATGCCTGTGGACAAAGGGTTCAGCCCTCATATGAAACTTGAGGGGAACACAATTTAGTTCAAAGCACAAGCCAAGAAAATCCAAGCACATTCCTGGGAATTTGGAATTACTGCCACTGTCTGGAACTGACCCCTAGACAAGGATTGCCCTGCTGGATTTAAGTGAGAGTGGAAGCCAACGCTATGTGCCGACCATGCTCACCTGCATTTGGGTGGGTTTGGATTTGTGGCCAGACCCTCAGAACTTGGAGAGCAGCAAACTGAGCTCTCCATTCCCAGCTTCTTTGCAACGTTTCCCAGAGGTTTGCATGTTGCAGACTTCAAATGTGGCTGCACAGTCATGTTCATTCCCTTTTTCATAAAAAAAAACTCACAGGTTATATATTCTCAGAGGAATAACATGTTTGACAGTACACTTTTTCTTTTCTTTCTTGGTACCGGGGATTGAACTCAGGAGCACTTGACCACTAGCCCCATCCCTGGCCCTGTTTTGTATTTTATTTAGAGACAACTCACTGAGTTGCTTAGTGACTCACCATTGCTGAGGCTGGCTTTGAACTTGCGATCCTCCTGCCTCAGCCTCCTGAGCTGCTGGGATTGCAGGTGTGCGCCACTGCACCCGGCAATACACTTTCTTTTTTGGTGATTCTCAGATCATATTTTTATATTCACAGCTGTGTGAGTATCACGCCATTCTCCAGCTCCAGGCTCAAGTGTGTGTGTGTGTGTGTGTGTGTGTGTGTGTGTGTGTGTCTGTCTGTCTGAGGGTGTGGAGGGGCGTGCGCTGGGATTGGCCTCCTTCGGCTGGCTGCTCTAGAGCACTTCTTCCTTTGCCCCACCCACCCCCATCTCTGCACCTCTCTTCTATGAGCACTGGCTGCCTCTGAGGTGAAGATCAGCACAGGTAGTGCCTCGGCTGCCTCCATACTTCCTCTTAGATTTAGGGGGCTGGGTGGAAAGGGAATAAAGGTGATGTGCTGGCAGCCCATCGTCCCCAGGCCTTCTCTCGGTGTCCCCGTGAGGACAACCTCCACTTCTCTCACTGCCGGCCCACACTTTCTAATGTGTGGCGCTGTAAGTCTGTGAGAATTTGTGGGGCCTCTCAGCACCTTTAGGATTTGCAGCCCCATCATGAAGAGCAGAGAGGTAAATGGCCAGTCTCCCTGGAGTTGTCCTCATTGCCCCCGCTTACGTGTGTTCTCCCTGTGTGTGGCAATGTGTGGTGTGGTGATGGTAAGTCCTGGGACTCCCAGCTGGGGCACTCTCTGGTTCCCGCCCTTTCCTGGAATCCCCCACTTTTCTGAGGGCTGGGGGGACAGGCTCCTAACTGCACTGCCTCCGTGAAGGGCGTGGGAGGATCAGAGGAGACCCGAGGCTCTTCACTATCTCTTTCCTTGCAGGCAGGAAGTGGCCATGGTTGAAGGAGAGACTCAAGGTCAAGATAAGAATGGTAAGTCATTGCTTTCTAAGGTCTTTGATAGCAGGGAGGTAAACCTAATCATCCAGGGTATGGATGGTCCCTTGGTGTTGGAGGCAGCTGTTCAAAATCTTGCCTTCTCAAAACCAGACCTCACTATTCTTCGAATCACAGTAATATTTGTGCTTGATTTATTTTGAGCAACACTTCATAAACTTACTTAGAAGGTGATTAGCCCAAAACCTATGGATTTTAATATATATGTTATTGTTTTAAAATAGTGCCAGCTTGAATTATGTGTATGTGTGTATATATATATATATATATATATATATATATATATATATATATATATATATATATATATTTGTTTTTAAATAGTGCCAACTGGTGATGAGAAGTATATTTTTCTTTTTTATTTACTCCACCTGCCACACCATTGAGGGTAGTAATTATGTAATTATTCAAAACAAGCAATTAAGAATAACGGTGTTCAGTCCCTGAGGACAGCTATGTTGTAAAGAAAACTCTAGTTTTTTTCTATTCACTCATTTTTTTTCTGAGGTATAACTGGCAAATAAAAATTGTGGGTGATGGTTTGATGTATGTGCACATTGTGATAATGCGTTAAGCCAGCAGAGAGGATCCGGAACATGCCAGCCTGGTCTCCCGCAGTGTCAGCCACAAGCACTGCTGGGGCCCAGAGCTCACTCACTTGCAGCTGGAGCCTGCACTGGGGACAAGCTCTCCCCTCTTCACCTGCAGGACTCCTCCTGCGTCTTGCCTCTGGCCATGGGGAGCTTTGCTCTTCCCACTCCCTACGCCTGGGGCACTGGGCCAGCAGATACCACTGCCACCCCAAGCAGGAATCCCCATGGTCATCACATGGGAAGTGTCACCTGACAGTGATTTCAAGTGCCAGTGTGGTCGTAAGGACCATGGTGCAAAAGCCTTTTGTACCCATGTTTCATGTCACACCTCTGCCAGGTCCAGCTGGTGACCTCAGTCTGGATCCTGATTGCCCTGTCTCTTGCCCCTCTGCTGTGACTCAACACCTCTCTCCTGAAGCTGCTTCCCTCTGAGGTCACACTACCTTGGGACCCTCCCCCACTGCACTGTCCTGGGTCCAATCTGAAATTGTGGTGTTCCTTAGTGGTCCATCCTTCAGTTATTTTATTCACGCCCCCTGCACACACCCCAGTCCTGGGAATTGAACCGGGGGCCTCACACGCTAGGCAAAGCATCTACTGCTAAAATACACCTTGGCACCAAGTTCACACATTTTATTTTAAATATTTATTCTTTAGTTGTAGTTGGACACAATATCTTTATTTTATTTATTTATTTTTATGTGGTGCTGAGAATTGAACCCAGGGCCTCACACATGCTAGGCGAGTGCTCTACTGCTGAGCCATAGCCCAGTCCCCAAGTCCACACATTGCATTGATATTTTTAATGGAACCTCTCACTCTGGGCCTAACTTCAGCTGGTGCATGGCTTACTAAAGGGCTCACCAGATAGTGCACTGCTTTTGGAAAGAGAGCATACAGGCTTGATTTGATGTGTCCATCCTGAAGTAATTCAGGGGATGAAGCCTGAAGAACCTTCCAGAGGGTAGGTCCCTGTTCTTCTTGGGCATCAGGGCTTGAAGTCAGCTAAGGAGCCTGATTCCTCTCTTCCTGGATCTGTCGCCTCTGTCCTCAGGGCTGTGGACCATCAGGAATGTGGAGATGGAAAGGGAAGCCTTCCTGGAAGTCAGATTTTGACCAAAAGATGGAAACTGATGGAGCCTGTGGTGCACACCAGGGAAGTGGATATTAGACATTTGCATGTCTTGCTGGGTCCAGGAAAGAGGCTTCATCTACACTGAGGTTTCCATCTAGTGTTTGTGAAAACTTCGACTCAACCATCTTTGCACAGGTCAAAACAAGGGAAGTTAACAGGGGAGGCAACCGAAGTCATTAATCTCACATCTTTGTATAATCACCTTCCTGGTTACTGCAGGGAGGTCATCCTGCTGCAGGAGAGGCAGGGTGATGCTGCTCCCAGCTGGGCACTGGTGGCTATCTACCCTATGATGTCCAGTCCTGGAGAAATTCACAGGGTATGTTGATGGGCCTTTTCAACCCAGATGAAACAGATCCAGGAACAACTGTATTTGTCCCACTACCCTAAGGAGGGCTTAAGGTGCAAAGCAGACCTTCAAAACAGTTTCCTTGGCCCTTCACTCAGGCCTTGAGTCACAAATTGAAAGCCATGATAATACCATGTCCTATGTTTCCATGCTCTGGAAGAACATGGATCACAAATAGGCCATACTCTCCATTCTTTCTATAATGCCCCATGGGAACAATTGTTTAGGCTGTGAGCTTTCCGATTCAGGTAGGCCTGCTGCCCCAAGTGCTCTGAACTATAAGCTGCTTATGTCCCATTTTTAAATGTTAATGGTATCTGCTGAACCTCTAAACCAAACCAGGTGATAGAACTCAGCCCAGACTCTCAAATCTTTGGGCGTTTCTTCCTTTGAAGCATCCTTCACACCAGCTTCTGCAGCTTGGCTGCACTTGTGTTGAACTGCAGAAAAGATCTTTCAAGGCATACTTGGATAATTGGATTTATTTAAATCAAGTTCAGTTTGCATTTCAAGAAGAAATGCAATACTCATTAGTGTGTATTTCCTGGACTTGGAGAGAGGAAGACCTTCTTTGCCATTTCAGCAGCTACATTCATATGTTCACTTTGAAATGCTCACTCTCCTGCACACTCTCTATATCCAGGTTCTGGTTGGCAGCACCTATGACTATGGGCCCTGAAAAGGTGGGAGGACAGGGAAGGAAAGATGGCAAAGTGAAGCAGCAGGGTGAAACTGGCCCAGCCCTTGATGTCTTGTGTTGCTGGCCTTCAGGGTCGGAGAGGCCACAACCCAGGGACAGGGAAGCTCTGGATGCATCTCCTAGGGAGCCCTTAGGCGGTGGGGCAGCCCCATCAGCCTGTTTTCTGGGCAAGTGGGATGTGGGGGGCCAGATCCCTCCCTCCACTCCTGAGGCTTCTCTGTCTCTCCTGGGTCTGGGGATGAAACCCAGGGCCAGATGTATGCTAGACAAGTGCCCCACCACTGAGCTACACCTGCAACCCTCCTGGGTTTTTATGTGGGCTCTTAGGCTGGATCTAGGAATCAAATTAATATGAAGTCAACACAAGAGAATAGCATAGAAGTCTCACAAATTTTACACGTAGAGACCTTCACCAAAAAGTGGAGTTGAAGAATAACCAAAGCAAGATGGTTTTGTGCTTTTTAGACAAATAGCAATGCATTTGTGGAGGAACAACAAGACAGATGGAGCTCTGGACTGTGGTAGCACATTCTAGGGATGTTACCTGGATGCATGTTTGGAGGGTGAATGGAACAGGGCCTCTGTGAGCATGTTATTCTCCTTCAGTGTGGCCCCATTACCAGGCTCTGGTCATTTTGGCTCTTGTCCCACCCTAGCACAAGGATGATACCCTCTTCAAAAGAATCTGTCAGGCTTGCTGCAGAGGGAAAGTCAGGCCAAACAGCCCTTTCCACAGGTATCGCTCCTCGTGAATTTAGCTTAAAATAACCAATTTATAATTTTTGCATATTTTGAGATGGTGCATCCTTAACTCCTTCAAAACCAACTTTGTGGCCTTTGAATATGAAAGTTATACAATTGTTCCTCAATATTGTAAGAATTTCAGCACCAACAGCAACACTTCACCTAATAGTATGATTTCTTCATGCCATTCAGACTTGTCTCTAGAACTGCACATAGGCTACGTAACTTCCTCAGCCTATGATCATAAAACAGGAGAGAACTGAAACATACTTATCTAGCTAAACAATCACATATGGCTACATTGACAAGGGTACATGATTAAATGAACGTATGTAGGTAGCACTCCTTATTTGAAATCAATGCTTTGGACATGACTTTTTATTTGTGAAGAACAATTAGCTATTAGAAATTCTTAGCTTATCAGTATGGAGAATCCTTGGAAAACTGGGAATGGAGCCACCATTTGACCCAGCTACCCACTCCTCGATCTATACCCAAAGGACTTAAAAACAGCATACTATAGGGACACAGCCACATCAATGTTTATAGCAGCACAATTCACAATTGCTAAACTGTGGAACCAACCTAGATGCCCTTCACTAGATGAATGGACAAAAAAAATGTGGTATAGATACACAATGGAATATTACTCAGCTTTAAAAGATAATAAAATCATGGCATTTGCAGGTAAATGACATTTGCAACTAAGAGAAATTAGAAAATCCCGAAAACAAATGCTGAATGATTTCTTTGATTTAAGGATGCTGATTCATAATATGCTGCAAAGGGTGGGGGATGGGAGAATTAAATGAACTCTAGATAGGGCAAAGGGGAAAAGGGGAGGGAAAGGGACATAGGGGTAGGAAAGACGGTGGAATGCGATGATCATCATTACCCTAAGTACATGTAAGAAGACACAAAGGACGTGACTCTACTTTATGTACAACCAGATATATGAAAAATTGTACTGTATATGTATAATATGAATTATAATGCATTCTATTGTCATATATAAAAAAAATTAAAAAATTTAAAAAGAAATTCTTAGCTTATTTTGTTCAACAGAGTCTATTCAATTTGCTTAATATGCCCAGTAATTGGTAAGATTAGCTGTCAAACATATTAGATTGTAGGTTTCAGAATCAGTCACTTTTATTCTTATGAATTGGGATAGTTGCTTTATTCAGTATTTGTTGAATTCCCTAGTTGGAGCTTGTTTATTAAAAAAAAAAATGGATAGTAGTGGATGCCAAGTTACTACAAGTTGAATTCAATTTCCTTGTATACAAATTACTTCAGGTTCACAGACAGAATCAACCTGAAGGGTATATTTGTATTTAATTTGGAATAGTTACTCTTGCTATTGTGTATCTATCTATCTCTTACATGACTTTTCCTCTTTAAGAATCATGCTTGTCCTGTGGTACTCTTATAGAGTTTATGTCTTACATTCACAGCCTCGTGGCTTCTTCTTTATGCTCTGTACTTCATTGCCTTGGTGTTTGTGGACTTTATATTACCAATGTCCATCTCGGTCAGCAGACTTGGTGTGTGCCAGTTGCATAGAATGCAGGATGGCCTGCCTCTCCATCTTGCCATTCAGGGGAAGTCTGGGCTTGCAGGGGAGTCAGAAGTGTGGGGGACCAGGCTCTGCAGTTTCTCCACCAGCTCTACCTACACTTCTGCTACTGTGGTGGTGGCCCAAAAGTCTCACATTCTTTTCCTTTTGTTTTTTTATCCTCTAGGTAAAGAATTTCTATCCACTTCTAATCAGGTAATTAAAAATCATCAGGATGAACCCCAAATTAAGTTTCATTTAATTTTTCTGATAAATGTTAAAATACAGATGATCTTATTCAAGTACTTGCAATTTCTGAGTGGACTTAGATAAATCTTTTCAATTTTAAATCATTTAATTGGTAATTAAATTAATGGACAAATGGAAGGAAATAAAAACTTGAAAATTTTAACTGATTTAGAAGATTAGAAAGTTATTGTTATAGTCCAATTTTCTCTGAGACTTAATGTTTTAATTTTTAAAGCTCCTAAAACAAAACAGGTGGAATCAGAGAGACTTGCACTTCCGATCTGGACACCATAGACCGTTTCTGTGTAGCGTCCACATCTCTGCCTATCTCTGTACCCAGGAATTAGCATTCATGCTTGTGAACATGATAGAAACCAATAATGTGGACAAAGTTTTTCCTTTTAAAACTACATCACAGGGCTGGGGATGTGGCTCAAGCGGTAGCGCGCTCGCCTGGCATGCGTGCGGCCCGGGTTCGATCCTCAGCACCACATACCAACAAAGATGTTGTGTCCGCCAAGAACTAAAAAATAAATATTAAAAATTCTCTTCTCTCTCTCTCTCTCTCTCTCTCTCTCTCTCTCTCTCTCTCTCACTCTCTCTTTAAAAAAACAAAACAAAACAAAAAAACTACATCACAAGCATCTCATTGGTTTGATTTGTATATATTAACGTCTGATTTTTTCTTTTCTTTACTATCCATGCAATTGAAAATATGTTGAAATTCTAATTTTATAATTAGAATTTTCTCTTATAAAAAAAACCTCGGGTTAATGATCTGCTCATGGCATCTCAATGTGTGACTGCGAGGGTAATGTCCTTCCCTCCTCCATCACTGGAGAGGGGCAGGCACAGACCCGGCAGTGCCTTGGGGCACGGTGCCTGCTAGGGCAGGTCCCCGATGCCCCTGGGAGCGGGCCTGGGGGTCCCGGGGTGAGAACCCTGGGGCGACTGTGCGTGTGTGACCCAGGCCTGTGGTTTCCCGGTGCAGGAACCGGGCTCGGAGGAGGTGTGCTACACAGTCATCAGCCACCCGCCCCTGCGCCGGCTCTCGCTGAGCTCCAACGACGATGGCTACGAGAACATCGACCGCGCCTCGCGGCGCCCGGGGCGGTCCAGGGGCTCCCAGGAAACGGAGTACGCGCTGCTGAGGACCTCCACTGCCAGCCCCATGGCCAGCACCCTGGAGCACGACTACGAGCTCGTGCTTCCGTGCTAGAGCCCGCTGCCGCCCCCAGCGAGGCCCGCGGGGCCAGGTCCGCTGCGGGTCTCTGCGCTGCCCGGGCGGCTTGTGCGCGGCGCCCCTGTGACTTGGGTGGGGTCACCTGGTCGCAGCGGCGGCGGCGCGGAGCGTGCACACTCTGCCTGCCAAGCCGGAGGTCGCCCAGGGTGGTACCTCCAGCACCGCGGTGCCCCGGCAGGTCCTCGCAGCTCAGGTCCTGTCATTTCTCCAGTTGCTGGCGCGGAACCTCCACTTGTACCTGCTCATTTGGACCTGTCGTCTGCTTAATAAACTCTCAGACCCAAGACCGAGGGCGGACTCTGCCGACCTGACACTGACTGACCCTGCTTTTGTCTTCTCCGGTCTTTCTCAGAGGAGGGACGCAAGTGTCCCAGAGAGAAAGGACAAAGGATTCGGACGTGGTTGCTCGTTAGTCCAACCGTAAAGATGAGGATTCTTTTCAAAGATTAGGAAAAAATGAAAACAAACAAAAACTTCACGGGGAAGTCCCTGTGCTTATTTACGGCTTTGCTCACACTCACTGCTACGAGAGGCTGGTTTTAACTCCTGCATTCCCGGTGAACCTCAGGAGTGAGCTAGCCTCTGATGACCGCCCTTCCAGAGAAGTTGCAGACTGGAGCCCACAGTGTCTCCCACAGCCACAGGGTCCCCCCTTCCCACCCCATGAGCACTCACGCAGGACTCCAGCCACGCTCTGCCTGTCCTACTTGTTGCATGCAGATTTTGACTAGTTTTGTGCCTCTTGGTGGTGATGTTGATGTCTGAAAGAACTTAATGGAAATCGAGTAACTGCAGCACCGGCATCCTGTTGGTCTAGTAAAAAATCAGACCACATTATGGAACTGACAAAGTTATTTACTCCCTGTATGTCTCTGTCCTTATTCCTAATGTATAATAAGCCTGGCGTTGAAGGTGAGATTGAGAGGCTGTGGTAGGGCTTGGTGGGCAGCTGGGGACTGGAAGGAGGGTGACTTCAGAGTTGGGGACAGGGAAGCCCAGGAAGTCGTGTGCTAAGTCCTTGGTCATGCTAAGTCTTACCTGTTCATCTGTTAGTGGACCTGTTGACAAGCAGGGTTTATAATTTTGATGAGGTTAGAATTATGAATCATTTTAATATTTTGCTTTCTGTGTCCTAACTGACCATTTTAGGCTCCCAAGTTATGAGCATGTTCTCCTGTGATCTTGTGTTAAGCTTTGTGGTTTCAGCTTTTCCAATTAGAATCCTGATGAATCTCAGATCAATTCTGTTCACAGTGTAGTGTCATGAAATTATATTCTCAGATTACACTGAAATGTAACCATCTGTTTTAATATTCTCTTCTCTGCATTAGATCCACTGTATCACTGTTAAACAGATGATTGCTCACTGTTCATGGTTACATTGTCACCAAAAAAAGTGGGAAATGTTCCTGCAGAGGAGACCTCAGCTCAGGACCAGGGAGGCTCTCCATCCAACTGATTCAGAAGGATTTCAGCACCTGTTAGTCAGAGACAGACTTATTTGGGAAAGTGGATACATATTCAAGGGGGAAATTTGGCCCATCTGGAGAGTGGGTCCCAGGATTCTTCTTCAAAGGAACCTGGATGATTTGTGTGGGAAGGACATCATTCTGGTGACCACAGAGGGTTTATGATGGTCTGGTGTTCTCAGGATCCTCAGACTGATGTGTTCTCTATTACTGTTTGGTAGATAATGCTGGGAAATCCCTTAATTTATAGTTTTATAATTTTCTTAAAATACATTGATAAGGGACAGACAGATGTGACTGGCGGGAAACATGAGGTTAAGGGAATAATTCTACAAAATGGGCCTACTGTGCTGACCCCTGAATACTTTTACTTTCAAAAAACAATTTCCCTGCAGCCCTGCCTGGCCTAAGTGGACAGGATATGTCACATTTCTGTTATCTGCAGAGGAAATGCAGGCCTTGAAATGCTGATAAGAACAACACAGTCACCCTGAAGGGGGAGACTTTTGTGACCCTTACAAAGAACCAGTCAGCTTGGGCCAAAGTGACCTAGAGTAGTCATGACAGTGGGGATTTGAAAGTCTGATATCATCCTGCTGTCGGTCAAAAGTCGGGAGTTTTCTGGATTCTCTGGAAAGTTCCCTGGGAATCCTCCAACAATACTGGAGGGGAGCAGAGGCACACTGTCCCTCTTCTCTCTGAGAGGACCCTCTCTCTCTCTCCCTTGACAGTCCCTTTTCCCATCCCTTGTAATGAACTCATGCCTGCTACTCTGAGTGCCGGGTCTGAGATTAACTTAATCACAAGAATCGAGGTTTGAAGAGAATCTTTGTGCTGCCTCGGTTTCCCAGAAGCTTCACCCTGTAGCTGATTAAGTTACTGGCCTCTTGGGTTCAACTGCATCTCAGGACTCCTCTCCTCCGAGAAGGTCAGCGGTGGGGTGGGGCTGGAGAGTCCCTTCATCCCAGAACCTCTAGGTGGCCCTAAAGCAGGTGGGCCAGAGGGGCATTCTTAGGGGTAACCCAAGGCAGTTCTCCCAGGAAATTCTGTGGGTTTTAAAAGCAGCCTGTGCTTGGAATTGGGGGGAAAATGTATATACTTTTTATTTTACAAAATATAAATATTTACATTAAATGTATTTGTGACAAGTAAGCATTGCAGCCAGCCAAACTACTCTTCCTTCCCCATTTTTTTTTGTCAATTGTGTTAACTTTAAATTTCTACAAGAAAGATTACAACTTTTTTCATATTTGCATATTCTGCTCCGAGAAACCTAAGATGGATTTGTAGAACTAGTGCCAAACTCAGGCTGCACCTCTCCTTGATCAGGACTTTCTTGCTGGCCAAATTGCACTCAGCCCCTTTGAACTCTTTCCCAAAGGGACCGACACTCAGCTTCCATTCCAGTCTCTGCGTTGTCCAAGTTTAGCAAGCAACCTGCTGCGGGCGACCAGGGACACCCTCTGGGCAAGGCACTGTTTGCATCAGGCTCATCATCCTCCACCCCCGGGGGAGGCCTGGCCGCTGCCCTAGCCTGCCTTCAGCAAGAATCCTGTGGAACTGACTTAGTCGGTGTATCTTGGTGTTTCTTCCTAGAAACGCTCCACACTGACCACCCTGCCCCTCTGCTCTAAATTCTCCAGTCCGATATTTATATCTGGATTTGAGCCCAGTCTCTCTCCCCTGCTGCAAAACCCCATTACAGCAGACATCTAGATTCACGTGAGGGAAACAAATGGAGTTCATTACACTGAGTTTTATAATCCACGGAAGAGATCAGGGGATCAGTAATCCTCAAACAGGCAACCCAGACCTCCAGTGTCCGTGGCACCTTCAATAAGACTAGTGAATTGTTAAAGTGACAAGGAAAAGGGAGAAGACTTCAGGCCTCCAGGAACAGCAGGCTGTGGGAAGGCAAATACCTGGCAGATAAGGGAGAGTCGGGCAGCTCTCTCTATAGATTCCTCCTGTGCCACCTCCAGGGGGAAGGTGTCCTTAGTGGTTGGGGCAAGAGGACCCTCATAGCTGGGGCCGTGTCCTGCCCCAGGCAAAGGGGACACAGAGGCCCTTCCTGCACCAGCTCCCTCCCATGGCACTCAGCTTAAAATACTGATGTTGAAGAGACATGCTCTGCTGATCCCCTACGTCAATCCAGTTCTTCTTAATAGTACATTTCAATTTTGTGCAGTCAATCCTAACATTTTTTGATTTACATAAGTGATGCTTGCTAGTGACCTGAAATTTCAGTGTATCAATACATGGTTGTCGATTTGATCTTTAAATCAATAAAAGCTGCCCTATTTTGCCAATTTGGTGTTTTAAAATTGAAATTGTGTTGAATTTTTCTAGTTCAATTCTTTCCTACTCTTTTCCCTCTAGTTCATTCCTGTGTCTGCTTCTTGAATGCAGGTGTTTTCAAGCCCCTCCATGACATTCCTCTGTGGATTAAACATCCACCCTGTGGGAGGCGATGTACTTACTGATCTCAGGTTCATGAGCACTCATTGTGTGCCTACCCTTAAATTCTTCATCTTATTTTTTACCTTTATTTTAACTTTTAAAATTTAAGGTGTCTTTGTTTGTCTTTCTTCTGTCTTTTCCTTCATAAACCATTTTCTTTAACCTTTTAAGTATCCAGTATTTGAGAAGTAATGTGGACTTGCTATCAGTTCAGAATTTTACAAAAATTGTAACTAGGGCTGGGGATGTGGCTCAAGCGGTAGCGCGCTCGCCTGGCATGCGTGCAGCCCGGGTTCTATCCTCAGCACCACATACAAACAAAGATGTTGTGTCCGCCGATAACTAAAAAATAAAATATTAAAAAATTCTCTCTCTCTCTCTTTCTCTCTCTCTCTCTCTCTCCCTCTCTCTCTTAAAAAATTGTAACTATAATAATTAGTTCAGAATTATCATCATTTAGAAATTAAAAATCATATTTTGAAAATTAAAATGATTAGTGCTGTTTAATTTTCTTTCCCCACACTAACCGGGGTTTGATGAAAGACTGTTAGACATTTGGATTATTGTTAATTACTTTATAACATATTGCTTTTTAATTTTTACCTACTTGTGGGGTTCCTTTTGATGGATTCACAAGTGCATGACATAATGTGCTCCATTTCAGTCCCCACACTACCTCCTTTCTTCCCCTCGCTCTGTCGGTCTTCCTTCTGTCAATTTATTTTTAATTGGTGCACTCTATTATCCACAAAGGGAAACTCACTATGATGTAGTCACACATGCACCAGGCACAACTGGGTCAATTTGGTCTCCTTTCCCATCCCTCCTCCCTCCCCCTTTCCCAGGGTCCCCTTCATCACTGGTCTCCCTTCCATGTTCATGAGACCCCTCCCATTTTTGGGGTGGGTAGTGGGGATTGAACTCAGAGTCACTCAAGACCACCGAGGACATCCCCAGCCCTATTTTGCATTTTATTTAGAGACAGGGTCTCACTGAGTAGCTTAGTCCTCGCCCATTGCAGAGGCTGGCTTTGAACCAGCGATCCTCTTGCCTCAGCCTCTGGCACCACTGGGATTACAGGTGTGTGTCACCACGCCTGGCAGCATCATGCGTTTTTAAGAAACATTCTGGTGGTCAGGAGGACCCGCAGGCATGCCCACCACTCCATCTGCTGCCCGCCAGCACCTGCAACTCACCCTGTTCCTGCCTGCTTCAGGATGTTTCCCACCACCTGCCTTCCCCACTACCCTCAACACCTCTCTTGTGCCTCAGGGAAACTACTCCAGGCCTTCTCCCTCACCTTTGTCAATCAACACAAAAAGGTGCTGTGCTGTTTGTTCTAATCTAAAGACCTGGGTGGGGGGGCTGGGTTGTAGCTCAGTGATAGAGCTCTTGCCTAAACCAGTACTGCAAGAAGTGAGTGAATAAGTAAAAATAAGAGACCTCCTGCTGAGTCACTCTGATTGCTCACTCTGGACCCATGTCCCCACATCCATCTGGTGGCAGCAGCACTGCAGAGGCCACAGCTCTTCCCCTGGACCCTCTTTGCCCAGCTGTGGCTAAGGATTCTGGTTTCATTGCTGCCCTGGGGCTCACCTCAATCTTATTTGGGTTTTAAGTCCATTAATATAGAATTGCACACATTCTATACCATTTTAATGGTTGATTAAAGTTGCTAACCGAAAACAAATAATAACATTAAAAATGCTGGCCCTCCTTTCCTTTTGGCAAGCTAGGCAAGCTCTCTACCACAGGGCCCTTGCCCCTAAAAATACTAACACTTGTAAAAACATGAGGGATATATTTATGACCGCTGTATGATCAAAAGACCACAGATTTGAAATTAAAGGTGAAACTAACTCTAAAGGAGCTTCAGATTGTGGGGTGGGGCGGGGAATGCACATGTTCATGGATTTGGAGGATAAGAAGCAGGTGCTCACCCAAGGCTTGGATGGATCCCATTATTGTGTAGATTCATCTGCTGGCAGATAATTACTGTCAGAGATCAGAGTAAGCCAAGTTCAAGGAGACAGCACATAGGAGGAGCACTGGTGATTGGAGGCTGAGCAGCCTCTCCAAGGACAGTGTATGAGTGTGCCTAGGAACTCTAGACCTTCTAAAGGACAGTCCTCTGACCTGGAGGTGAATTGCAGGCACATCCCCTGCATCTTCTTATTTAATTGTTGGCTAAAAGTTACATGTAATACTGGTGGAGATTATTCTTCCCTTACCCATCTCAGTGTGTGGTGAAGTTTAATTTGCCTTAGTTCAGTTGAATATCATCTTCCTTTTGGTCGTGTGGGGAACCACGTGAACCCCAGAGTTTGATATGGAGATTCTTTTAAGCTGAAGAAAGAAGCCTTTTCAGAGTTCTTTGCCTGAAGAAAAGCAGCAAATTCGGGGAAAGGAGGGGCCATCAATTCCATCCCCAGGGCAGGCTGCTCCTAGGGGGAGATCCAGAGAAGACCCCCTATATGCCTGGAGGGGGCGTTGTGGCCAGAAAGCAGGGAGACCCCCACACCTACTCCAGCAAGTGTCGACACCCCTTTACTGTTTCCTCTGTTCTTCTGAAGTCCCCCAAACTTTCCTTAACAAAGGGCCTTAAGTGCCTGCCCACCTCCTTGCTGTGAGGCCTCCAACCAGCCCTCTGTACCAGTAAACCCTGGCTCTCCCTTGGTCTCTCTTTTTAAATTAACTTTGTTTTAGCTGATAGGTAAAACATAAGCATTGCACATGCTGAGGGGGTTGATGCTTCCTACATGGGTGCTTTGTTTGTCTCCCCAGACACCTGACGATTCTTTGTGGTAAAAGCTTTTGAAGTCCTTTCTTCCAGCTGTTTGAGATGCCCAGTGTTCTACTGACATCTACAGTCACCCTGGACTCCTAGTTTCTCCAGCTGCAGCTTAACCACCTTCCCCCTGTCCCCGTCCAGCGCACCCTCTCTCCCCAGCCTCCACATCCTCAACTCTTGCACAGTCAGTGCTCCGAGACAGCACAGGTGAGTGACGGCCAGCTGTAGAAATGCTCTTGGTAGATCTCTCTATCCTCAAACCTGTCTCTAGGTCCATGAACTACACTTTGACAGCGACAAGCCTTGGAGGAGAGCTGTCTCTGGGAGGCAGCGGGCCTGCCTAGGGAGCAACTCTGCAGGTGGTCAGGGTTTAGGCCTCCAGCCGGGCTGCCCCCTCTAGTCAGCTGCTCTACTTCAGGCCCCCCGCCCCCAGCACATTATTTTATTGAGCGTAAACCAAGTGTCTGGACCTACATCAGCCCTCGGGTAAGACATTTTCCATAATGAGAGGGTTATTGGAACAATCAGGAGGGGACCTGAGAGGACTAACCAGTGCTGAGGTTCAGAGCGCATGGCTCCTTCCCTGCACAGCCATGCCAGGTCCCATCTGGAGTCCAATCTGCATGCTGAAAAATACCAGTAGTGTCTGGCTAAATAATAAGACCAGAGCGTCACGCCTGCCTTGCAAGCTCTCTTTCCCTGGGGCTGACGGAGCCCCTGAACTGGGTTGTAACTGCTCCCTTGGGATCCCATGCGCCAGTGACCTTCCACTCCGGCACCCTCTTTATTTCTCTTGGTGACTTCCCCACTCTCTCCTTATTTTAGAGGAAAAGAAGGTCTGTACTTTGTAGAGGCTCACACAGTGGGTGTCCCCTGTGCCTGCTCGCCTGCCCCAGGTGAGGCCTTGGCCCTTGGACCAGTGTCACCCAGTTTCTCTCAATGACAGCCAGTCCTTAAGCCTCCTGCAAAGCGTTCCTCCGAGGGGAAGGCAACCGCTGTTCATGTCTTATTTATAATAAATACATGCTTTTCAATTAAGTGGTCTGTCATTCAAGAAAAATGAGTGCTGAGTGACTGACTGTGGATAGTTCACAGCTGTCACTCTGTCCCCTGTGGTGGAGAGTGCAGAGCATGCTGGGCGCAGCGGTGAACAGAGGCCTGGTGGGGGTTATTTCTCTGGTCCCCTCAAGAAATGGTGGTCCTTGATTTAGACTGTGACTGTGGGTGGGTAAACCATAGACCTTGGGATGCTAAAGACCTTCATGTGATGGCTGAAGCGCAGGGATAGTGACTGTAGCTCTCGGTCTCGATCCAGGTCTTAGCATGTGGTCACCACCCAGGTGGGTCAGAATGGGTCGATTGCAGCATTGCAAAGGCTGCTCCTGTCAGCCTGCTGCAGAGGCAGGGTGGAACCTGCTCTCCCGCTCCCGCCAGGTGACATCTGCCAAGCAGGTTGGGGTGAAGAAGCTGGGGACAGCTGGCTCCCTGGGACATCCACAGAGGTGCTTGCTTGGTCTGCGCAACATGGAGAGGCAACATGCAGCAACAACTGCATGTGTTGAAGACCATCCGTGTGGTCTTCCCTGGCCTCCCTCCAAGCCATGTGTTCCCCTGTGACCAAGCTCTGCTGCCCTCAAGTCCTTTCATGCTCAGGAGTGCCCCTCCCTGAATGCTCAATGCTCTGGCTGAAGCCCATCCTGCAGGAAAACTAACCTAGGGGTTCCTCTGCCCCTGCTCATGTGACGTCGCAGGAAACCAGGTTCTTGTGTTTGATGAAATAAACTTTAAAGTCAAGACACCAAAAGTCATGCAAGAGAGCTTTATTAGAAGTGAAAGTGAAGTACAAGCAAACTGAGGTTGGAGAGAGAGCCTGGGGAGGAGAGAGAGAGAGAGAGAGCTAGAGAGAGGGAGAGATATCTCCAGGCAGAGGACATCAAGGGAGACGATGCTGTCCCCAATTTTACTACTGTTATGTTCACTAGGAGAGCTGGGGACCCCCTTCTGCACTCTTTGCCAATCAGGTGTTCAACTCCTTCACATCGGTCGGTGGTTTTTGATTTTACTTGGTACCTCTCTGGAACTTGGTGGCCATCCTATTTAGGGGAGGGGAGCTTCACCTACAAGTCAATCCCATGATAAGGTGGGCACTAGGGTCAGCAGCTGGTCAGAGTTACCTTAATGTGTCTGCACCACTCAAGGAATCTTCAATCCCAGATAGCTGGAGATGCTTGTAGCCATAATTCCTAGCTTCCCATCAGCCTCAGTGGCCCTGTTAAGAGTTAGTCCTATTAATCCTTTTCTCTTGATGTGATTTCCAATTAGCTCCCCTGTTTCTACCTTCTGCTAACTACCACCCTTTGCTTTCTCATCTATTTTGGAAGTAGTTTAAAGAAGACCCTAAAGTGATTTAAAGGACACTTGTGACCTTGCTTACATTTCCTGGCTCATGGATAGCTACTACCTAACAGGCTCCGTCTGGACGGGGTGAGGAGGAAACTTTTATTGGGCTGAGTTTGTTGAGCCTTGTGCTGACCTGGCTGCCCCCGTAACAACAGAGAAATTTGCTCTGCAAGAGGAGCATGAAATGAGTTGCCTGTTGGAACACCTGCGGGTTATATGTTCTTGGCCACATTCACTGATTTTAAATTTTCTTATCTTTCCCATTTTTATGAATTTCTTCTCCTCTTAGGGTGGTTATTCCACTAATCTGTAGACCCTTGTATCGAACCTTTCATTTGCCCTTTTTGCCTAGGTAGTAGCTTTTTAGAATAGCTCTTTCCATCCCGAGGGTGTGCTTGGTCTATTTTAGCATGCATGGTTGCTGACTGTCTATTTGAGAATGTGAGTCTTTAAGGCCATTTCCTGTTGGCCTGGGCTTGTCCCTGTTTCTTGTTGCTGCATTCATTTGCCTTCAGTGCATTTCTGTGGACCTCACTTGGCTTTCTCCTTCATTCTCGCCTTCATTTCACAGGGTCTCCTCCCATATCTGCCGTTTCCTGGGCACCCAGGTACTGGTGTGAGCCTCCTTGGTCTGGTCAGGAGAGGTACTGCCTGTTTCTAGTGCACACGATTTGGAGAGACATCGGGTCTGGAGGTGTGCTAGAAATTAAAATAAAAGGCATGGTCAGAGGGATTTGCTTCAGATGGACAGCTGGGCAAGACTCTTAGGGGCGAGGTCTAAACACAGGAGGGTGAGAAGACTGTTTGGCACAGGAATAGCAGGAGGTTTGTCCCGATACCAGGGGAATTGAAATGTGAGGGATGTAGAGCACCAGAAGTGAATGCCCAAAATTCCGGTTCAGCAGAGCCCAGGCGGCAGGAGGACAAGTCCTGGGAGCAGGGCCAGTCTCCCAAGGCAGGCGACCTGAAGGGGCTGGGTCTGCTGGGGAACCTGTGAGGCTGGCCACGAGACTGGCAGGGCTTAGTGAGCCCCTGGGTTGTGGCACTGCTGCTGGAGCTCTTGGGGCTGGAGAGTGCTGCCCAGGAGGACACCAGGGACCACTGAAACAGCTCTCTGGCTGTCCTGTGCTTAGGGAGCATTTCCTGGTGGGGCAGGGCACCCAGGGGCAGGGGCCACTGAGCTCTCTGGAGCGTGGAGCCTCCATGCCTCAGTTAGGGTGCCAGCTCCCTAGTGAGATAGGGCTGCTCCGGGACCAGGAGAGGAGCAACCCCCTACTTGCCACAGATGTGCCTTGGGCACAGGGGCCATCAGGGCTGCATTTTTCATGGACAGAATGACTTCAAGATTAAAAAGCCACTGCAGAGTCTGGAAGGAGACATCTGGGCTGTGTTTCCCGGGTGCCTTCCTGCTCAGGGCTGGTGGAGGTGAGGGAACCGGATGGAACCTGCCTTGTTACGTCCAGGCTTTCTGACCACAGGACTCCTTTATGGTAAGCAGCAGCTTCCCTTGTGAGCCATACATTCAATGATAATAGGTAAGTTGTGAGGTCAGAATGGTGGCTACTGGGGGCAATAGGGGCAGGGAGGGTGGGTGGGGCAGGCTGGTCAACACCCACTAGGTTGCAGGGAGATGGGGGTGAGTTCTGGTGAGCTGCTGCCACAGGTGCCCAGAGAACAAAGACACAGCGGACATTTAGGAACCCAGGAGGAATGGTTTGGAATGTTCTCCATAAATAAGTGACAGATGTTTGAGGAGGTAGTTACGTTTAATTGGACTTAAACACACAGAGTGTCCATGTGTCAAAACACCAGCTTCCCCGTCAACACATACGACTTTCATGTTTTTGCATATTAGGTACAATTCATGTACATGTCAGCAGGTTTCAGGGCGAGTTAGGAGATATTTCCATGGCAACACGTAGGTGTATAGCCCGAGAGCTCAAGGATTGCACCTGGTCAGCTCCACGCCCAGGGTCCATCCCTCAAGGGAGAGGAGCGCTTCCTGCCTGGGTCCTGAGCCCACCCTGCCCTCCATGCTGCACTTCTGGAAAACAGCCTGGAGCAGGCCTTCTCAATGGCCACAGGAGGCCACATCCCTGGACCCCAGAGCTGCAGAGAGGGTTTGCTGCTCTTCCCATGGTGGCACTTTATCCCTCTCGCCATTTCTCAGTGCCACTGTGGTCCTCAATTATTGAGCCCGTGGCTGAGCTTTCTGTGCCTTCCCACTCAGCCTCCCTCCCCTTCTTGCTCCAAGGCAGAGGGTCCAGAAGCTTCCCCCTGAAGCAGGACTTGCTGCGGTGTCTGGTGACGCTGAGCACCCTCTGCACCATGGCAAAGCCCCTGTTCAGATGTTAGATATCGGGGCACCCCAGGAACAATGCAGCCTCGGGAGCGCAGAGCTGCAGCTCAAAGCAGGACAGATGGCTTAGGGGAAGCAGAGCAGCAAGGAGGACATGAGAGGACAAGGGTGATTAAGAGGACGAGAGGTGGCATCCCCCAGCCACCATGTGCCCACTTATTTCCTTCACCAGGAGGTGTGTGTGGCATGGAGCACTTTGGAACGCCAGCCCTGGGCCCCAACTCCACTCTGCCTCAGAGCCTCCCTGGGCGGGCAGCCTCCACCCTGGGGCCTCCTCCTCTGTGACCACAGGAAAGCGAGTCCTGCTCGTCTCCCTGTGGAGACAGACAGGTGTGTAAGTCGTGTCCTCTAGGGCAGCCTGGCGCCCAGGGTCCTCCGCGAGTGTCCCCTCAGGTCCCTGGCAGATCCTGGCTCTGCTGGCATGGTGTTCATATGCTCTGACATCAATAGCAAACCTTTCACTCCTCTTGGCAGCACACCTTGGATGCACAGAAAACAGAATGCTGTCTTCATTTACCTCCCTTTTTGTTTTTGGTATTGGGGATTGCACCCAGGGATGCTTTGCCAGTATGTCACATTCCCAGCCCTTTTTTATTTTTTACTTTGAGACAGACTCTCACTAACTTGCCCAAGGCCTTGTTAAGTTGCTAAGGCTGGTTTGAACTTGGGATCCTCCTTCCTCACCTCCCCAGTAGCTGAAATAATAGGCGTATGCCACCATGTTGGGGTTATCTATAGATACTGACTTCCAAGGACATGATATCCTCTCACAAGCTAGGTGAGTGGGCCTGTGACACCCTGAGGGAAGGTTCTTTATACTTCACTATTCACCTTGTGGGTCCCTGGGCTAGGGTTAGTGCTGCTGCTCTCTCCCCATCCATGCAGCACGAGCAGGCAACTGAGAAGGGTTTCTTGTTGTTGTTGTTGTTGTTTTTAATTTTACTTTACTCTGACAAGATTCTTGACAGCAACACACACAGCTTTCTTATTTCATATTCTTGGCTGGGCTGGGCTCTGTTGGTAGAGTGCTTGCCTGGCTCACATGGAGCACACGACTCATAATGAATAGAGAGTCAGTGGCCAACTCATTAAGACACCCCTTATGTCCAGCTTGAGGGCTGGCCACGGCGTGCGTCCAACAGAGGTTGATGGATGAATTAACTGAAATAATGTCTAGTGAGAGACAAATTCCAGTGTTTCATCCAATCTGTCTGTCTGTCTTCATCCGACTTCAGAGTGTGCAGTTAAACATAGGGAAACCTGTCTTTCAGGTGTTTGTGGTTGGAGCAGCACATGGGATTAAACAGCTCTCTATTCACATCTATGGGATGGGAGCCATGAGGTGAGTGCTGAGATGCCCTTTCTGTTTTTGTTGTAGTGTGTGCAGACATACACTTAGTTGTCTTTATGCTTCTGTCTTAAGCACCTGACCTCAGGCCCTGTGGCGTGGTCACTGTCATGTCCGTCCTCTGCAGTAGCACTGTGTTCAACGTGGTTGGTAAGCAGTCCAAGAAGTGCCTTTGTGCATAAGCCTTTAAGCTTGCCCTGCCTACGGTAGGTGGGGCATGCATTCCTTCTGTGAAACAGCAGGGCTTCCACGTGGTGCTCAGGGAGCTCTAGGGGTGCATGTTTTGCATGTCTGTCCAGCTGCTCGCTGCATGTGTTACAGCATGGTCACCACATCTGCCCAGTGAAACAGCATGGTGCTCCATAAGCACTTTGACTTAGCAAATGCTTTTGGAGAATGTGGTAGACGTTAATAGCATAAAGATAAATAAGTCATTAGATTCCTGACACTCTGATACTAGCAATGCATAAATATAAAATATCGTAGAACTAGTTGGAAATGTGATCTCTCTAAAGATTTCCTGTCTTTTGGGTCAAGTCTTAGAGGACTTATAGAGATGCCTAGGTGGGTTCAGTGAGGGAACACCATGCAGCCGTGGTGGGAGGGGCAATGGAGCCATACTCAATGTTTGGGGAGCAGGAAGTGGCTCTGATTGTCTGGGGCTTCCTGTTGCAGCTTGCAGGTGAGGCTCCAGGGGACAGTAAGGTGCCCTCGAGCATGCGAAGGCCATGTGAGCTGGCAGTAGTGCCCATAGGCACAGCAATCACTGTTCACTGGCACACATTTGTCCCTCCACAGGGCTGGTATCATGCACCTCGTCCCCATGGACAGCTCTGCTCCTCTCTAGGTCCCAGCTGAGCCAGCCAGGGCACCTCATGCAGTGACATGTTCAGGAACACAACTAAAATGCAGAAAGCGGGTCATACCTGGAGCCTGTTCTCTTACCAGATTGTCCACCATGCTCTGGAGACGTTCTTGTAGGCAGTAAGGGATGAGGAGGTGACTTCAGTGGCATCCTGGTGGCAGGACACCAGGTGCAGGCCCATTCTAATAAATAGCATGAAAGAGAAGCTTTGAAAACCTGAGCTGAGATAGCAAACCTGCTCATTCAGGGAAAGACACCGTCAGCCAGTCTTTCATCCTGAGCAGGATGGTGTGAGTGAACAACTTCAGGGTGGACACAGGTCTCGGGGAGTCACTCCTCAGCTGCATCTGGAGAAGAGCAAGATCAGGTTGTTCATGAGTCTGCAGATGTCCGGGCCTCGGTGCCTGTGAAGGGCAGTGGCCATAGTCAGTAGGCTCCCCCGGGTGCTGTGGAACTGCCCGTCATCCAGAGTCCCTGTGCTTCACGTGTTCACAGGGCGCTCAGCCAGGCATGCGCAGCCAGTGGCTGGCGTTAAGGTGGGTGCCAGGAGACAGGAGCCAGGTCCCTATTACAAGAAGAGCATCAACTATGTGGACTCTCTTCTTGGAGTTTTCAGACATGGTCAGCACGGTCCTCAGCATCCCTGGTTGAGATTAAAAAGACAGAGGCTGTTTTTAACTGTTCAATCTCTTGGTTTCTTCTGTTATTTGGTCAAGTCCACTGCCGGCAGGTGAGCCTTCATGAGTCAACCTCTGCCGAGTTCCCTGCCTTCTGGTCATACTGCACTCACTCCCTTTCAAGTGTGTGACATCGACATTGTCCACTGTCCCATGAGCCCCACACATCGATTCTGGGTCAGGGTACTTGAAGTTTTAAATTCTCTTACATTGTGCAAACATTTATCTTAAGAAGGAAATTTTGAACTGAACTAAAACCCCTCAACAAGGGCTATGCTATCCAGATAATGTGTACTGATGTCTTTGGTCCTGGAAGAACTGATTTCAGTTCACCCTGGACATGCCGTGTTCTGAAGCATAGACGGTATGTGCAGTAGCTGCTCCCCACATTTGGCTCCTTTTCCCTCTGGCTCTGACCATGTTCCCTCTCCATTTCCATTCTCAGGCTGGGCTGCCCTCCTTCTGGACTCCTCGGGAGCAGCATGTGACCACACCTGGATTTGTCCTGAGCAGCCCCGCTGCATTCCCACCGTGCTTGGGGCTCTCCCGGACACCTGCTGGCTGCTCTGTGCCTTTGGTACCTTGGGAATAACCATATTTCTAGAGTGCTTGCAGTTCCCACAGTTCCTATAAAATTCTAATATGTTTACACTAAAAAAATCCATGTTGTTAAAAACTGGGGCAAACTCGTTCTCAAATGACGCTGACTTTCATGTGATCCTCGAGCTACGTGGGACACCTGTGGGTCTCAGACCAGGTTCCACCTTCGGGGCATAATAAGAGTCTCCCACTCTGGTGCTCTCTGCCTGCCACATGTGTCCAAAGTCTTAGTTCCCAGAATGTAACTTTTAATTGTCAAGGACTTGGCAGGATGGAGATCTTGGACCTCTCTGACGAGGGGTTCAGGTCAGTGGTTATTCAAGGGAAAGCAGGTGCTCCTGTTCTGAATATAATAAAGCAAAAATTCATAGCTATTTAAAAGCTTTAAGTTAAATTCACATTTTCCCTGACACCATAATAATCCTAGGTGCTAAGGGGCAGCACCGGGTGTTCCAGGAAACATTTGCTTCTCTGAGCCAGCTGAAGTGTCATCAGAGTAGATGAAGGACTAGGGACAGGGGTGTGGATTCCTTAGCACAGCCCTGTGCAGGGGCAGTTGGCCCTGGAGGGTGCGCAGTGCCACAGCCCCCCATGTTGTTGTGCCCGACCTCAGTCATAGCTGCCTGCAGCCATGGGCCGATTCCTGGGGGATTTGCCCGCGTGGCCATCTCCCCGAGGACCCCTTCGTGGTGTTCCACGGCTGTGTGTGAGCCTTGGGAGATGCCCAGTTTGCTGGTGTCTCACACAGTCCCCTAAGTGATGGCAGAGACCATGACTGAGGGTATTTTTCCAGGACTGTGACCTGGAGTCTCTGGTTTGGACTGTGTTGGTGTGCCTTGCGCACACTTGGCAGTGTCGTACCACGGAGTTCGTCCCCAGCCCTCTCTTTTCTTTTTCCCTTCCTTCCTTCCTTCCTTCCTTCCTTCCTTCCTTCCTTCCTTCCTTCCTTCCTTCCTTCCTTCCTTTCTTTTCTTTTCTTTCAACAGGGTCTGCTGAGGCTGGCCTTGAACTGGCAATCCTGCCTCAGCCCCCTTAGGCTGGGATTGCAGGTGCACTGCCATGCCCAGCTTTGTTTGAGTTTCTGTAGAAGAAAGATAGTGATTGTCTAAGCCTTCCAGGGACCCATGCTGTGTTAACAGGTGCTCCTCCTCTCTCCCAAGTGAGCTGTGCCTCCCTGAGGCTGCCACTCTGCTGCTCACTTTCTCCTGATGTCCCCCCCGACCCCACTCTTCATCTTTCTTGGAAGAAGCCTCTTCCTGCAGCTCAGCAGTGGCCCCTCTCTGAGCTACTGCAGAGAGTCAGCCTGAGAAGCAGCTTCTAGCCAGAGCAACACCTCTTACTCCTAACTAGGGGCCATGCTCCACCTGGGGGTCCGACTCCTGGACTCCTGGGAGAAGGCCTCAGTCCCAACATGGTCTCCAGGGGCCAGCACTGGAGCCTGGCTCCCTGGAGGGCACGCTCGCTGCTGCCTTCTGGGAACACCTGGTCTGCTTTCCACTCTGTCCTCTCTAGCAGTTCCCATGCCCCGGGCACCACCTGGGAAGGTCTGTTTATACCCACTCCTTGCAGGTGGCTGGAGACACTGCCAGAGCGGTTGCTCCTGAGCCAGAGGTTGGCAGCCAGGGCCAATCACAGTGGCCAGGTGTGATTTAGCAGATGCAAGCAGTGAACTGTTTCCCAATGCTCCTCCTCAGGAATGATGGTGTCACCCCTGCTCCCCCTCCCTGTGCTGATCACCTTCAAGACAATTAAAAGGCTTGCTTTGCCCCCTCCTGTCATTTCCCCATCCCATGCCCCCTCACGCTGCAGCCCAGAATTGCTCTCTGAGGGAAAAGGCATTGAGTTCAGTTGAAGAGCTTTCTGGTTAAAGGCAAAACTAGTTAGTTAGCCTTTGGCCTAGAGTTCTCTCTCTTTGGCTTGGAAGAGACAGCTGTGTTCAGGATTTCTTTTCTTTGAAGAAGCCTTCATATTTATGTTCTGTTGTTGGATTCTGGAAGTGAAAAGAGTCAAACAGAGAAGAGTGATGGGTGAATGGCTCAGGGCAGGGTTGGCATCTCAAGAGAATCTGCGAGCTCCGTGTGGCCTGCACCCGGTACCCGCCCTGCAGCCGCAGTGATGTGCAGGGTGCTCGGCAAGAACAAGACCAACCTCTGAACCAGGTAGGGTATGGGAGCTTGTGTCTGGTGTTGACTCACATGGCCTCTTTGGTGGTGAGAGCTGAGAGGGACGATGGTCATGTCACTGCAGCCTGAGTGTCAGGAAGGGCCCGTCTGAGCAGCTGGAGGGGCCAGGAGCAGGGGTGGTGTGAGGAGCTGGCTCATCTAGCCCTTCAGTGAGGGCTGTCCGTGGTGTGTTCCAGTCAGGCAGGACAGCGATGCTGGCAAGGTTTCAGGACAGACCCCACCCCCACCTTGTCATCACCTTGTCATTTCTGAGGGTGGGAAATAATCAGCCATGGGATTCAGAGAACTGCATCTTCCAGAAGAGTTCCGGAGGACACCCTCCGTGGACTGCCCAGACTCTGTGAACTCCTCCAGGGCAAATAGGTCCTTCTAGCTGCCAGTTTAGAAGGTCTGTGCCCAATGGTGTCTGGCCCAGGCTGCGTGTGTGTGAGGTCCAGGGAGAGCAGGTCGAGCAGAAGGAGAGGCAGAAGTTCAGGGAGGTGGCCCCCATGGAGGCTGGTGGGGAACCTGTTGGACCTTGGCAGAGACTGCCTGCACTGGAGGAGGGGCAGTTGACTGCAGGATTCACCGGGCTCAGCAAGGTGAGGCAGTCCTTTCCAAGACCTCTCTGTATGTTAGGGACACCGAGCTTTGACTCCCAAAGTGTTTCTTTTGAATTTCAAAATTTCATTTCATTAAAACTTTCTACTTTAAGCTCTTTGTATATCCTAGAGATCCATCCTTTGTCAGAAGAGCAGCTAGCCAAGACTTTCCCCTGGGTGCTCTCTCTTCACTAATAATGGTCTGATGGGAAGAGGCTTTGTAACCCAAGGCTATCCCAAGTTCCCGAGCTTGGGGGTCCTACTGACAAAGCCGTTGCCTCCAAGCTGAGAGCTGACCCTACATTTTCTCCTAGGAGTTTCTAGCTTCTGGTCTGATTCCCAGGTCTTTGATCCATTTTCAGGATCAAAGTGCAGGATGGGAGGTAAGGTCGAGTCCCATCCTTCTACACCTGGGTAACCAGATCCCCAGCACCAGTGGGCACAGGGGCTGTCTTTTCTCCAGGGCATGTTTGGGCACTTTGTCAAGGATAGGTTGACAGTATTTGTTAGCGCAGAAAAAGACCTGGACGAACAAAAACTTCACACATCAGCCAAAAGCCTTTATTCAGAAATGGTTCTAATGGACCCACTTTATTTATGGTTCTTTATTCATGGTCCTGATGGACCCACTCTCCTGATGGAAAATGAGCCACTGAATAAAGAAGGGGACTGGGCTTATATAGGTGACTTAATTAATGCCAGAGCGTGTCTCATGGAGGGTCTGGGGTCAGCGGTCAGTGGCCCAGATGGAGGGTCTGGCATCAAAGGCCAGTATTATCTCCTCCCCCTGGGGCCTCACTGTACTGTCACTGAGAAGGACTTATGTGTGGAAGGGTAGATAGTTGGGCTTCTTCCTAGGGACTGTGGTCTAGTCCTGGAAGGCTCTGTCCTCCCCAGGGCTCATCTTGTCCCTGGGAGATGTACTGGAGAGGATGGATGTCCCCAGTGAGTGGCTTCCTTTCCCTCCGTTTCCCCAGGCCTTACTATGTTGGGTTTGTCACTTTCCACATCTCATGGGGTCTAAGTGGCTGGGCTCTGGGTCTTCTGGCCTACGGGTCTGTTTTTATACCAGGGCCATGAAGTTTACTGTAAGGAATGTAATGATGACGTGTTGCAGCCCAGGTTTCTTAGCTTTGCAACCAAAGCACAGAGTGTTACCAGTACGCTGTTGGTCTTGTATGCCAGCCTCCGTCTGAGGCAGGAGCCTAAAACTGTTCCTGAAACATCCTCAAAATTACTACTGCAATTGCTAATTCTGTGTTATCATTTCTAATGTGCTATTGGATACCCAACCCCATATTTTATTAGGAATTTCACAAACCATAATTTATGTTGGCTTTTGTAAATTTTTAATTTTAGATGTTTTTATCCAAGAATTCTTTTCTGATAGTTTTCCAATAATTTTTTCTTAATTATCTTACTTTGTTGAGCAGGAGTCCCAAACTGCGAATACTCTGGCTGTTGGATAGGTTTCTTTTGAATTATATATTTTAATACTCTCTTCAAATTTGGGCATGAAACTTTTTTTTTAGTGATCTGGTTTTATGAACACAAGCTAGAGAGAACACGGTCCACACTCCGGTGCTGCCTATGAGTGGACTTTTATTAGGGCCCAACACCCCTTTCACCACAGCCCATGCAGTGCGTGCACTTCCTCGGGCGGGGAGGTGGGGGGAGCAGGATCAGACAATAAGGAGGCTGTGGGCATTTCCATGTTGTGATGGTCAGATTGTGGTGCAGCAGCCAGAAGGGGGTCCTGTTGCCTGATGCCCGGGGTTTCCCTGTTGCCCAGCTGTCATGCTGTGGAGCCCTGCTGACATGCACAGGGTTAGTGCAGCTCAGGTGGGTGGCACAGTCACAGTGTCTCTGAGGTATGACTGGAGCAGCAGGGCCTCTTCTACCAGGGGCGGGGCCTTTGTGCCCTCCTCCCTTGAGAGTCACGTGACCCTCACACCAGTTGACCACACCGCAGTGAACTCGCTTGGGAAGGCTAGAGATGCACACTGCGGGGTAGGGGTGACTTTTCAGCCATCCCTCTGCTGGGCACTCTTGTTGTGTGTGGCTCCCCCTGGCTCTGTGAATTTCACAAACAATTCTGAAGAGCCACATGCCCCTTGTTGAAGGCAACAAGATAAAATTTAAAAAAGCATTAAAAACCAAAACTCTCCTTTGCCAAAGATTTCATAAGAACAAAGGTTCAGGCGTACATACCAGTAAAGAATTCTTTTCTCTGTTTCTGATTTTGCCGCACTGGGGACAGAAGCCTCATGCATGCTGGGCAGTGCTCCACCACTGAGCTCCGACTTCTCTGCTAAGAGGAGTCCTTCTGGTAGCTGTGGCCTGCAGGAAGGACTGGCCGTGGTCAGCAGCGTCCTCCTCCTAGCTGCTTCTGGTGATAGGAATGTCGTTCTGCACCTGTGCCCTGAGCCAGTGCCTACAGTACGAAGGTCCCCAAAGAAGGGAGTCAAAATCACAGAGATGACATGTCCCCAGGAAAACTAGTGTGGGGGCCAGAGGCACCTGGTCTCAAAAGGGAGGCTACAAAATGTGAGAACACACGACCAAGAAGCAAGGACTGAGGGAAGCAGGAGGCGGGGAGTGGCGTGAGGCCAGGAGAGAGCTTCCACCACCCCAGACGGTGTCTTTGCCAGGTCACCCAAGTCTCAGGAGCTGGCTTTTACTTAGTGAAATCAAACCCAGCATCTCTCACCCACGTAAACCTGAATAACTAGTGTCTAGACTTGGACATGACGAAAAACAGACTTTATTCCCCTTATTTGAAAAGTGCTAAAGTAAGACCTGAGGTTCTGTCTTTAGTTGGAATATCTCAGTCTCTACCTTTCTGTAACCAGGAAGACAGTGACGAACAGGAGTAGGCTTAGATAAGTTGGAAAGGTGATCTAGTTTATTCCAGACTTGTAAAACCTTCGAGTTGCCCTCTGCTCTGCTTTGGATGGCAAGACCTGGACAGTCCACCCCACACCATCAGAGGCAGACACCAGGACACAGAGCCCAGCCACCTGCTGCCTGCTTCAAGGGAGCCGCCCATGAGCGCCCTCCTCGGAGGTGGCAGGCACAGGGACCTGGTGGGGCCTGCCGTCTTTCCCAGCTGTGCCTCGGCACCTGTGGGGATGTGGATGCAAAGGGGTGTCAACGAGAGCGGCCCAGCAGGCTTCATCCTGGTGGGATTCTCGGACCACCCTCGGCTGCAGAGGGTTCTATTTGTGACCATCTTGGCCTTGTACCTGCTCACCACCTTGGGGAACTCTGCCATCATCCTGGTTTCCCGCTTGGAGCCCCGACTGCACACACCCATGTACTTCTTCCTCTCCCACCTGTCCCTCCTGGACCTCAGCTTCAGCAGCAGTGTCGTGCCCCAGCTCCTGGTCAACTTGTGGGATCCCTTCAAAACCATCTCCTATGGCGGATTCGTGGCTCAGCTCTGCGTCTCCCTCGCACTGGGGTCCACCGAGTGTGTCCTCCTGGCTGTCATGTCCTACGATCGATATGTTGCCGTGTGCCGTCCCCTCCATTACACTGTCTTGATGCACCCCCGCCTCTGTCACTCCCTGGCGGCTGCCGCATGGCTCAGTGGACTGACCACCACCCTAGTACAGTCCACCCTCACCCTGCGCCTGCCCTTCTGTGGGCATCGCCGCGTGGACCACTTTATCTGTGAGGTCCCCGTGCTCATCAAGCTGGCCTGTGTGGACACCACCTTCAACGAGGCTGAGCTCTTTGTGGCCAGCGTCCTGTTCCTGGTGCTGCCCCTGTCGCTCATCCTGGTGTCCTATGGCCACATCGCCCAGGCCGTGCTGAGGATCAGGTCGGCTGCTGGCAGGCGGAAGGCCTTTGGGACCTGCTCCTCCCACCTGCTGGTGGTCACCATCTTCTATGGGACCATCATCTTCATGTACCTGCAGCCGGCCCGGAGCCGATCCAAGGACCAGGGCAAGTTTGTCTCCCTGTTCTACACAGTGGTGACGCCCGTGCTCAACCCTCTGATTTACACTCTGAGGAATGAGGAGGTTAAAGGGGCACTGAAGAGGGTCCTAGAGAAGGTCCTGGGAGTAAGCTGTACATGATTGTCAAAAAGGTGTACATGCAACACGTGAAGGGCATCTTTTTGTAAACACATTTATCATCTGAAAACAGAACACTTTTGTGTCATTTTCTCTCTAAATTCCCTGGAATTCATGCAGATTCCCAACTTGGCCGCCACTCAGTAGTAGTGTGGCATGAACCCTCAGTGCCCTAGGCTCCGGGGACTTTCTGTGAAGTGCATTATTTGTGAAGCACTTATGAGACTCACTGTAAATCCGTGTTTTGCCAGACTGAGGTGAGCAGGGGCATGTTGGGGATGTCCAGAGCAGCCAGCCCCTTGGTGAAGACACAGCTTCTCTTTGTGCCTTCCCACAGTTGCAGAGGGATGCAGGGCCCATGTGCTTACCGGGATGCTGCTGAGATGGCTGCAGGGTAAAAGGGGTGTGTGTGGGTGTGTGGAGGTGTTGGTGAGCTGTCCTGTGACCAGTCCTTCACTGCCCCAGCAGCTCACCTGCTGAAGGCAGGGAAGAGATGGGAGAGGGTTGACACCGCACAGGGACCAGGACTTCCTTTCACGTGACAGACAGCGGGCAGCAGGGCCGGCTCTGGCTATGCTCAGATCTGATGAGCGTCAAGTTTCTAGGCGTCAAGTGAGACTGGCCTCTGCTTCCTAAGAAATACGCAGTTGTGTGCTCTTCTCTGGCGTCCACGGAGGTATGAACAGGGCACCCATGGCTGCTGGATGGCTACATTTCCATCACAAAACACAGCTTACATAATTTTAAGGTTTATCTTTCAGGGAAAAGCTTCATAAAAGTGATCCAATCATCTCCACTCACCACTGACCTTCGTTTCACATGGGTTCACTCTGAATGCCCGTGGCCTGGACCATTCTTGTTCTAGAAAGGAAGAATCTTGGATCTTGACCTTTGGAAAATTTGTGAGCTCCATGTTGCCTTTTCATTTCATTTTACTGAAACAGGCATTAGGCCGTCCACGGCAGGAAAGAATGCTCACGTTTAAACCTCCCTCAAAATAAACCAACGGTTCAGCGAGACAAGCAAGAATGGGCGGGGAGCGTCCTGCACGGTGCTGACCATTGCAGGACAGGACCGAGGTCAAGGGAGGAGGGCCATTTATAGTCTCAGAGGTGAAAAGAGGAAGACTACACTGGCCCTGCGTGTGGGAGTTCTTGTCCCTCGACAGTTGGCTTAGCCACAGTGACGTGCAGGAACCTGTGAGCATCTTCTGGAACTAAACAAGACGCGGCTTGGCTGGAATAAAGGTTCAGAAGTGAGAGGAACAGGAGAAACCTGGGTGGGAGGCACACGGCTGCCTCCCATTCAACTAGAACATGCAGGGCGGTGCCTCGGGTCTAAAGGCTCTTGTAGTTTTACATCCCCGTTTGTACAACTGCCTGAATGTCCTTAGAGGGACCCTTAGAGGGTTCCTCTGCATCCTTTCAGAGTTGCGTCACAAGCTCCATGGACTTAGGATCCATTTCTGGAACTTGGATTTCTTGCTTAAGTGTGTTTTGATTCCTTGATTTTTACTTTTTTTTGTGCATTATAGATTCTTGCTTTGTGGTTACTAGGAGGCTTAGAAAACATCTGTTGATTATTACAAATTATTTTGAAATGATGGTAACTTAACCTAATCATAAATAAAAGAAAAAATAACAAAACAAGAAGGAAGAAGGGTTGTCTGTGTCTTAGCCAGAGAGAAGCCACAGAGGCCAGGGAGCAGGAGGCTCACTGTGCTTTCCCGGTTTGGGTTACTGGTGGATCACATGTACCCACTGCCATGTACCATTTTTGTATTTTTTTTTTTTTGTGTGTGTGAGATCAGAAAAGAAAATTAGTTTAAAAAGAAAAAGAAAATATTAGAAAAATACAATGCTATTTTTATTAGCTCAGAAACTATGTTAAACGATGTATTTCCTCTATAAAGTAATGAGCCCCAGAGGTGTCTAAGGACACAGGGAGAGGGTGTGACTCGTTGTTCCTGGGTGACTCCACAGGTCAGCAGTTCCTCAGTTTATTGCCAACAGGGACACCGGCACCCCCAGACCAACGGCTAGGTGAACAACACTTGCTTAAGGTTGCCGGGTGACCCTGAGGTTCCCCCTTCTCTTCACATCCTCATGACCACTCAGTAGCTCCCTGGGGTAGGGGGGAGATGCTCATGTAAGACACGAACCTCAAACAGGGTTGTTTCAAAGCCACTCATCCCGAGGGTCAAGAGCTGGCTGGACACAAAATAAGGAAGCTAAGGAAATGTCATATGATGCAATTCCTGACAGAGTAGGAACTCCAACAAGTTCAAACCGCCTCACAGTCAGAGTTCCTTCTGGCTGGGTCATTGGAGTGTGCTCTGTCCCCAAAGGTTTGTAAAGGGTGACAACGAACCTTGCAACTGCAGTCAGGGTTGGCTTGTCCTCTCAGTGCAGTGAGTGTGCCGATGGGTGAAGCTGGAGCGCTGGCCGGTCTCAGCTCTGCATACTGAACCTGGACATGGGGCAACTTATTGCCATCCCCAAAGTTAGTGTCCCACAGTTACTGTGATCGATTGGCATGTGAAGTGCATTTTATTCACAGAAACAACGTAGTTAGTAAGTAGAGATACAGAGGTAGATGAGAGAAAGAGAGAGACAGGCACCTGATCCCACCGTGGCATAACTCCAGAACTCGGTTCCACCCTGTTGAACACATCACTGTTACAGTTCCCTTATAGAAGAGGGTGTGCGATTTTGGCCCAGGAGGGTGCACATGCTCAGCACCAGGACGAGAGGAAAGGCACCTTGAGGGCATCTCAGGAACCACCCAGGCTGCAGCCATCACAGGCTCAGACAAGTGGAAATGCAAGCCTGCTTCAGGACTGGTGGAGACTAGAGGCCCAGGGAGCCCCAAGCCCAAGGCGACCCCATTTGGCCAACAAGCAGCTCCGAGGTCCTGCAGCTGTGGATTGGGCTGCCCAGCACTGCTCACATGGGTGTCTCCATGTGACACTCCTTCTGCAGGATGCAGGGTGCAGGACATGGTGGAGGCTTCACCAAGGGTTCAAAGCAAGGCCCAGGGGCCAGACAGGGTGTTGGGGGTTGGATTCCCCGCCAGTCGCCCCTGACAGCGATGATGCACAGGTCTCTGAGGTGAGGTGAAGCTTCACTGAGACCCCAGGGAGGAAGAAGTGCAGGCAGTGTGCACAGCGGTCCACCATCACGAGAATCAAGCCCTTGGGAGCTCATGTCTGAGCACAACGTGTCCAGAAGGATGGGCTTGTCCTGAGGATTTAATGTTCGCCCTGCTGGGTTTTGCTCTTGCTTTGATCTGAGCTCTCCTTTTTGTTCCCTTCTTTCTGCCTTTTGGAGTGGAAATGTTTACCCTGTAGCTGTCCCACTATTGAATCTCAGGAATAAGTAACTCTCATTTTTATTTTTACAGGGCTGGTAGCTGAGTCTTGGAGGAGACGGACGTGGACTTTGGGTCATGTAGCAGTTAAGATGTTGGTGCTCTGGGCTGAAATGCATGCATGGCATGTTGCGAGGGCCCTTGTGGGCCATGGTGGAATACTGTGACTGGACCTGAAATGTCCCCAAAGGCCTGGGCGCTGAAGGCTTGGCTGCTAGCACAGAGCTCCAGCCTGGGAGATGGGGCTGAGGGGAGGTGTCTGGGTCACTGGGCTGTGCCCATGAAGCTGTGCATGGGGGCAGACTGGCTCGAAGGCAGCCATCCTGGGTCGTGGGGAACCCTAGCTGGGTTTCCCGCCTGGTTTCCCAGCAAGCCCTAAGGAGACAAAGCCATTAGTCACATGTGGCCTTTACCACTGGACCCTGGCTCTAGGGGTGTGCCTGGCTCTTCATTATTATCCTAACAAACCAGGTCTATTCCAGCCAGGAGGAAGTCACTTTTTCCCTAACCCACTAATACTCCCCTCTTTCTGACCCAAATTGCGTGAATCCAACTGATCTTGCTGCCACCCAGGACCCATTTTGTGTCAGTAAGCCCCTGAGTAAATCCTACCCTGTGCAAGCTGAGATCTCTCTGCCTCTCTTCCTTTGGTCTCACGGCACTTGAAGCCAGTCATCATAAACCAGGACTGGGCGGTCCCAGAACAAGGGCACGGGCAGTGACAGCCTCTCCTTTGTCTCTTTCTTTGGCTGCCAGGTGATGAGATCAACGGCTTTGCTCCATGTGCTCCCACCATGGTGGACACCACGGCCCAGAGCAGTTCCACCCCCAAGCATGGGCTGAAATATCCAAAACCATGAGCAGAACCAAACCCGCTTTTCCATAGGCTGGTGATCCCAGGTGTGTGTTGGAGTAACAGAAAGCTGAACACCACGCCATGTGACAGAAAGACAAATAGAGGGTCGGAATGCCTTCAGCTAGACAGCTGGGGCAAAGACAATTATTCATTATGAGTTCCTTGTTTTCCAAGGGTGGTGCGTTTAATTGGCAGTCCTAACAGGTGTCAGGTGCCATGGGGACACAGACAGAAGCATTGTCAAGTGTTTGTGGACTCTGTCTCCTGGGATGGCTTAAGTCTCAGTGGATTGGTTCCAGATGGTGGGACCCCAAATCCCCACACTACTTTATGTGGTCACATCACCCACCCAACACAAAATGTCTCTAGTGGTGGTGGAGAACCCAGGGTGCAGTGTCTCAAAGGCTCAAAACAGGTGCTCAGAAATCAAGTACCAGAGGACAGTCAGCATTGGGGAGGGTTGGGATGGAAAGTGGCTGGGCTTGGGAAGAGAGTCTTCGGGAATCTGGGGAGGGGCAGCGAGGAGCTTCCTTCATTTGGTCTCAATGCAGCGTTTGGTGCTTTTCAAAACGAAAGACTGCAAATGTTCTCCACTGGAATTAAAAAACAAACCAGGGAGTCTTGCAGAATGTATGTTTCCCAATTTTATAACCAAACTACAAATTGCTTGGAGTTACAACATCTTAATTTGCTGCCTTGTGTAGAAACCTCTTTATGAAGTGAATTCTATTAAAATGTTTCTAAAATCTACCACACTTTTAATTTTATATATTTATCTCTGATGTGCTATTAGACTCTTTTTTTGCTGATGTTTAATTTAGAGACTTCTGTTTATTTAAAATGATAGTTTACTATTTTATTTTCTTGTATTTTGCTAAATTAACTTTCTTAATTCATTTTATCTTGTTTAATAATAGTTTTAAACCTGAATATTCTTACATTGTGATGCTCAGGGGTTTGAAAATTGATAAATTCTAAAGATCACTGATTGAACTTTTGGCACTCCTAATTACCTTGCTTTTTGTTCCTGCTTTCAAGTCTTACTGCAATGTGTTATGGGATTAAACATTTCTACTCTGATGTAATCACATCTTCATTGAATTAATACCTAGTCAACGATGCAAGCTGTCTTTCACCAGTTTAGGCTTTGCTTATTTTTATGAAAATATATCAATACCTACCATCAATGTGGACTGTCATGTTATTTCATAACTCAGATATGATGTGCTCATGTGGTAATAAAACATCTCTGTAATGACTTCCCTCCACCAACAGGAAGCACATTTTGCATCCACTTGGAGCCAAAGGTTAAAATGTAAATGATTGTAGGAAAAAGAAATTTAAGAAGGTAGAGAAAATAATCCACTTCCTAAAGATGGTTTTGGAGCTTGATGGTGTCCAGAGTGCCTAAAGGAGTGGTGAAGCAAAGAATAAAAACCAGATCCAAGACCAACCCCCACCCCACCCCACATCCCCGTGCACTTGCACACACAGAAGAAAGAGGAATGAGCTGGGGTGGGGACTCAGAGAAATCAATTCAGCTGCTGGTTTCAACAGTTGCCAAGTAGTTGTCTTCCACTGACAGCCCTCCAGCTGACTGTTTGCTAATGCTGACCACATCTGGCACGAGACCACCACACACCCATATCATACTCTCTAGGGTGATGAAGAGTGGTTTTTCTCTCCCTCAGTTTCATAAAACCTTAAATTAAACCTCAGTGCTCTCTCTGGTTGGAGTTATCTGAGTTTTTCCATTTCTGTAAGGACAAAGGCATTGGTTTATGTTAGGCATAGCGGTCTGGGAGGAATGGGTGGCCTTGTATTTCCTAGAGCATGATTGTCTTTGCAGTGTTCTCTACTCCACAGAGCATCATCACCAGCTGAAAGGCAGGAGAATTTGCATTCCATAGGTTTCATGGTTGGGAAGCAGACCCAGGCCACTAGACCTGAGGACGGAGCTGCTAGGAACCCAACCCAAGATTGGTTTTTGCAAGGTGTAGGCCTGTCACTCACTTGAGACAGTCATCTTTCTCAGCTGAGCCTCAGCCTCAGGAGCAAACTGAGCATGTGGGGATGGTGAGGAGTGCTAGTGAGAATAAGCAGACACTCCCTAGTACACCCATACTCACTAGTACACCCACACTCACTAGTACACTCACACTCACTAGTACAGCAGCACAAACCAAGATAACAACACATGTTAATGTAACAACACACACTAATATAACAAGGAACACTCATCAATATAACAAGGCACACTTATTAATATAACAATATACCCTAATTACCCAATATACACTAATATAACAAGACATACTTAATACAAGGTACCAAAGTCCAGGGGAAGTAACTTTAAAAAGGTGTTTAATGATGTTTTTCCTCCCAAATAATCATACTACAAGCTACACTGGTATATTTCATATAGGAAAATATTGAAATTTGAAGGAAGCTGTACGTTCAGAGAAGAGAGTTTAGAGAATATTTAAGCAATAGAAGGCTCTGAGAGAGTCAAGGTACTGAAGACAGAGATGTTGAGATATTTGTAAACAGACTCAGTTTCAACATGTTGATGAATGCCCTAAGTGATGGTGCTACATTGCGTGAAGAACGTCACACTCAGAAGGCAGGTTCTGGGCCTTCCCCCAGCTCTTCCATCAAGCCTTATGGGAGACCCGCATCTCTAGAGGCATGACTGGGTTGGCAGTGGCCTCTGCTCCTTCAGGATAGTGTGAGTTTGAACAAGGTCTCTTGGAGGCCCATCAGCAGGTGCAGACTCTATGTGGACCCATGGATCTGGTCCACCTGAGGGAGCTGCACAAAGGAATGTGATCAGCAGCTGTGTCCAATCGCAAGAGAGGAAGCAGGATCAGAGGTGAGGAAACTGGGTGGGGCTTGATGGTTCCACAGGTAAAGACGAGATTATAAGAGAGACAGTGCTTTTCCTGGTAATTTATTGTGAGGCTACTTTGTACTGATGGAGAGATGCTCATGGAGCAAGTTATTTGGTGCAGGGAACCAAGAGCACAGGTGGAAAAATGAGCTTTAAATGGGTTGAGAGAATCCTCTGCCATAAGGGGGAAGGGCTTAGCAGAAGTGGATTTTGTGTGTGTGTGTGTGTGTGTGTAGGGGAGGATACCAGGGATTGGACTCAGGGTGTTTAACCACTGAGCCACATTCCCAGCCCTTTTATATTTTATTTAGAGACAGGGCCTTGCTAACTTGCTGAGGCTGACTTTGCATTTGGGATCCTCCTGCCTCAGCCTCCCAAGCCTCTGGGGTGACAGGTATGCACCATCACTCCCAGCTATAACCGTTATAAAAATAACAGTGGGTTATTTTTATTTATTTATTTTTTTACTGTGGTTTTGTTAAGTGTTGGACAAGCCTGTTGACTGCTGCTTCCCTGATCAAGCAAAAGGTCCCAGAGTGATGCTCAAGGAGGAAGGCCCCTCACACTGGGGAGATGCAACCTCTTCTTCCTGGACCGCCCCCAGAGGTTAGTCAGAGGTTAGTCAGCTCCTCAGCTAATTGCCCGCGGGACATGGCTTTCCCCAGAAGATGCAGCACCAGGAACAAGCCAAGGGCCCTTTGATGAGGCTTCTGTTTCCCACCCAGGAGCCCCTGTCTTGCTGAGGTGGCTTTTCCAGGATTGGGTCCTGGAAACGTATCTCAACAGACCTTGATTTGAAGTCAGTGACCCGTGGTCTGGGAATTATTTGGACATGGACCCCAAGGCTTGCTTTCTGAGGACAGGAGAAACGTGAGCTCTGCCCTTCACAGTGAGTAGGCTGGCAGTCTGTGCAGCCTGGGTGTCCAGGGTCTTGCTGGGGTCATGGAGTCCACGAACCTCACAGTTCCCATCCCAGTCAGCTGCTTCTGTCACTAGGGTGATGGTGATGTTGCCTGGGCCAGAAGAACTGTCTGGGATTCAGAATTGTATCTTGTAATTTCTCATAAATGCAAGCCAGTGTCATGCAATTGCTTAGTATGACACCAACCCTCAAGAATTAAAATAAGAACACCACGGATAATGATGGCCACGATGACTAGAAGGATAGATTGAGAGGCACTAGTCATACAGGTGCGCAGGCAGACAAGTAGCTAGACCCTCGGCTCTGTACCCCAGGGGAGCAGTCCAACCCTGGAGCTCTAGCCCTGCGGAACTGCTGCGGAGGAATGGCTTACCCTGGCTTCTTCCTCCAGGAGGGAAGCTCTGCAGGCCTTTGAAATTGGGAGCTGCTGGCTCAAGCAGGGGAGTGGCGTCTGTCAATCAAAATGACAGAGTTTTAAATGATGGGACTGTGAGTCCTGGTGGATAGCAGCAAGACTGGAGCCTCCCACCCCTCCAGCCTCTGCCACTCACTGCACAGAGCAGACAGACCACAGCAACTAGTCAGGAGAGTTCACGGTGCGAACAAGAAATGGTCCGACTTAAGGGGAAAAGGCAGCAGCATTGGTGTGAGAGTCAGGGCGTCTTCTCATGGGCCAGGAGACAAAAGGTGAGTCAAGAGGAACAGGACTTGATGTGGGAAAAGGTGTTACAATCCGCCTCTTGTTAATAACCAAGGGCTGTTTGGGACACTGTTTCTCAGGTGGCAGATCCACGACGAGGGGGGACCTGGGCTGCATCATAAGCCGAGTGTTTCCTACACAGAGCATCCGGGCTTCATGAGCAGGCACAATAAGTGCTGCTGGTTGGAAGGCATCTTTGCTGTAAAATTACAAACAGAAGGAGGAGAGATCTCCCTCTCCTCATTAAAATGTAAATGTTTATTACATTTCAGTTTTTTTTAAATGGTCAAAATTCTGCCTTTTCCTCAATTTTGCTGTTAACCTAAAAGCATTCTAAAATAATAACTTAAAATTTTAAATACACTTGAAAAAGTTTAAATAAAAGAATAAAATGGATTTGGGGCTAGATGCTGCTGGGTGAAAACCAGAGGTGTCGCGGAGGACAGGTCTTTCTGACTTGTGGTTCTGGTCTCCCTTTCCGGGGTCCTTCCAGGGAAGCACTTGTATTTCCTCAGACTTGAGGTTCAGCAAGAACTGAAGTCTGCATGTCCAGGGCACCTAGCTTGAACACGAGGCCAGGCACTTCACCAACGGGTGATCATCTGACCTGGTCCTACGATGCCTGAGCAGACACGGGGGACAGTAACCGTTGCTCTTTCCTCTGGTTGGCAGAGTCATCCTGGAGGAACGGTGCATCTGGGAAGTGTGCCAGGCCAGGAACCTTGGTTCTGCCCCTTAGGAGAGGCTATGAGTACCCCTTCAGCCCATGGCACAGCTCTCTGCCTGTGGTGGCCTGAGGCTGCCCTGGGCTGGTGCCATGGTGCAGGGTGTGGAGCCAGCTTGTGGACGAAACCCCACATGAGGTTCTGGGCACAGGCAACCTCTAGGGTGTGGTGGGCAGGCCCCGGAGAGCTGCTCTCCCATGCCTGGCCAGCAGCACAGCAGTGCCTTGAGACTGAAGGGTCACGGGGGGACTTGGTGTCCCTGGCTGGTCATGCATGTCCCTGTCTTGCCAGCTCTGTCCTGAGCATTCCTGTCACCTGATGCTTCGGGCACAGGTGTTCCTTGTGTCTTTCTCGAGGCTGCCTTGTAGATGCAGCAAGGGAATCTCAAGGACAGCTGCCTGTCTTTGAGTCGGTGGTCAGCACCTGTGCAAGCCCAGCCCCTCTTCTCCTCCTGAGTCCCCCCAGGGGCAGCTCCTCTTCACACCTGGCATACACTGTGCTCCCTAGGAGGAGGGTGGGAGGGGAAGCTCCTGCTACCTCTCAGAGCTTCCTCATGGCTCCACAGCAAGTGAATAAAGGCTTTGCTGCAGTTTCATTTGGGTCCCTGTTGCTCTCTCTGGCTTCTCTGGCACCTCCCCACCCAGCCATTCCTGAGGTTGCCCACTTCCTGTTTTCCTCGATGTCCAGAACGGCCTAGTGACTGTGTGACCCAGGACACTGGGAAAGTGCAGCCAGCCTTTTGCAGCATGCTGACCCCTTAGCGCGCACTTGACATCCATCAAGTCTTGGTAAATATGACCCTCCCTTTCCAGGCAGCCTACAGTGTTTGCAGGTTTTCATGAGGTCAGTGGCATCTGGATTTGGGGTAGACATAATTTAAGGGTACAAGAGACACAAAACGCATCTTATGAGGTTGGGGAGCCGGGACAGGGGAGGCTAGGGCCAGAGCCAGGAGGACCTTGTCTCCTGAGATCCAGGATCTTGCAGTCACTCTCCCCGTGGGTGTCACAGGCAGCAGGTTAGAGAAGGTGCGGCCATGTGGGGGGCAGCCAGGGTGGGGGGGGCTGCAGGGTGGGGGGCTTCCCAGAGGTGCAGGAACGCAAAGGGGCCACTCCACCCTGGAGAACAAGGTTCTTCAGCTCACAGGAGCGTGTTACTAGCTGCATCTCTTTCCTCCGTCTGTGCAGTGCCAGGCTCTACATCAGCCTTGGCACAGCCGCTAGTGTGTCCAGGTTCTTGAACCAGGTCCTTTGCAGTCTCTTGGCGATCTTTCCTTTTCTCCCTCGTCCTTCTGCACGAGCAGAAGGCTCTCTTCCAGACGGGTCCAAAGCCCGGTTCTCCACAGGCCTCTCACGGGTTTGTGTGGGCAGTGTTGGTGGACGTCCTTGCTTCTGCTTCCCATGCAGGGAGCAAATCTGCACCCGTGCGCATCCCTTCCTCAGAATCTGCGCTGAGCTCCGGGTATGGGTATGCAGCAGGCAACATGGGCTGACGGGTTGTGACGTGAATTTGAATTGGGAGTGGTGGCCAGTCAGACAATTTTTCAGAATGATAATTGTGTTCTGTTATTTAACATCTCCCTCCTTTTCTCATCTGAAAACAAAGTGCAGACTCGTCCTGTGCCATTGGTTTATCCCCCTCTCCATTGGAAACCAGCTTAGATTTATTTGGGCATTTTTCACTCCATGGTCCCCGTCAGGGAAGAGTGTGTTCAGGTGGTTCTCAGTCTGTGCCCACCCTGCGCCTGATACCTCATGAGGACCACCACACCGTTCTGCAGTCAGCCCTTCCTGGTGTCTTTGTGTCAGTGGCCATCCGAGAAGAAGCCTTGGGCCCTGGGGAATCTCAGGCCAGCGTGGAGGTGGGAGCTGGAGGTGCCCCTTGGCTCAGTGGCCATCAGGCAGACTCTGCCTGCTTTCTCCCAGGCATAGGTCTTTGTGAACCTTTCACAAAGGGGGCTTCTGCACCCTTGTCCAACTCTCACTCATGACCTCGGGCTCCTTGGCCTCTCTCATATACTTTTTGCATTTCCTTAAAATTTAATTGGTGGGGCTGGGGATGTGGCTCAAACGGTAGAGTGCTCGCCTGGCATGTGCAGGGCGCTGGGTTCGATCCTCAGCACCACATGAAAATAAAAATAAGGATATTATGTCCAATGAAAAAACTAAAAAAAAAATAATAAATAAATATTTAAAAATGCTCTCTCTCTCTCTCTCAAAAAAAAAAAATTAATTGGTATTTTTCTCCAGGTTCAAGTTAAGGAATTTTAATAGATTTGTGTAAGTATTCTTTTAAGTGAATTTTATAAGAATGATATAATGCATTTTAACTCTTTACTAGTAACATATACATTATTCTTCAGTATTTCTCTTTTTTTGAACTTTGAAGACTTTTAGCCAAATTTTCTAAATAATACCTAAATAAATAAAGTATATTTTTAACAATGATCTTCATCTTTGGCATTTCAGTTATGTCAGTGTTCAATCTGGTTTTGTCTCCTGGACTGTGAAGAGAAGGGCACAGACGGAGTATGAGCACGTGTGGGGGCGGCCAAGAAGGGGCACTCGTCCCAACCCCCACCTGCGCCTGTGATCAGGTTTTCGGTGAAGATTTTCGCCAGTGGCTGGCACAGCGCAGAGGCCCGTCACCCCTTCATCTGAGGAAAGCCTGTTTTCGTGACAGTCACTGCACAGTCTTTACATGCAGGCAAACACCCACTCCGTCTCTGGTCATCAATCACCAGATCCAAAGCTGAAGGTGTTTGAGGTTTCCCGCGGACAGTCAGTGGGCTGGAGGGAGAAGTACAGAGGGCTGGGTCTGCTGACCCCTTGGGCTCTCACAGGGCCTAGGCCCACCCTCTTGGGTCTCCTCCTTCCCTCTGCAGGGGCAGCTCCCTGGGAGGCATGGACTGGGCCAATGGGAGCTCCCCCACGGGGTTCATTCTGCTGGGCTTCTCCGCCCACCCCGGCCTGGAGGCTGTGCTCTTCGTGTTTGTCCTGTTCTTCTACCTCCTGACCCTGCTGGGAAACTTTGCCATCATGACCGTCTCGTACCTGGACCCCGCTCTCCACACGCTCATGTACTTCTTCCTCAGCAACCTCTCCTTGCTGGATGTCTGCTTCACCACCAGCCTGGCACCCCAGACCTTGGTGAACCTGCGAGGACCGGCGAAGACCATCACCTACGGAGGCTGCGTGGTGCAGCTCTACGTGTCCCTGGCTCTGGGCTCCACCGAGTGCATCCTTCTGGCTGTCATGGCGCTGGATCGCTATGAAGCTGTCTGCAGACCCCTGCACTATGTGGTCATCATGAGCCCGCGGGTGTGCCAGCAGCTGGCCTCCGCCTCCTGGCTCAGTGGGCTGGCTAACTCCCTGATCCATGCTACCTTCACCCTGCAGCTGCCGCTCTGCAGCAACCACAGGCTGGACCACTTCATCTGTGAGGTGCCTGCACTTCTCAAGCTGGCCTGCGTGGACACCACTGTGAACGAGCTGGTGCTCTTTCTCGTGAGCATCCTGTTCCTCGTGATCCCACCCGTGGTCATCCTCATTTCCTACGGCTTCATCACTCGAGCGGTGCTGAGGATCAGGTCTTCGGAGGCCAGGTACAAAGCCTTCAGCACCTGCTCCTCCCACCTCACGGTGGTGGTCATTTTCTACGGGACCATCATCTACATGTACCTGAAGCCCAGTGACAGTTATGCCCAGGACCAGGGCAAGTTCATCTCCCTCTTCTACACCATGGTGACCCCCACTCTGAACCCCCTTATCTACACCTTACGGAATAAGGATGTGAAGGGGGCGCTGAGGAAGCGCCTCTCAGGAAAACTGTGTCCCCTGCGGACATGATGTGGCAGGAGCTGCGTGGGGACCCACACCAGCCTCTGCCAGCCAAGCTCAAGCCCCACACTCCACGCCCACAGACCTGCCCCTGCCTCTGTCCTCATGAGGGTTCACAAGGACTGAGCGGTCACGTATTCGCTGGGCCAAGAGCTGAGCCGAGGGAAAGGGAGCATGCTTGAGGTCCCTACTCACCCCTGATCTGCAGATCAGTGGGTATTGTTCAGCCCTTCCTCTCCGTCAGTTCTTTCTTATCTCAGACGCATGTCAAGATTCTCAGAGGGGTCAGAGGAACAAAGAGTGTCAGATGTTTTTTCATGACCTGGTGCATCTCCTTCCTGGTCTGAAGGTCCCTGCACGCATGGTAGATACAAGTATTTTGAAAGAAAAGGTGATCTAATACCGCTGTTCTGACCATCTCATCATTAAATCAATAAGACTAAGGAGAGCTCAAACGACAGCATTTCCGTTTGTGAAAAGCAGCTTTATTGAATAGTGACTGATATGCAGAAAGTGTAAATATCTAACGTGTACAACTGAATGAGTTGTCTCCTAAGCAGACACCCTGAGAAGGTCACCACGTTCACGGTATTCAATGTGTCCACCACCTCTAGAAGTTTGCTTGTGCCTCCCTTTTGTTGTAAGAACCCAGCGTGAGATCTACCCTTTCAACATTTTTCGTCCTGGGAACTGGACCCAGGGGTGCTCTACCCCTGAGCTACATCTCCAGTCCTTTTCATCTTTGGAGACAGGGTCTCAGGAAGTTGCTGAGGCTGGCCTCAAGTTTGGATCCTCCTGCTTCAGCCTCTGGAGTTGCTAGGATTGCATTGCTGGGATCACAGGTGTAGCCACAATGCCTGGCTCCCTCTCAACACCTTGTTAAGTGTACAGAGTAGTATTGTGCTCCTTGTGAGCTCCCTCAGCATGCATGACTGAAACTTTGCATCCGTAGAAGAGAGTTCCCTGTTTTCTCCTCCTCCAGCCACACCCTGGAAGCCGCCATTCTAAGCTGCACTTGTGCATCTGGACGACTTCTGATACCTCTTGGGAGTGGAATCCTGCACCAGCTCTCTGCAGAGCCCTTCAGGGGCATCTGCCTCCCGCTAAGTGGCAGAGTCCTCTTTACTAAAAGCCAGAATGATAGTCCATTAGGTGGATATATCTTCTCTTTCTCCCTCCCTTCTTTTCGTATTTTAATTGACACATGTCACACAAGTGTGTACGCAGTGTGCTGTTTTGATATAGCTACATTTTGTGAAAAGGCGAAGTCCGTGTAATTAAAACACACGCTGGGGTTAAGGCCCAGTGGTAGAGCACTGGCCTAGCATGCATGAGGCCTGGGTTCAATCCTCAGCACCAACAAAAAGTAAAATAAAGATATGGTGTCCACCTAAAACTAAAAAAAATATAAATATTTAAAAAAATAAAAAAATAAAACCCACACTATCTAACATGTGTTTTGCTGTTTTGTGCTGAGGCCGTGTAAGATGACGTTCTTAGCAGTTTTCAAGTGTAAGATAAACTGCTCTCGGGCACAGTGGTGGCCCTGTGCAACGAATCTCCTGGCCTGGGTCCTCCTGTCTGCCTGGGGCCACATCTGTGAGGCACAGACCCCGCACCTCGTTCTGGTCTCATCTTTGTGGGTCCGACTTTCTAAGGCTCTGCAGATGCCTAGATTGTGACAGGAGCTGGTATGTATCTCGGCTCAGCCTGACAGGTCACTTCACACACCATCACCAGGTCCCCACGCCGTGGCCAGTGGGGGACTTCCCTGTTCTTCGGGGCATGACCTGCAGGGCCCGCATTGAAGGTTTTTTTCTGGGTGTTCCGATGGCTGGTGGTTGCACCTGTGGTCACTCCCTGTGGCTCAGCCGTGCACACTCCCACCAACCCTGCAGGGGTCAATCTCTCTCTTTGCTGATGTTTGCCATCTTCTGTTTCTATACATCTTCTGCTTGACTGGGTTTGCGATAGAAGCTCTCCATGGAGTTCTTCCACTCAGTTGTTGCGTTCTTCAGCCACAGATGTCCTGTTTCTTGTTTTATGGCTCCTCTCTGTTGACATTGTCCTTGTGCTGATGTGTTATTGCTTCGTTCTTGGTGTCTGCTCTCGGGGCCCCTGAGACACTTCTTTGAAACGGTGGCTTGATTCACGGGTCTCTCTCCGTAGTGTCAGTGACTGGAGATGTGCTAGGGAGCCATGATGTCCCATGCCCTTTGCAGCTTTGTGCCGGACCCTCTTTTAGGATGTAGGTCTGGCTTCAGTGGGGTCAGACCTCACAGTTCTGCCACCGAGAGACCCCGGCAGCTCCGGGCCTTTTCCAGGTAGGAGCGTGTTGCACTCTTGTCTCCCGTGTGAGGACGCTCAGGCTGGCGTCTCCCAGGGCTGAGTGGGCTAGTGTCACCTCCAGCCCCTTTCCCTGCAGTGCTGTGCTGACCACCGGGACACCACCGCGGGCTCCGTGCCTCCCCTTCCCTCCTGTGGCAGACATCTCGGGGCCGTGCTCTGTCTGCCAGCCTGGCAGAGTGCGGGGGCCATCCTGAACTGTCCACTCTTTCCAGAGGCCTCGTGCAAGCCCCCAGGGGGAAGTGTCGGGCTGCGCTGCTTCTCCCAGTCCCACAGCTGTGCACACGGCCCTCAGCCCTGCCCTCCACCGGGCAGTACTCAATCCACACAGCCTGCCAGCAACTGAGAGCTGCCCGGGCCATTTCTTTGCTCTCATCTGCCCCAGCACCCACATTGCTCCACTTCCCTCAGAGCTGGGGAGGTGGTACGGGAACAGCCCTGCAATACTGGGACAGGCAGGCATGACCTGCATACCTCTCTCCTCCTCCTCAGGGCCTCTCAGCTCTGCTGGCCTGGGTAGAGGCAGACCCTGATGAGGTGGACTGCTCTCCCGTTCACTCCCTGGAGTCACTGCTGGGTGTCTGGGGCTCTGCAGGTCTCCTGAGGTGTGTGGCCACGTGTCGTGGTACATGGGGTATATCCGTGGGGCATAGAGCTTCTTACTCCACCACCTTTCTGCTCATGCAGCACCCTGGTCTTTTCTTCTAACTCTCACGACTCAAGGAGAGTAGTGGAGTCAGGTCTAAGGAGACCCAGCTCAAGCTGCGGAGTAGAGAAGTCCGAGTGAGACTGGGTCACACCTGTGAACCCACAGCCTGCTCTCCAGCTGTGGCCCATGGATCTGTGCAGACAGCAGCAAGTGCTTTGCACGTGCGTGTGTTGTTGGTAGGTATGCATTCGTGTCTTGTAGTAGCTGGAGAAGAACAGGGCGAGGGGGACAATGTGGCTATACTAGAAGACAGATTTCATCAGCTGGATAATTGGCACATGGGCTCCTGCGGTGTTGGCTTTGACGTGTGAAGTGAGACACCACAGTTTGTTTTGTTTCAGACAAAGCAGTGGCCTTTCTGGGAAAGTTAATGATTTTCTCCAAAATTGGCATTAAATTATGTGTGTGACCTATTTTAAAGATAGGTTTATTAAGTGTGTCCCTGAGTGAGGAGAAACCACTTCCCAGAGCAAAACAAGGCATATGGCTCTGCAAGTACACAGAGACCCTCTTCCAGGGACACTGCCTGCAGGGCTGACCATGCCTGCAGAGCAATGGCCACAGACCCTGAACGGCCAGCGCATCTTCAACAAGGAGGGAGCAGAAGGGGCCATCACGCAGGACTTCACATTACGTCACAGTGTACACGAGGCACTGTGGGGGGGACAGAGTGGCCCTCACACTCGAGGCCACATGCTGATGTTCCTCAAGTTTAAAATGGACAACTATTCTGGACCTGGCTCCTGAGGGGAGGGAGGCCTGAGGCTTGGCTCTGCTGGGGTGGGCTTGACCCCTGGGTCCAGAGCTGGCTTCGAGCCTCTGTCCGTGGAGGACAGTCTGGAGGCTGTGTGTGGCTGACGTATTGGCTTCCTGGTCTTTGGGGCTGGCCTGGAGACTGCGCCACGGCCTCTGGCTTAGTGCTGGGCTCTGCCCAGATAGGTCTTCTGTAACAGCCCTGAGTCCTGGTTCTGTTAGAACATGGTGCCATGGTGGACAGTCTGGCACTGGGTGGGCCTAGAGCTAGTGTCCATGGGACCACAATAAACCACTGGGTGGGCCCCACCTCAGAGGCTGGCTTCTGTGGGACAACCTGGCTCCCAACAGCATGGAGTCCGGCCTGGATTGTGGGTCCATGGTGACGCTTTGGGGCAGGAGTAGGATCATGGATTGACTTTGGTTGAGGTTGGAGGCAGGGAAGGCTGGCCTGTCACTGGCTAGGCCTGGCTACTAGATCTCTAGGTACCAGGTTGACTATGAGGCGTGTGTACAGTCAGGACCTGGAGCCATCTTGGGCTGCTCTCCCACGGGGCTGGACCTGAAGCCTGGACTACCAGGTCTGGTCTGCACTGGACGGCTGGGTAGCGTGGTGTCATGGGCTGACCTGGTGGTGGAACAGGCTCAGGACTTAGGTGGGTCAGGGGTAGGTGTCAGGAGGGACCCTCTGGTTGTGGGGTCAGCTGGGAGGCTTGGTCCAGGGGTCCTGGCAGAGGGCCTAGAGCTACTGGGGCCAGTCCATACATGGGGCAGCCTGGAGCTGGGCGTGTCTGCAGCCTGGCCTGCCGAGGCTGCCTGTGGTAGGGCGAGACTGGACACCAAGGCTGCAGAGTTGCCTGGACCTTGGGCTCTGAGGAAGAGCCTGGCTCTAGGTTTCCCTGGGATGGGCCTGGCACTAGGGTCTAAAGCAAGGTCTAGAGCTTCTCCTGTTCGGAGACCATCTCCACGTGGTCCTCGTGGAATGGGAGAGGAGCCACAGGCAAGGGAAGCTGTCACCTCCCTCTCCTGCTGCACACAGGAGCCACCATTTCTCCTCCAGCTCCTCAGCCTGGTGTGATTGGGTTTTGGCATGAGTGGCTGTTCAGGTTAATATTTCTGGAAAGGGATGAGTGTTGGAAAGTCCTAATCCACAACCTTAGCAATTAAAAGAGAATAGTTCAACAAATGAGGAAATAAACTAAGCGGCTTTAAAAAGTAAGGAAGGCTAGAAACACTCCACAAAATTAATAATGTATATTTATCAGAGACTACATGCAGAGAAATACCAAACTACAAACAGGAAAACGATGTTCCACTCATTTCCTCCACAAAGAATCAACATTCCTAATAGAAAACTAATGCCTACATACAAATAAATATCAACTTGACTTTAAATGAGGCAATATTTAACAGCACCCCAAACAGACATCCAGTGGCCTCAGTTCTGATGTGGGTGCAAAAGGGCATCACTCAGAGTGAGGACAGGTGCATGGGCCAGAGCATCAAGGTCCAGCTTTAAGATCAATTCACAGAAGATGCAAACACAAGATTAACACTCATCCTCTCCATACACTTATTTGACTTGAGACAGGAATGGCTGAGGAAGGACATAGGAATAGACCCATTGGGTTGAAGTTTAGGAAGAAAATAGAGGAACAGAAATCTAGACCCAGGCTCCATGTTTGGGCTAATGTCTGTGGTCCACATATGATTTTGAAGCTTCCCTTGCTTCAGAAAAACGCTGCGTGTAACTGAACTTTGGGTGCATGTGAAGTACTATACAATCAATTTCTAGTCTTCTACCTTCTGCCACATAAAGGAGGTATTTCCCACTAGTGCTGTCCACTGGGATTAATCAAAGTTGTGCTTTGGTTTCTTTTTCCCAAAGAACATATTTTCAATGCAAGGAAACTTACCTCCAGAGAGCTCAGAGTCATGCAAAATTTCTCTCACTAGATCTCATTTATTGGCCAGCATTTTTTTTTTTTTTACAAAGACCATAAACTGGGCATTGTGAGATGAACACCAGGCATGGTACTCACCAGGTGTGTTCCTCTAGATCAGGGAAAGACGAAGATATCTTGCTCTGACCAGGGCTGCAGCACACCACACTGTGAGATCAAGCCATTTCTCCATTTGGCCTAAGAGATACTAATAGAAGCTGAGGTTCCATCTCAGACAAAGGAACAGAGGTTTGGAATTTTGAACAACTGAAGTTGCTCCATGACCCAGTTCACTAGCAATCAGTCCACACCATGCAGTAAGTCTGATCCCAGACTTGGTGAGGAAAATGATAGAAATGCTATTTTACTTCTTTATCAGTAGGTTGCACTTTTGGATTTTCACATTATCTCCTTATCTGCTGTCTAGATGGAGGACCATGAATTTTAGAATAAATATTCATTTCTTTCATTTGTATGATAGTTACTTCAGATCTTGGCATAAGCAGTGTATAATTGCTGAAAGTGTGGGGCAAAAGGATCATGGTCGTCTAGAGTCTCTACTTATGGGTTTGAACTATTCAGCAGTAACAGTTATGGAGAGAGAGAGAGAGAGAGAGAGAGAGAGAGAGAGAGAGAGAGAGAGAGAGAGAGAGAGAGAGAGAGTATGTGTGTGTGTGTGAGGTTGAAGGGGTGTTCTGTGCATAGATGAAAGTGTTTACATTGGCTGAATTCTTAAGCATCCTCTTCAATGAGGCAATCCCAGTGTCTTGGCCCAATTCTGCTCGGCAGAGCCCATGCCTGGGTCCTCCATCTCTGTCCCCATGATCGCTGTCTGGATACAGTCCTTTGAAGCCCATTTGAGTGAAGGTAGAAGTCATCTGGCTGCAGTAAGCCACAGTGAAGACAGAGCCCAGCGTGAGCTTGCTCCTCCAGCTCACAGGAGCCTTCCAGTGTGCCCTTGGCTGTGGTGTCCCTCCAACATTGGGCTCATGGGCAGGTGGAGAGAGCTGGAACTTGGGGAGAGACAAGATTCCCAGGGAAAGACCCCTGGCCCACTCCCCTGGGGTTTCCTTCTGGGTGTTCTTGTGGACCTGCCCTAAGCGGCTGTGGTGCCGACGGTAGCTGAGCTTTCACAAGCACACACAGGTGTTGGAACTCCTGCAGTTCTGCAGGGAGTCAGTTTGTTGTGCATACATTCTTGATCATGAACTGCTACGGGCAAAGTTCTATTGAGAGTGGCTTGACACACTCACAGAGACTGGGAATGTGGTCAGACACCGTTTCACTGGACTAACCTAACAAATACAGTGGGAGCCAGACGCTGGAGAAGATTGTCACCAAAACTGCTCAGTGCTTCAGCTGTGCGGCCGGATGCTCAGGATTCTGCTGCTGGGTCCCAGATTGCGGATGAGAGCTGAGGGCCAGGGCATGAGAGGGAAGGCCCATCCCAGCTGCGGCCCAGCAGACCCTGATGTGGGCACACCCTGATCCTCCTCCTGTCTCCACACGCTGTCTTCTAGACGCCAGTCTGAAAACCAGCGAAACACCCATCAAGACCTGACCCAGGAGCAGCTCCCACCTGTCTCCAACAGCACACAGCAAGGCCAGCGTGTCCAGGACACCACCTCTGTCCCTTGTCCCCTCTTGTCAACCAGAGCAGATGCCCCTTGGTGCTGTGCTTGGTTGCGTCCTCCACTAACATGCCCCCTTCAGAGCTCAGCAGCTGCTTCTGGCGAGGCACAGAGCCCCAGGAGCTGTGGTGTGCCCCTGCGAGGGGCATCGAGGAGGGCGGTGCTCTCAGTCATTGTGGGGCAGCTGCCTTCCAGGTCATGGAACCCACTCACTCCACTGTCACCAAAGCTGAGAAGCCCTGAAGACCCCCCACCCTCCACAGCAACAAATGCACACTTCCAAATACGTCTGCTCCACAGACTAGAGCAGCCCCGCTGATTTCTCCCCACCTATGGGTACTTCTCTCTTCTGTGAATACTATGCCTTATCTTTGTGGTCAGATCCTTTTCTTTTCATGGTCCCCTGTAATTTTCTTTTTTTGTTTTGACTTTATAATTTTTTAGTGTGTTTTAATTAGTGATATATGATAGTAAAATGCATTCATGCACTTTGACATTTCATACATAAATGCGGTATAATTTCTCATTCTTCTGATGTTGTGGAATCACATTGGTGATTATGTGCATAAGGTAGTAATGTCTGTTTCATTCTACCACCTTCCTATTCCTCCCCTCCCTTCACTCCCCTCTACCTAAGCTAGAGCAACTTTATTCTTCCCTAGTGTCCCTGCCCTTATTATGAATTAGCATCTGCATATCCGAGAAAACATTAGGCCTTAGGTTTTTTGGGGTTGGCTTATTTCACTTAGCATGATATTCTCCAGCTCTATCCATTTACTGGAAAAGGCCATAATTTCAAGGGTCATATTCCATAAATATATATACCACATCATCCTTGAAACTCTAGCCTGCTTAGACAGAAGACAGAAATTAAAGGGATACAAATAGATAAAGAGGAACTCAAACTATCACTATTAGCCAATGACATGATCATATATTTAGCAGATCCAAAAAAAGCACACCAGGAAACTTCTAGAACCAATCAATTAATTCAGCAAAGTAGCAGGATATAAAATCAACACCCATCAATCAAAAGCATTCCTATTCATCAGCGATGAATCTACTAAAAGAGAAATTAGGAAAACTACACCATTCACAATAGCCTAAAAAAAATTGGGAATCAATCTAACAAAAGAGGTAAAAGACCTCTACAATGAAAACTACAGAACACTAAACAAAGAAATTGAAGAAAACCTCAGAAGACGGAAAGATCTCCCAAGCTCCTGGATAGGCAGAATCAATATTGTCAAAATGGCCCTACGACTTGAAGTACTATACAGATTTAATGCAATTCCTATTAAAATCCCGTGTCATTTTCTATGTTAGTTTCATCTCTCCAGGCCCCTGAGGTCCTATGTTGTATTTATTGAGGTTGTACTTTGTATCGAGTGCTGTGCTGTGTGGTGGAGATTTCAGGTAGCAAGATAGTTTCCACCTGTGCATGTGTGTGATCTGTCACGCAGCAGTCACCTGCCTGGCTGCTTCAGGGACGTCATTGCAGGCAGCCACGTAGACAGAGCTGTAACCCACTCTTCTATCCTAGGAGGAAGCCGGGCAGCCGCAGGTGGGAACAGCAGCGAGGCTGTGGTGTTTCTCCTCGTGGGGTTCGCAGACTCCTGGACGGTTCAGACCACACATGCGGTCCTGTTCTTACTAGTTTACCTGGCGGCTCTCACTGGGAACCTCCTGATCATCACGGTCACCACCGTGGACGTCCGCCTGCAGACCCCGATGTACTTCTTCTTAAGACACCTGTCTTTCTTGGATTTCTGCTTTATCTCCGTCACAGTCCCCAAGTCTGTCGTAAGTTCATTCACCCAGGACACCTCCATCTCCTTCTGGGGGTGTGCCCTGCAGGCCTTCTTCTTCATGAACTTGGCGTCCACTGAGACGGCCCTCCTAACGGTGATGTCCTATGACCACTGTGTGGCCATCTGCTGGCCCTTGCACTACGAGGCCATCATGAGCCAGCGTGCCTGTGTCAGGATGGTGGCCCTGTGCTGGCTGAGTGGCGGCATCTCTGGGCTCATGCACATGGTGGCCACTTTCTCCTTGCCGTTCTGTGGGTCCAGCCAAGTCCATCACTTCTTCTGTGACATTCCCCAGCTGCTCAGCCTCCTGGACTCCACAGCGATCCTCCCTGAGGTCCGAGTCATGGTCTTCGTTACCAGCCTTGTGATTTTGTGCTTCGGTCTCATTACGCTCTCCTACGGGTACATCTTTTCTACCGTCATGAGGATCCCGTCCAAGGAGGGCAGGTGGAAAACGTTTTCCACCTGTGTCCCTCACCTCGTGGTTGTGACCCTCTTCCTGGTGTCTGGCAGCATCGCCTACGTGAAGCCCGTTTCCAGCTCACCCTCCATCTCTGACCTTCTGCTGCCTGTGTTCTACACCGTGGTGCCCCCCACCCTGAACCCTGTCATCTACAGTCTGAGGAACAAGGAATTGAAGGCAGCCCTGAGAAGGCTGAGAAGGCAGTGTGGCGTGGGGGCTCCACCAGGGCCTGCCCTTTGCGCCTGACCTGGTCTAGCCAGGAGCCTCGAGCTTCCCCACCAGGGATCCCAGGGGTCGCTGAGCTCTTTCTTTCTTTCTTTTTTTTTTTTTTTTAAATGAAATTCCGTGTATTCTAGCAAGACTTTCCATATTTTATTTTGTTGAACCCTGGATGGCACTTCAAGGTACCTTGGACTGTGCCAAATATTAGTACTTATGGTCTTTATTCATTTTTTATGTGTTATTTTCCTAAGATTTCATAATTAATATTTTACTCATTAACATATCAATTATCACAAAATGAAAGTGTAGTATAAATTAAGTATGTATAAATAAATATATTAATCACAGTAGAACAAGATCACAAGTATTAAAATGAACCAGATGGGAAACAAAGAAAAGCTGGTGGACTCAAAATGTTTTAGATGTGAGAAGGTGTGATCAGGCAGACCGAAGCCTCAGGGGTCGTCGTCATAGTGAATTGAGGGCACATCCATCAGGAGGAGCCCAAGGTATACGATTTGCTCAGGAAAAATGGCAGAAGGAAACGTCCACATTGGCTTGTTTTAATGACATAGTATTGGGCTCACGGACCAGGGGAGGCACCAGCTGAAAGGTGTGTGAATGTCTGCAAGTGTGCACGAGCCCGGGGCACCATTCCCTCTGTGAGTCCATGCTTAAGTGCCCCTGTGAAGGGCATCATGACCTTGCTATCCATGTTTAAAATTTCTTTAAGTTTTATTTCTACTGGACAAATGAAAGTTGCATGCATTTTTGGAGCATAGTGTGAAGTTTTGACTAGTTTGTAACGTAGAATGGTAAATCAGGCTCATATTTCCATCACCTCAAACAGTTATTGTTTATTTCTGGTGAGAATGTTTAAATTCTCTTTTAGCTATTTTGGAACATAAAATGCAGCATTAGCTGTGGTCACAATGCAGTGAGAGGTCGCCAGAAGCTCTTCCTCCTGCTTACCACACATGGCACCTCTGACCGGCATCTCCTTCCCCAGTCTGCCGCAGTCCAGCTGCAGCAAAATAGCTGGGGGTGACAAATAACTTGTGTACATTGATACAGCAGGAGTAGGAGCCCGTTTATTGTAGGACAACAGAGCTATTTATACATTTTGCACAGCTTATCTTAATTAGCATAAACTAGATACATCAGTCAACCAATAAGGAATCTCCACACTTAATGGCTCACTTTTGTTACTTTTCAAACCACTCCCTCTGGCATTTTGCCAGGCACCATCCAGACTTGTTTACGAACTCTAACATTCCCCTGGCAAAATGCCAGGTGTTATTTTGACTTGTTTACAGACCTTAACACCAGTCCACCTCCCTGCCAGCCTGGTCCTCACCCTCACTCTCCTGCTCACTTGGTGGGCAGGTGTTCAGAGCCACGCATGAGTGGAGTCAGTCCTGCTCCTCATGCTGGGCCTGTTCCAGTTGGCAGCTGTGCGCGGTAGGAGCTGTGTGCAGAGGCGAAATGGCGACTGCTAAATCCTGTCTCAAGAGAAAAGAAAACTCTAAAGCCTTTGACTGACCTCTCCACCCCCAGGAGCGGAAAAAGAAAAATACACCATGTGTAAACCAGCAGGAAAGACAGATGATAAAGGTGATGGCAGAAATTGATAAAAGACATTAAGAAATAAACATGATGAGCAACACTGGAAGCTGTTCCTATAATAAATTTAAAAATTGACAAACTTCTTTGGGTCACCTAGAAAAAAATGAAGGAAGACTTGTATTAATAAAGTCAGGAATGAAAGAGGAGAAACAGATACAGAACTCACAGCAGATCATTTTAAAAGTAGCTTTACAGAAAAGCTGTGAACTGCTGTGTGCTGAGTGGTATTCCCTCAACAGAGTGCTGGGGTTTCTGCTGCCTCAGAAGATGGCTTCATCTGGGAACAGGGTCACAGCAGGTTAAGTAAGATGGGTTTGTTGGTGTGGTTAAGATGGAGACCCAGCCAGAGCAACAGGAGGGAAGGACACGTTGTCCTCCAGGTAGGAGAGGGAGAACCAAGTTGCCCTGATAGCAGATGCCGTGATGCTATGCACAGAAATCCTGAGACTCTACCCAAAGCCTGTTAAAACACATCCAGGAAAGCCACATCACACAAAACCACATACAAAAACCCAGCAACATCTCTAACAACAAAATCAGGGGAAGGGACCTCAGGTAATTTCACTTACAATAACGTGAAAGAAAAGAGACTACGTAAATTTCACAAAGTGGAGGGAAGATCTGTGCTCTAAAATTTGCAATCATTAATGAATAAATTAAATAGACATAAACAAATGGAGAGAGAGCTTGTGCTCAGGGACTGGAAGCATCAGTATCACTAATTGGCCATGCTGCCTAAGTGACCCGAGATTAATGGAATCCCTGTGCATTGGAATTTCCATACAGAGACTCCAATGCAATTTTTCATAGCAATAGAAAAAAATCCTAAAATTCACCTAGAACCACAAAATACTGACTAGCCCTAAGCTGCAGGTGTCATATTCATGGCTTCAAAATATATTACAAAACTAGAGTTATGCAAGCATTGTGGTACCATTATAGAAACAGCCATGCAGCCCAAGGGACCACAGTCAAGAGCCCTAACATAGATCCTCATGTCAGAACTAGCTGGCCTCTGGCAGGACTCTCAGGAGCACACAGTGGACAAAGGAGCTTCTAAGCTGAGGGAACATTGTGCTGCCAGGTATCATGGGGGAGCAGGGAGACGCTGTTCAGAGGGTGCAGTTCTCCAGGAAGGAGGAAAGTTCTAGCCTCTGGTGCATGCAGCATGCCAACTGCAGCCACTAGGATGTGTTTTGTACTTGAAATGTGTTGGGACGAGGGTCTGACGTCTTTCTCCTCAGACCCACATGTGCAAGGTCACCATGATGTGATCCGCATGTTGACCAGACTAACAGGTGTCATTCATTTCTCATGTTGCATATGTGCATCAAACTCCATCCTGCCCATCTTAAATGTGTATGATCTTTGTGTCAGTAATACATCAATAAAGGTTGAAAAATACCAACACATCATGCAATCTTCAGTCTATTGTCCCCTTTGAGAACCTTGGTGGCCACATATTGAGGCCACTTCACAAGGTGGTGGAAACATGGCTCAGGAGTCCAGCTGGGAGAGACTCCACCAACCAGCTCTGAATGTGTCTTGTATTGGTCACGAGGCCTCTGAGTGGCAGGGATTGTGTCTGTAACACATCCTAGAGGGCTCTGACGTCACCGTACTTGACGTATTTCCAATGCTTTGCTCTGCTTTCTACCCCTTCAAAGGACAGTTAAAACTGGAAACCAGGGCTCAGGAAGGCATTAATCTGCCTGCAGACTGCACAGCTAGTTCTGAACCTGACAGAGGCCAATGTGTGGTTTCTAAAGCCAGTCTGTGAAGGATGTTTACCTGTGTCTCCACGTTTTCCAGGGCAACATACATTTCTAATCATGCTGTATGATTACATTCTCTGTATGTTTTAAAATTGTTTTCCTGTGGATATCCACACCACTTGTTGAATAGATTTTTGCCTGTAAATTCTTTGTTGTCTTGCCAACAGAGGCATATGTGTGTGTGTGGTCCTCGGTCTGCCAGGTGCCATTGGGTCTGTTTATCTGCTGATTTCACAAGACGGGGACACCACAGCTGCATGACAAGGCTTCCAGTTAGAATATGTCAGGTCACTCCATTTTCTTACAGTTTTGGATGTTGTGCAGGGATTTCCAAGTTCATTGATGATCAGCTTGTCACTTTCTCTAAGTGATTGTTGGAATATCTTGTTTGGAATTCCTGGAGAACTGGACTCTAAACATAGTGAGCTCACACTGGTGACCAGCGTGACAGGTCTTTCCATCTGTGCACGTCATCTTCAATTTCTCTCAGCCGTGTTTACAAGTGTTCACTGAAGCAATAATGTTTAATTTGCAAATATTGTGGAGTTTTTCTGATCTCCGGATACTGATTTCTGATTTAATATTGCTACTGCCAGGGAGAATGTTCTACAAATGATCTATAATTTTAAATGGATTAAAACATGATTTATGGCCTACCACAGGGTCTGTTTTGGTGAATACTCTATTTTCATGAAAGACTGCGTTTTCATGACTATACCTGGCGTTCTCTTATTGGTTAAGTCCCGTCCTCAGTGATATTTAAACTTCTGTGATGTGAGTGACCTCGTGGATCTACCACATAGGAGAAGAGGGCAAAACTTTTCAACAAGGGCAGCACCTTTTCTGTGTTTACTTTCAGTCTGGGGAGCTTTGACAACAGGCAAGGCACACTTGATGCTGTTTTATATTCCTCATGAACTATGTCTAGTGTCATTATAAACTTGCCTGTGAGGCACAGCCCATCTCTGTAGGCCAGCTCTTTTCCTTCAGCTGGCCTCTTTGGCCCTCTACTCATTGAAAGTTCACCCTTCTTTACGTGCCTGGCCACACATTCCCTTTATCATCTCCGGTCTTAGAATGTCTTCACTGTTCTTTGACTTGGTGAGGAGCTGCATCCCACAAGGACCTCTGTAGGTGACGGAAAGGGAGAGTGTGTGTTATATGTGGCTCCCTGGAGTTCATGATTTACACGTGAGTGTGTGTTAATGTGACTGACACTCCCTCGGTGTCTATGTGGTCTGGTTCCAGGGCCCCTGGGGATATCATGCCCAGGATGCTCAGTCCTCTGTCCAATGGGCCACAGCTGAAGCACTTACAGGTGCTCTGTGTAAACCTTCCCTGGATACAGAGTTGTCTGCCCACTGACCATGCTGCTGACATCTGTCACTCAGAATTCTACCTCCAGCAAAAGCATCCCTCAAAAAATAAAAGAGGAGTTAAGCCTCTCCCATCTCTGGGTTGCTCAAGATTCCTAAGACACTGGACATGCCATGTCCAAGTTCAGAGTTCAGGAGCTGCTTCTGAGGTGGCACTGAGCCTAGGGAGCTTGTGGTGTGCCCCTTGGTGGGGCATGGAAGAATTCGGTGCTCTCTGAAAGGGCTGACCATGGTTGCCCTTTATGTACAGAAGGTCACAGAACCCACTCACTCCCACTGTCACAAAGCTAAGATGTGCTGCAGACCACCCCTCAAGAGCAGCAACTGTTAGGCTTCCACATTCGTCTATGGCACAGATAGGAGCGGTACCAGCACTTTCTCTCCATCTGGGCTTACTTTTCTCCTTTGTTAACATAGCGACCAACCTCAGAAGGAAATCAAGCAAATGCCACAGACATCCGTTTCATGGAGGATAATTCCAACAGTGTGTCTGTGTCTGACCCTACCTGCTGCTGGATTGATTGTTTTTGCATCTGTGCATTTCAGTGTTGTTGAGCTACTCTTTTCTGGTAGCGTCCTTAATTGGCCTTGGTATCAGGGCAAAGCTGGCCCCATTGAGCGAGGTGTAAGTCCTCCATTTCATTCCAATTTTGGGGGAGAGTGAGAAGAATTGGTCTCAGGTCTCCCTGGACATTTTCCTGACTTCTTCCATGAAGCTGTGTGGTTCCAGGCTCGACTTTGATGGGAGAATTTTATTACTGACTTTATCTCCTTACCCACTACTTGTCTGTCTGGATTTTCTGTTTCTTCTTAATTGGGTTTTTCCAGGTTGTGTATTCCTGGGCATTTACCTATTTCTTGTGGGTGGTTTAACTTGTTGGTATGTGACTGCTCAAAGGAGTCTTTCTAGTCTATACTTCGTTTCTAGTCATTATTATTTCCTTCCTTTTCTTGATTTGGGGTTTAGTTTCCTCTTTCTCCTCTACTTTCTTGAAGAGAAGCATCAAAGTGTTTATTTGAGTTATTTATTGGTTCACTTTTGGTGGAGGCATCTATGGCTGTAAGCTTCTCTTAGAAATGGGTTTGCTACATCTCAAGATCTGGGCATGCCCTGGTTCCATCTTTCTCAAGATACTTTTAGACTCTATTAGTTTCTTCATTCACTCCTGCAGGAGCCTACTGTTTAGTTTCATGTATTTGTGAATCTTCCAAAATGTTTCTTATTACTGATGTCCAGCTTAATTCTACTATGGCCAGACAATATGCCTGGTAGGACTCCAACCTTGTTAATCTTGTGGGAGTCGATGTGTGGCTGGCCACAGGATCCAGCCTGCAGAAGGTTCTGTGACCCTGGAGGACAGTGGCCCTCTCTTCCCTCGGGAAGTCTTCTGTCCTGCCTCTACCTGCTGGGTCTAAGCCCCGGTCCCAGCCCACCGTTTCCCTCCTGCTCTGTCGAGAGGACCTTCCCTGTGGATGGTGTGTGCTGCGGGGGCCCCCTGCTGTCGCCTACAGGTCTAAATGTTGCACTGTTGGATGCTCCTGGACCTGACAGGGCTACCTCCTTGTGGCTCCGCCCCTCTTCACTAGATGGTGAACTTCTTTGTTCTCTCTTGAAGTCTGCTCACCGCTGCTCTGGCCACCACTCCCTCAGATGCTCTTAGCCCCTGGTTAGACAAGTGGCTCGTGAATTGTGCCCAGCCAGATTGTGGCACCTGCAGAACAGGGGAGGGCTTTGCCAGCTGCTGATCTGATGGAGTTTATCATCCAGAATGTAGGAAGAACCCAAAAAAATAACACTAAAGAAATAATAGCCCAATCCAGAAATGGGCAAAAGAACCAAGCAGACACTTCTCAAAAGGAGAAGCACCAAGGGCCACCAAACAGGAAAACTTGCTCCACACCTGAGCCCTCGGAAAAAATGCCCATCAAATCTACCCTGTGATCCCGTCTCTCTCCAGCTACAGTGGCAGCCAGCGAAGACACAAAGAATAGCATGTGCTGGGGAGGACATGGGGAAAGGAGCTCTTACACACCGCAGAGGGACACGAATGAGTGCAGCCACGTGGAAATCCACATGGAGATGCCTCAAAAAGCCCCAAATGATCCAAGTCCCAGCTGGGCCACTCCTTGGCATTTGCCTGAGATCACTGGAGTCAGCATGCTGCAGAGATCCGTGCACACCCAGACTTACAGCAGCACAGCTCACAGCCACCAGGTAGGGGACCAGCCCAGGTGCTGTCAGCCGATGAGAGGACGAAGAAGGCACAACCTGTGGATGCACAGTGGGGTTTTGTTCAGCCATAAAGAAAAATGCAATCACATCATTTGCGGGAAAATGGATGGAACTGGAAACCATCATTCTGAGTGAAATAACCTAGACACTGAGACAAAAGTATCACATTTTCCCTTAGATATTGTAAACGAGGAAGGGAATGGAAAACAGGGAGGCCAAGGGAGTAGCAGGGAGACCCCTCGAGGGCAGTGGTATGGGACTGGACTCGTCAACCGTGTGCTCATGATGAGCCAACAAAACACCACTCTGCACAAGCCTCCTGCACCACAGGGGGCACCAGCCAGGAATGGAAGTGCTGGGCTTGCGGCCAGTGAGTCCTGGAGGTCATCCACACGGCATCCTGCTGGGGCCAGCAGCCCCGCGTTCCACACTGACAGCTCCCAGGATAGCTGGCGAGAGGTCGTCATCCCCCGGAGGAGGGGTCGTGGGGCCAGCTGGCCAGCAGCAAACTCCAGGAGTGATGGTCAGCTCCAAGTGCGCTGGAGGCTCTGCCTTCGAGGCTCCCACCTGCACAGACTTGCGAGGCAGACCCACCATCAGTACAGCCTCTGATGTGTCCATCCAACCTCGAGGGAGTGGTTTAAAAAACAAAAAAAGACAAAACAATGACAAGTACGAGATGGTGTCATGTTGTCAGTGCTCCACGGCTGACACCCTGTGACTGTGGCAGAAATGAATACTTCAGAGGAACAGACAACAGCTGCTGAGCCCCACTCACTGCAGAGAGCAGAGGTTCTGTCCCCAGGTTGGATGCCTGGCTTGCTCCCTAGGAGTCCTGCACATCCTTGTGGACTCGGGTGCACCTGGGCACACCTCACACCAGAGATGTGTTTCCAAGCTCCGTGCTCAACGGGGTGCAGCCTAGGTAGTCAAGGTTTTGAGAATAAACAAATGGAATGGGGCTGAGATGAGAGGCAGAGATGAGGAACAGGGTGGAATGGCCCCTCAGGCTGCCCACTCACTGAGAAGTGTTGGAAGTGGGCTGGCCACAGTCTTCTGTGCAGTGGCCACCTTGGGTGACCAGGCTTCATGGGCAGGGGCATCTGCACTGCTTGTGGATTGTGCCCTCGCCTTCTCTCTGCCAGAGCCTGGCTGGGTCCCTTCCCCACCAGCATCCGTGGCCCTCAGAGGTGCCTCGCCTCCTGCCATCTCCTTCCCATTCCAAGTGTAGGAAGACGAATACAGCTTCCTTATTCTTAGCCTCCATCTCTGTGTGATTTACGCTCACACTAAGTGCTGAAGCTGCTGGGTCGTATCTGTGATTGGCATTATGATGCCTCGTGCACAGGTGCCTACCAGACACCAGCCTTGGTCCTTAGCCTGGGCATCGCCTTCCTTGGGTTGGTAGCTGCTGACTACAGCTGTCACAGTTCATGCTGCAGGTGCTGTGGACGTGGACGAGTTTGTCTGAAGCTGCCCTCTCCCCAGTTATCTAATGAAATGGCAGATTGGATGTTCACAGAGAAATGGGTGGACATGCTGAAGTCAGGGGTGGAGCAGACGGGCACGTCGCGATTGTAATATAAAGAGATGATTTCTGTTCATACAATAAAAATGAACATTAAACAATGAATGCTTCTGTGTTAAAAAGGACAGTCACATGTCTCTGTAGAGTGAGATGCGAGTGAGGTTCCATTCCACCGTTGAATCCAGTCACGGTGCATGTGGGGAAAGACTTCTGCTGCTCAGCCTGTCTCCAGTTAAAACTCAGTGGGACCAGCACAACAGCCAAAGCCACTGTGAACCACATTCACCACCCAGGAACCATGGGTGCAGGAGATACTAACTCGTTTTGTCCAGGCTATGCTTTTGCTCCAAATGGTTAACTGGCCAGTCCATCTATCCATCTGTCTCCTTATCAAAATGACCCAAGGACCGCAGTATGGACACTTTCTCCATGGTTTTTCCGTGTGGACTAGAAGACCACCCCCTCACATCTGACTGGCAGCTGGAGCCACCAGGCACTGGTGGGCTCTGTAGAGGGTCCTTCCCAGGGTGCTCTTGATCTCCCTGTTTCTCAGACTGAAGATGATGGGGTTTAGGAAGGGGATGCCAGGGTGTAGGACGCAGCTGCGGGGTGGGTCTGAGGGTGGATGCCAGACTGTGCCAGTCTGT